>NC_091210.1:16581211-16918711 GCF_040958095.1 Procambarus clarkii | reverse complement strand
TCTCCACCTCTGGAAGATGCTCCTCCACAGCAGGAGGATGCTCCGCCACATCCAGCTCGTCGCCCCATGAATGCCTTCCTCATCTTTTGCAAAAGACATCGAGCTCAGGTGCGTTCAACAAGACAAATTTTAAAACGGGTTTCCACAAGTTGTTCTTTGCATTTGTGACTTCTGTTGTCTTGCCTCCCTTATTCTGGATTTTCTTATGTGCTATTGTCTTTTTGCCCATTGGATGAGCAAATACCACCCGTAGAACTTTACATTTATGTGGTTTTTAATTTTTTCTTCAATCCACATCACTCCTCCTTCTCGTAAAATATTATTGTAAATTAGGTGCCGCTTGTATGCTGGAAAATACAATATTTGAAAATGAGTAAGTTATGAATAGATAAACTACATTTCATACATTTTGTCTTCAGGTACGGGAGAAATACCCACACTTGGAAAACCGGCAGGTGACAAAAATTTTAGGGGAGTGGTGGGCAGACCTTCCAGCTCATCAGAAGACATCCTATACTGAGTTGGCAAGGCAGTACAAAGAGGCCTTCCTGCGTGCCAACCCAGATTTCAAGTGGTACAAGATCCCTGCACAGCCCCCACGACCACCTCCTGCAAGACCTTCGAATCAGAAGGTCCCGAGGTGCAATCCTCTTCCTACAGATGGTGCCATCACATTTGGAAAGCTTGCTGGTACTATAACATTGATTTTGTTTACCTTCTTGTTGTCTATTTTCATAGCAGTTTGTCCAAAAATGTATAAGGATACTTAATGCCATTATTTCAAGATTAAAAGTAATATTAAACAAGATATGATTTGATGGCAATTACTTTTAAGTGTTGAATAGATAAACTGGATTATACAGTGTTTGTTACCAGATCTAGATTTTTTAGAAATTTGAATTTCAGAGGGCAAGCCCTGTGTGCAGATTTTTAAAGAAGCACTGTATATAATAATAATAAGAATTGTCTAAGCAAGCACCAAGATATGAATTGTTAGTTAGGCGGAAACAAATCTAGCTTGTGATATGAATATTTCTCATTCTTTACAGATGAAGCTCAGATGGGTGGTCTAAGTACTCTCCTGTCAACAGCCTCCAACAGCAGTGGGAGCAGCAGTAGTACCAGTAATACCAACAGTATTGGTAGTGGGTCATCTAGCCTCACCACCTTCACCACTGCCTATGTGTCGGCAGCAAACACCTCGGCAGCTCGCTCATCTCCTATTGGTTCCTCGCCAAGTGTGACTTCACTTGGCACATTTACAAATGCCAATTCTACAAGCATCTCCTCAATGAGTACAAACACAATTGCTACCACAAATTTATCGTCGTGGAGTGGAACATTGCAGCGTCTCGGTCCGGGACCCGCCACTGCACATGATACCACCAGTACGAATACCTTCTACAACGGTCCCAAGCCTAACTCTGCAAACACCGCACCAGTCAGCCCCAGGGTGGCTGTTAGTGCAACCCCTCCGCAAGTTGAAAGTGCCACTAGTATGACTCCTCCCAAACCCCCTAAGAAGAGGTATCTGCACGAGAACCTGCTGCAAGCTCAGCAGACATCCACAGTACCTACGCCGGCACACACCCCACCTGACACCGACAAACAAAAGGCGTGTTCGTCTTGGACTGAACACTCTCAGGTAGCTAGGTGAATTATAGTAAATTAGTTGCCACATAAATATAGTATTACTGTATCAGTCATTTGTGCACGTTTATAAGTTATTAGTGCAGATAAAAATACTTTAATACTTCATTAGTCATTGGTACACGTAAAAATATTTTAATGCTTCATTAGTCATCGATGCATGTAAAATACACTATTTTAATATTTGGCTACTGTCTAACGTTTAACTACAGCTGTATTAACTGATTACTTTTGGTATAACAATTTACTGTACTCCTAAATCTATGCATGATGTTTTCCTGACATCCTGTATACCTGTTGTCTACCCATTGACGATTCTTGGGTTCAGTGTGCCTGTGGCCAGGTCTCTTAATATCACAATCGGGTATATACGTTTATACCCGCAATGAGGGGTATACATTTTTAAGATTTTTGAGGGGTAAAGGAGGGGAATAGGATGCTTCAAGACCAAGAATTTAAATTAAACTAATGTATGTATAGCATTCTGAAATGTTGAGGCCCCCTTTAGTGGTGTTATGCTGTCTTGCATTCACTACCCCAATTTTCTGACCCATCAAAAAGCCGATTAAGGGTAAATTGTTCAATTGTGAATGATGAGCACAGCCACTGTTACTGCTGCCCCTACCTGCTTCCTGTGCTCACCTATCACTGACTATCTTGAGGTTATCTTGAGATGATTTCGGGGCTTTTAGTGTCCCCGCGGCCCGGTCCTCGACCAGGCCTCCACCCCCAGGAAGCAGCCCATGACAGCTGACTAACACCTAGGTACCTATTTTACTGCTAGGTAACAGGGGCATAGGGTGAAAGAAACTCTGCCCATTGTTTCTCGCCGGCGCCTGGGATCGAACCCAGGACCACAGGATCACAAGTCCAACGTGCTGTCCGCTCGGCCGACCGACTATGGGGAGTGAAATCTAGCTCTTTACACCACCGCCTCCTAGCTGTTTATACCTGGCATGCTAATTACCCCCCCCTCTCGGTATTAATGTTTTTACCATATTTGTTTTTAAAGTTTTGGATGGAATTGGCTTCCTCTTCAGTGCATTTCACTTTCCTACCACCCATACACGTGGTAGGAAAATGCAATACACTTTCCTTACCTTTTATCTCTTTAACTCGATTGCATATCCAGATTCCACCAATGTCCCCTTGTTCTACCTTTTTTTTTTTATTTTATTAGGGTTCCTTTATCCACATTATACATTCTACTCAAATTCCTGTACATTGTTATCATACCCTCTTTGGTTCTTATCTAGCAAATTCTGTACTTGTAGTGAGCAAGCAGACCCATGGAAATAAATACAGAGCAGTGATATACACAGTGACAAATTGCAAATGTAGCTCATTTTGTTTATTTTATGTTTTCAGAAAAATTCCATAGATGACAAAATCAGATTGTCGTCTCACTGGTCTCAAGGTCCTAGACAGCGGGTTGAGTCTGGGTCTCTTACAGATGTTGGGGCCCTGGAGGAGCAACATAGAAGAGTAACCAATGGCTGTATCAGCACTAGTTCCCCTCATAGTATTTCTAGTGTGTCTTCTGCTGAGCCAGGTCACCACTTTGAGGTCTCTCACAGTCCTCTGCACGGGACAAATGGCCCCTTGTACGGTCACAGTACACCACCAGGCCAGCCTCACACTCCTCCGCCAGACGACCAGCCACTTAACCTATCAACAGAGACAACATTGTTTGCCTCGCAGCAACAGTTGATTAATAACATTGTAGATAAAATGTGTAGTGCGCCAAACTTAAATAGTGGAAGTGGTGATAATCGTTTGGACGTTCCTCGTTTCTTCCGACCGGAAAACTTGAATAATAATAATAATGAAATAGAAAAGCCTGCCTTCCACAAGGCTATTGATGCCCGGATAAATGGCATGTGTGATGTGAGTTTACTAGTTTCAAAAACTATTGATTTTGTGATTGATAGAGCGTATGATGAAGAAAAGGAAAAAAGAGAAAAATTACTAAGAGAAGATGGCAAAGGACCAGTCATGGAGACTAAAAATAACAGTTCCAGTAATGGCCCGTCACCAGGCGAACTAACAGCAACTGAGGAAGTGCAATCGGACCCGGCGAAGACTGAAGCCAAGGAAAGTGTGAGCTCTAGCAGTAACAACATCAGTAATAGTAACACAAATGGTATTTCCAATCCAAATATGCGACCAAGAAAGAGACCTAAGGAAGATAGCACAGAGGAAACTGATGCCACTCAAAAAAAGGTACTTTGGTTGATTTTTTATATAGCTTAAATTAGTTTTTGTTATTGTCTATCCTGTCAGCTTTTGCATGACAATGAAACAAAATAAAATATTATTTAATAATGGAAATTGTGTGGTGGTGCTGATTACTGTATACAAATTTGTATTAACATTCCTCATATTTCTCCAACCTGTCCTCTTACAAATTACAGCTGAATTGGCCGTTTGCCCGTATGGCCGAAACTGGACGTAATTTAAAAATGAAAAAAATGGAAAATAAATTTTTGATTTTTTTTTTTCCAAAACAGTAAGTTAAGGGTTCTCTGGTAGGTTAGGTGGGCAGGAAATTCTCCTTAAGTTTCAAAACGTCATGAAAAATGTTAATTGAAAGTTTCCTCTCCTAACCTTTCCGAGTAAGCCAGAGGACTCAAAACGGGAAACAGTACATCACCTTCGTGAGCCGATTTCACTTAAAATTACGGCCAGTTTTGGCCATAGTGCGCATACGAGTGAAAGGCGACGTTATTTTTAAGAGGACGGGTTGATTTCTCAACATTCCCCATTAATTTTTCAACATAAATGAAAATAAAACAAATGGAAATGTATGAACATTATTGGCCTATGTTACTTAATAAATAAAACAAACATAACTTTCTTAGTTTTCTGGCAAGTAACTTGCAATGCATAGTAAAAATTCTTACACAGCAATTATCATCTTGAGTGATTGTAGTTTGAGGCGATCTGTGGATAGTCCCCTGATAAGCTAAGCCCACACTGTACTTCCCCCCCCCCACCCCCTTTCCCTAAAAAAAATATACAAAAGTATATGTATAAAAATACAGAGCCAAAGTAACAGTGCACCTCACACTCCTACCATCAGCAAAGAACTGAAGGTGGAGCTGTTGGCTGACTCAGGCTGACTCCCTTCTCCTCCCCAAATGAGGTAGTGAGGTGGGGCAAACTAGCTCGTGCTACTTTTGTGAATTTTCAATCATTTGTTTACATTGTTTGGGGGAAGATCTTTTGTCAGTTTGGAGGCTGCAATCTCGGTGCTAACCAACAGTGTTCGAAGAGGTATATTCATTAATACATCACATTAATGTGATTTCTTTGTGCATTATTATTATTATTATTATTATGATGTTATTAATTCATATGTGCTAAAGATTTCTCTGCTTGTGTATGCTGCAAAGATATCAGGGGGACTCGCTGTGTTGTTATCCATCTTTGTTAGTATAGTCTTGTATTATGTATTACAGTATGTTTTCATTAGGTATCTAATGTAATTTGGATATTAATGCAATTTTGTTTTAAGAATATTTCAATCTCAAGTTCAGTACTGTATCTCGATAATCTCGGGATCTCGGGATCTCGGGATGATCTCAGACGTAGGTCCGAATCCTCATCACGGCCCTTGTGGATTTATTCATTTGTTCAGTACTGTACTATAAGGAAACAAGACATGTCTACCTTAGGGACCAGGAATATCTTCCTCGACTGTGGTCATACTACAGTATAAAAAATAACTTGTGTATTTATTTCTTTATTTATGGGAAATTACTATGCATTATATTTAACAAAATTTAATGAATTTGTGCATTCTTACAAAACCACTAACACTTTTCTTAATTTTCAGAGACGTGACATTTCAAGTGGACGCAACAGTCGGGCAAATTCTAGAAATGGGGTAGGGGTAGCAGGAGGTCGGTCACGGGCACCTCGAGCCTGTAAGGGGAAGATCTATGAAGAACTAATATCAGAAGGTGTCCTGCCAGCTCCACGGAGATCACGAACACGAAATAGCCGGTAGGTATTTATGCTGAGCATAGTGCATATCTTCAAGAAGTACTGTACATGTTATGTCCTCATTTCATACATTTTCTGGTGGAAGAACTGTCAACTCCCTGAAGCTATTTCACTGATTAAGTGCCATACTTTAGAGCTATGTATACGGCATACATAGACGTGATAAAGCACCTAAATTATTGGGATCGTCTAAAAGCTCTCCAAATGTACTCACTAGAAAGGAGACGAGAGAGAGGTATTTGAGAGAGAGAGTCGCTTTGGCTCTGATCTCTTGTTTTCAAGAGCTGTTTTACCTCCGAGACTGGACCGGTCGAGATGGGGGTGCATTTACCTCTTTCCCCTTGGTCCGGCTGGAGTCTTACAGGGGAAGAGTGATTTCCCCTGGCTCCTTGGTTTCAGGTGCTGCCTGCTCTGTGTCCAAACCTGGACATCTTTCCGTGGCTCCACCTCTTTCAGAAGCTCGGATGGGTGACGTACCTCACAGGTTCAACCTCTTTGCCGCGTTCTGTGTTTGGACTTTTTGACATGTGTTTATCACCATTTATATGATTATCAGGGGGTTGGTTCATTTTATTCTCTCTACCGCTCATTTTATGGTGACCCCTTTGGAATATGATTGTTTTTGCTTTCCTTGACCTTCAGTTGTTAGGTAGGTGGGCTTCATACTCTGCTCCAGTGCCGGGGAGCAAATTCTGGCTCTTGTTCCTTGGTAGGCCAATAGAACTCCACAACTGATAACACCTAGTCTTAATGCACTTAACCAGTGTAATAACTTTCAGGGAGCCTCCGAGGGCTCACTCAGAAACTGGCGTTTCATTACATTCAACACTGGTTTTATGGGAAACTAATTCTTAAATGAAATACTGTACATGTATTTCCTACTACATTTTATGTCAAACATAACGTACTTTGCTTTGGTTCTGAGCATTAATGTCCCCATGGCCTAGTCTCTGACCCAGCCTTCTGGTCAACCAACCTGTTAGACACAGCTTCTCGCAACCTTATGTATGAATGCCTAAAGCTTATACCTCCTGTTAAATGAATTGATGATAGACTAGTAAATATAGTACATTCAAGTGAATTTGAGGGTAGAGGAAGAAAACCAAAAAGATTGGTGGACATTGTGAGTTGAGTGTGTGAGAAGGGATTGAATGTGAAGAGCCTCATGAGAGGTGGTAGGAAACAAGGAGGAAGCGGGCGATGAGTCACAATAACGTGGCTGAAGAATGTTGACCAGACCACACACTAGAAGGTGAAGGGACGACGACGTTTCAGTCCGTCCTGGACCATTCTCAAGTCGATTGTCGTGGTCCGTCCTGGACCATTCTCAAGTCGATTGTCGTGGTCTGTCCTGGACCATTCTCACAATCGACTTGAGAATGGTCCAGGACGAACCAAAACATCGTCGTCCCTTCACCTTCTAGTGTGTGGTCTGGTCAAGGAGGAAGCGGTTAATGAGTGGTTACTTTGTAGTTATCTTGTGTTGGCTTCAGGGATCAATGTCCCCATTGCCTCAAGGAGCCTTACATGCCTAGTTTGTAAAGTGGTGGGGTGCAGCTGTGAAAAATTTGATGCTGTTTAATCCATGTAGATGACATTTAATATGTAGGAAAGGTAAATGAATGACATGTCCCTTTTAAAGTTTACCTTTTCTGCTTTCTTATCTTTGAGCTAATCCCTCTGCCCCACGAGAGCAGGAGACGGCACTGATGATATGTCTGCCTGTCGTGCAGTAAATTTCATATTTCTATTGACTTGATTTACCTCATGATATGTGGAATGAGTTATGAATAAAGGATTGGTAATTTAACATTTATTTGTTTATAGATGGGAAGAAGTAGAGTCGAGCACAGTCCAGGAACAGGAAAATGGAGAACAGCAAGAGCAGAGGCAAAAACAGCAGCAAGAGGAGGAGAATGAGGAGGAGCACACGGAAGAGGATGATGCCGTACACCCCAAACCTCCCGAAGAAGAAAATGGGTATGTTCCAACAGTATGATTTTTTTTTTTTTTTTTTTTTTTTTTTTGAGATATATACAAGAGTTGTTACATTCTTGTACAGCCACTAGTACGCGTAGCGTTTCGGGCAAGTCCTTAATCCTATGGTCCCTGGAATACGATCCCCTGCCGCGAAGAATCGTTTTTTCATCCAAGTACACATTTTACTGTTGTGTTAAACAGAGGCTACAGTTAAGGAATTGCGCCCAGTAAATCCTCCCCGGCCAGGATACGAACCCATGACATAGCGCTTGCGGAACGCCAGGCGAGTGTCTTACCACTACACCACGGAGACTGCAATAGCAGCTCTTGCAGGAGGGTTAGATAGATCCTGTGTGTGCACATACCTAATGATAATGTGGACTATAGTGATACTTTTCAAATTCTGGGGCGAAGAGATTCTTTGTGCCAGAGTGCCCAAATCTCAGTTAGCATCCCAAGTCTGTATTTTAGGTGATAGTGTCATTTAGTGAATATGAGATGCTATGATGCTTATACTGGCATACAATGAGGAAAGCATCCTTAGGACCTTAGACAAGTTGCCGTGTCTGCGGCGCGCATTTGTCTGTGATTGCCACCTTATGACATTCCTATCTCTATTCTGCCGGTTTAATCACAATCCAGTTGTGTGTTTCCTTGGAGGGTCTTAGAAGGGAAAATAATTATAAGCAAAAATTGTGTAGCCATTATGACCATATAGCGAACTAGAAGGGGTACTGTACCTGGCTGCATCCAGTTCTCTCTTATATCTCTTTTTTTTTCCCTATTCCTCTCTCCACCTTTCTCCCCATCCTTCAATTTCTTCAAACATCGCCCCGCACTTTGCAAGTGATTTGGCCTGGGTTTGTATCCTGGCTGGGAAGGATTGACAAGGCGTCAATCCTTAACTGTAGCCTCAGTTTGCCTAGCAGTGAATGGGTACCGGGTTGTTAAAGAATTTGGCAGGTCGTATTCCAGGGAAAATTCAGATTAAGGACGTAGCTGAAATGCTTTGCATGCTAGTGGCTTTACAAAAATGTAAGAACTCTAGTATATACAAATCAAATAAAAAAAAACCTTCCCCCCTCAATCACATTGCATGCTCACCATGAGTGAGCATCAGTGTTCCTTTATCATTGTGGTTAACTCTCATGGCTCTGGAGTCCTTTAACCCCTTGCATCCTCTGGTTGTTGAAATACAAAATACTGGCTGTTTTTATTCTCTAGCAGATTTAAATGACAAATTTTGCTTGGTTCCCAGTCATATTAGAGTTACATCGAATGAACTTGTAGACACCGCCACTAAAGAGGCCATTCATACGTGTCCCATCTCCTGCAAAGGGATTCCTTATTTGGATATATACCCAGTCTTTTATTTTGCAGTCTATGGCCATTGCAAGGTTGTTGGTATGGCATTACAAGTAAACTGTGCACTCTTCAAGGTGACCTATACCCATGGCCTTCCTCCTACCACTGTAAGAAATGGCTCTGGTTAAACACGTCACCCATATACAGTACTTACACAAGGGACACTAATAAAGCAGTGGCCAGTTCCTTATTATCTGAACTGCATTCTTCCACTTAGTTAAACTACATAATGTCCAAATTTTCAGGATGACCATACATTTCGACCAGACCACACACTAGAAATTGAAGGGACGACGACGTTTCGGTCCGTCCTGGACCATTCTCAAGTCGATTGTCACGACTTGAGACAATCGACTTGAGAATGGTCCAGGACGGACCGAAACGTCGTTGTCCCTTCAATTTCTAGTGTGTGGTCTGGTCAACATACTTCAGCCACGTTATTGTGACTCGTCGCTTGCACCATACATTTCTTTTTATATTGTCTCTGGGTTGCTTGTCCCTCAATAGAATCCTTAGTTAATCTGATGCTGTTAATGTTGCTTATGTCTTTTTGTTCTTGTATTTTCACCTCTTGAAAATCCTGTTACAGCTAGTGCTACGTAGTCTCCCTGGCTTGTCGCCTTCCTTTGATAATTACTTACCTACTGTTCATTATGTTCAAATTAATACACACACACTTATTATGTTACTTCTCATCTCTTGCACAGGGAGTCAGGAGTTCGGAGGCAAGAGGATGTTGGAAGGAAGGGTCGACGACAACTGCGCCGGCTTCACCCAGAGTAAGGCCATTGGAGAATTATTTTAGATGATATTTACAATGCAAATGGTAAATTGAATAAATTAAACTTAATAAAAATTATGTTGTTTGGTATTTTAGGTTAATACTTACTATAGTACCATGTATTTACATTTACTTTTATCAACAGTGACTTTAATTTAGAGGCCAGGATTGAGGCCCTGCCATCTCTGAGTTTGGACGAGTTCACTCGTCGCAAGAAAGAGCGGAAACGTACATCTTCAGCATCTTCATCTACTCATGTTACTAGCCACTCCAATTCAAACTCCTTTCAAACACCAACTACTGCACGTGAGTTGTAGATCTTAATTTCACAAGTGGACATTAATGAAATTAATCATAGGGTCTTTAGTTTTGTTTAATATAAAATTTTAGACTTTAAAACATTAACTAACTATTATTCTGTTCATCAAAAGTCTAGTGTTTCATCCAAGGCATGGCATAGAACCGTTACTTAAAAACTCAAATATAATTTGTATTGTTTTCAGAGCCCACAGTAGGTGTAGTGAGCAGCAGCAGTCGTGTTTCAGCACAGGCAGACTCCACCTCCGACTCCTCAATACCTACATCAGCCACCTCAACATCTGCTACTGCTACAACAAGTGGAACTGCTACAACAAGTGGAACTGCTACAACAGGGGGAGTGAGTAGTAGCAGTAACAGTGGAAGTGCTGGAGGCAATGTGTCAGATGGAGAGCCTGCTGCTTCTCCAACGCCTTCTTCCTCATCATCTTCATCTATCAACACCCAACAACACAGTCCTCAGGGTCCTATTCTTGTTAGTGGAGGATCTGTATCCCCAGGAGAAGGACTGGTTGCAAGCTCTGATGGTGGTCCTCTTATTGGTTCACAGAAAAGGAAAGCTCGTAAACAGACTATAACAAGACACGATCCTGTTCATGGTCCTCTCCGTAGAGGTAAGTTTATTTCTTGATCCTTTGGGTGTGCATTCCATCGGGTGATGTAGTTAATTATGCTCATCCCATCAGGGAAAGTATTAGGATAAAACTCCCACGGGTACTCAGGGCTCCAGTAAACCAGCCTCTTAGACGATGTGCAAAATGATTCATATTCAGGATTTACTGATCAGGATGCTGATCACAATAGCAACACTATGCCTAGAGTTAGCGATAGACGTGTTATATTGGAGGCATTATGGCACGCGAGGTGGCGGGCGTCTTGTCAGTTGACTTGCGTGCTGATGCTATGCTGTGTGTGTGTGGGTCTATCAGACCACCTTAGTACAGTACTTTGTTACAATGCACAGAAATAGAATTACACTCCATATACAATATAACTGCAAAAGCCCTGACTTCTTGTTCCAAGAATATAGTCTTGTCACTAATATATGCACCATATTTTGAGTATAGCGATGCTCTACACATTTTATATAAATTTATCTAATTATACACTATTGCTATCAGCATCTAGATATTATTATTAATCATGAATTAGTGACGTACATAGTATATCGTAACACATTCTGCTTCATCATATCGAGTCATTTGCTGGGATGATTTAGTGGTAGTGTTTTGTGCTGTCCTTGGGTTATGATCATATCTACAAAACTGGCTTAGTGGTTTGTAATTGTGCATGAAAATGTAGATACATTTATATATATATATATTAGTATATTTTGGTAGCAGTCTTTCCTGTAGACATATATTATTAAATATGACCGAAAAAGTAAGATTAATAATTCTAACACGAATTTTCTCAATCTTTCGTACATTACGCTTCACTGTTGGAGGTAAATAAAAAATCACTTCTCCAAAATTCATTTTTATTTCTAGTCTGACGCGACACGGGCGCGTTTCGTAAAACTTATTACATTGAGTGGCATTGAGGTGGGAAGGGTGATGTGGCATTAACACAAGAAATATGGACCAATAGGCTTTCTACAAACACTTCTATTCAATACCCATTGTTTCTGTTCTGTCTTGTGTTGATACTTTTAATACCCTATTAATATCCCCTCCTGTTCTGTCTTGTGTTAATGCCACATCACCCTTCCCACCTCACTCAAATCTAGATATAAAATCAGAGATACGTTCTAATCAGTTGTGTATTTGTGAAGTCTTTGAAAATGTAATAAGTTTTACGAAACGCGCCCGTGTCGCGTCAGACTAGAAATAAAAATGAATTTTGGAGAAGTGATTTTTTATTTACCTCCAACAGTGAAGCGTAATGTACGAAAGATTGAGAAAATTCGTGTTAGAATTATTAATCTTACTTTTTCGGTCATATTTAATAATATATATATATATATATATATATATATATATATATATATATATATATATATATATATATATATATATATATATATATATATATACACATACACACACACACACACACACACACAATTGTTACAATGTAATACCAGTAAAAACAAAGTTTCATTGTTCAACGCAAATAGTACTGTATCTTAGTGACATGAACATACCCTGTATGTGTGTACCTTTGACTTGACGACATGAGTGACATTTTGCACAGGACCATGTAACAATTATAAAAAAATAAAGAAAACTTAAGTTTGTCAGTGACAAATCTCTCCAACTTTTTAAATATATTTAAACAGTAATTTTTCAGCTTAAGGTACCAGTGTATTATCCCGAGAAGTATCAAACTTTACAGTTTTGAAAGATGTCTGGTCTGTCTTTACAGTTTTGAAAGATGTCTGGTCTGTGTGCGAGACTGGGGAGTAAACGTAGTGAAAAGTTTGAGAGTGACCAGCTCGCTATTTCTCCATCTAATTTGTCATTTAGAAGTTTTACAGCAAATTTTGTATTGATCTTTGCAGATACAAGCGTGGTTGAGCAGAGTGTGTTGACCAGCATGGGTTTGGCTGCCCTGGCAGAAGTGGCACTCAGTCAGCCAATCATGAAACTCTGAACAGAATTAGGTGGCAAAAAAAAAAAGTTTAAAGTATGCTAAAGGTACGTATTGTTAGTATATTAAAGTATACTGGCACAAGTTAAGTCACTTCTTTTAGTCGTTATTTATACGTACATATTTGCAATAGTCATTGCAACCCGATATTCCCCTCCCCAAAAAATCATTTATAGACTGCTAAAAATGTTAAAACAAGTCTTTTTTCAATCTACAAATAATTACATAATTATACATCCTGTGTTGAACATTAGATTTTCAAAATATCTAGTTGAATGCATATTTTCAAACCAAAATTGTACTGTATCACTAAATCCTAAAATGTAATTATTTTTCTTTAATTCTTATTGGAGAAAATCATCTTTAACACGATCTGTGACTAAACTTACTGTTGGCTGTGGAGAAGCAAATAGCGTACTGCAGTTGACAGACAGAGTTTATGCTGCCTTATTGGCTGTTAAATTTGTCAATATCTATGACCTGTTGAGCTAACGTGCTTTATTAATTTTGACATTTGTGTATGCATAACGAGAGTACCTCGACTCCTGTGACAGCTACAGGATTAAAATGTTACGAGAATTATATATATAATATATAATTTAAGCAGTATTTAGACGGAAAGTGATTATTGTGCTCAAGATGCAGGGTGAGTTGAACAATGTGTGTGATGGTGTCTGTGATTTGTAATACAGTATCTTTTTAATACTTGGTCTTTCTATAGTGAGATTATCTTCTTACATGACCAAATTCTTAAGCCCTTTTAGTTAAGAAAATTACAAATTATTGTAGAAATTAGTACAATTGATAGCTTTTTTTTATTCATCAAGCAACGATTTTAATATCAGTGAGTTGGAAAAACAAGTGCTTCAGTGTTGTCAGATCTTTCACCGTGAACCAAGTCATGAATCTCTTTCGAAAGTGCTTGGGTAATTAATCCACAAAATTTATTTTAACGTAATAAACTGGCTGGCGAGAGAAATGAGAGTTCTGCATAATACCTCAGAGGCAGGTTTGGTTTGAAGCTTACAACCCTATTTTGACAAATACACAAGCCTTTTTATAGATTTTGAACCATTTTCAGGTTTATGATTAAGGGAACATTACGTACTATGTAAAGATCTAAATATAATTTTGGTAATTAGTATGTCGATAAACCATACTAGAAGACATTTGATGTCAACTTAAGATCTCCCTATCTCCTCAACTACTGCCTTTTTCCTTGAAATTGTTAGTCCACATGGCCCGTGGCCACCGAGTATCATAGTCAGGTGCCAGTGTAAATTAATTGTGCACTACACCTCAGAGGTAGCCTGTGTATTCAGAGATTATTTGATTTCTTGTCTCAAACAATTTTTTGGGTTACAGCCTGTTAGATACGTTGTTTACCATATCTATTTGTTTTAAAGCGATTATATTATTTTTAGCACATGTTCAGAACATTATCATTTCTTTAGTTTGCCAACATTAGGTGTTCTATTGTGGATAGTCAGTGTGATAAATATATTAATATAATGTTGATTTAAATGTGGGACAATTTCCACCACCAATTACTGTAGTGATGAGTCAGCTTATTGTAACAGGTAGATACACACACAACACACATTAAGTGTCACCAACTGTTGAGGATAAAAAGTAATACAAAGCCCGTACCTGATTCTTGGGGAAAATGTTTTATCTGTTGAGACCTTTTAGTTATGATGTTTCAGGTGCAAAAATTGTTGATTTTTACATCATAATGTAGAAGAAAAATGAGGGCTTCAGTGCAATGTTTACCCACTGATTAAGCCTCTTATTTTAGTGTTCATAGCCTTTACTAATATGTACATCCACTTTCACTTAAGTGCACTTGCCAGAAAGTAAGACCTAATAAAAGTGGCTCGAACTGACATTTCTCCACTAAAAAAAATATTTTATAAAATTTCAGTTTGAACAAGTTCATAATGTTATTAGGACTAACTTTTTAATAAGAAGCACCTTTGATAATGGTTGTGCAAGGAGTAAAATTTACCTTACTTAGTTTGTTGTAGTCTGTTATTGATATTTGTGACACAATGAGCGATTTAGAACCTGCTCAGGTACTTCAATAAGGTCTAGATTGCTTATGTTGTGAACATTAAAGCAAGCCTTACAGATAGCCTGGATCTTTGGATCAAAGTCGCTGATCTCGTCACGTATAATTCATTAGAGTAACTCATTTGGGAAAGACAAGCGTGCATTTATATGTATAATATTGTAATATAAAGAAGAGTAAAAAAAATTCCCTATATATGCAGATATATATGAATGATAATGTTAATAAATCTATTTATTCTAAACTATAATTACTTTTCTACTGTTTAATATTCCTTATTAAATCCTTTACCTTAAAATACAATTGTTTGCAGAAAATGGGTCACGAGGTATAGTGATGAGTGCCTGCAACTGTTAAGCTACATTCAGTGGGAATGTTGTGCTGAAACTTATTAACATGAAAGTGATTCTACAGTCACATTATTTACAAATTACAATAAGCATACCAGAGTGGAATGTTAGTCGTGAGATACAATGCTCTATGTAGGCGAGGAGTCACAATAACGTGGCTAAAGTATGCTGACCAGACCACACACTAGAAGGTGAAGGGACGAAATGTCGTCGTCCCTTCACCTTCTAGTGTGTGGTCTGGTCTACAATGCTCTAGTCTTACAATAAATGTTAAGGTTGAACAAAAACTAGTGGAAACTTTTGTTAGATTTTTTCTTCTCCAGGAAATGAATTATAAAAATCAAACTGTGAAAACTAAAATTAAGCATTCTTTTTTTTTATGCCACAAGTACAGGTAATAGTGAGAAGTGTGGCACACAGCTGGAACAGCACAGTAACCAACATTCTAATAATAGCTTTAATGCAAATATTAGCCATTTATGACAAATCTGGGCCCACCAACATGTACAATTTACATATCTTCCTTATTCCTAAAACTGAAATGAATTTCTGAAA
This sequence comes from Procambarus clarkii, assembly GCF_040958095.1. Taxonomy (NCBI): domain Eukaryota; kingdom Metazoa; phylum Arthropoda; class Malacostraca; order Decapoda; family Cambaridae; genus Procambarus; species Procambarus clarkii. The sequence goes on along the minus strand of NC_091210.1, from coordinate 16,903,041 downwards.
TAGTGTGTGTGTGTAATTCAAGACACATCATTAGTTAAAAATATTTACTAAGTAAATTGGAGCATTGCCTTAAAAGGCCAACCTAAACACCAATTGGTCTCCTGACCTTCCAGTAAAAGATCCTCGACAGGATCTCTTACCGACCGTGAGCCTAGATCTCATTTTAAATTTTGACAAAACTCAATCCAACAACTAATACAAGTGATTTTTATAAGAATGTCCCTTTTGTGTTATGAATATAATAAAATCAATGTTACAAATATCTTTTTGTAATGCATCTGAAGAGCATCTAAACATTTCCCTACAAAAGACAAATACTGTAGTATTACATCTTGTCAATTTCACATTCAGGTTCAGTATTTCCATAAACATTTTCAGGCAGAAAAACATAAGTACTGTAGCTTATATTGCCACAAAATATGTATGAAAAAATAGGAAGAAGCACGAGATTAAGATCCACAGAATTAATGGAAATTGCTATTTGCATTAACAGTAACAACGTAACATAAATCACTGAGGTACAGCATGACAAACTTTCCTTCTAGATAGAGAACAAGGTTGAATGCCAGCAGTGCTGCGCTCCGGTGGCAGACTTCTACTCCAGCTCCACTAATGCCTCTACCTGATAGAAATGAGGCCAGACTGCAGCAGCTTTTGGATCTTGGAAGCAATATCAGGATTCTTCAGATGGCTGTAAATGTAACAAACAATTAAAACCTATCAATATCTGAACTTCCCCACCATTAATGGGGTGGCCACAAATTCCCTAAGTACTTAAATACAACTGAAGGAACTTCTACAACATTTATATTCTGTATACAGTGCTCCATACAAAAATCCAGCCCTCCATACAAGCTTCTAAATAACAGATCGAATCCATCCCCTGCAAACACACAACGTATCGGTCCCTACGATTCCCTTGTTACAACTTATAACAAGATGTAACAACTTTATTACAACTTGTTATATTAGTTGTTAAAATTGTTAGGCGTTAAGCCTTGTTCAAACTTTGTAGTTTTGTCGTGTGTTTGGCAGGTCAACTGGATTTTCCATACGAATGTGGTTTATACAATTTTTTTTATAACGAAACCCACATTTTTGAGGGCCTCGGTGCCTCATTGTAACTAGCCATTGAGATAGCTCCACATGAGCCTAGGAATTCTTAACGTTCTGTCCAGAAACTAGAGCCAGGGACCTGGCTGTCTCACAGAGCAGGGAACTGTCAAGATCACCATCACCAATGAAATGCAGAAAGGAAACAAAGCAAAACTTACAACTGCAAGGTTCACAGAAAAAAAGTGAAACTAAACAGAAAATGATTAACAATCCACCCAGTACATAGATCAATCCCTAGTTACAGCAGGCCACCACTAGTCAGCAGCACCCGAGAGCTGCCGACTGCCCATGTCAATCATCAGTCCAGAGCCTAAGAAAAACAAACTGACGTACCTGCAAGGAAAGGCGGATAACGGAGCAACAGAAACCCCACTCAGAGGAATATTAATACATTCAATGTTGATTTTCTTAAAGACTTGAACAGTGTCTCCCTATAGCTAACACCAGAGCACAGTAAACTGGGACTTACCAGGGAGGAGTGAGGATCAAACTGTCAGAGAAACCAGGATGGGAACTCCTATCCAGAGTAACAAGTCCAATGGGGAACAGGGACAGTGAATAGATAATTAGGGAACCCTGTTAGATCTCAGACCCCCCCCCCCCCACCCAAGCCCTGGTATCAGTCCAAGACTAGAAAATACAGTACCATGTCAGATAGAAACTTTCAATCATCTAGACTTCAGGCAGGCAAGATTTAAAGACACAGCATGTGTCTTTAGATAAGTGAGATAAATGAGCCTTGGAACAGGTGACCAAAGAGATGGGGTCAATGAATAATGCAGCCCCCCCCCCCTTTCCAGTGAAGTCCCATAGGTAGCACAGGCAGCAATGAAACGCTGTAATCGGACAAAGCAAATGATGAATCTCCAGCTGCCAACCATCTCTTTCTCAGGCTCTTTCTGGCAGAAAAGGTTGAAGATAAAGAAACAACTTACCAGGACTAAAAGAAACAAAAACCCCCATTTCCCGGGAGGAAAAAAATGCACCCTAATTCGACAAGTGGAAGTGAGAACTAACAAAATTAAAGCCTTGAGAAAGATATCCTAAACCAAGGGAGCCGGTCGGCCGAGCGGACAGCACGCTGGACTTGTGGTCCTGTGGTCCTGGGTTCGATCCCAGGCGCCGGCAAGAAATAATGGGCAGAGTTTCTTTCACCCTATGCCCGTTACCTAGCAGTAAAATAGGTACCTGGGTGTTAGTCAGCTGTCACAGGCTGCTTCCTGGGGGTGGAGGCCTGGTCGAGGACCGGGCCGCGGGGACACTAAAGAAGCCCCGAAATCATCTCAAGATAACCTCAAGAAGGGGGCAACTGAGAATGAAGCAAAGAAAATGAACAACCTATCCAGAGACGGCTAATGAGATCGTGCAGACAAGAGGTGAGGAAGCAAATAAGACAACTTATGGAAGTGTGTTAACATATCACAGCTGAAAGTCAACAAGTGCTGCTCCATCAAGGTCAAATGAGAAAAAGGTGACAGTATTAGGCATAAGATTCCAACCAACATGCAACCAAAACAAAAAGGGCAAAACCATTAGAACCAAGACATATGCCAAATATTGGAGACAAAAAGATGAAAGGAGCACCAAGCATCTTCATACTGCCATCGCAACAACACAGATGGAACACCAAATATCACCTGCAAATAATGATAGATCACTGTCAAAATCCAGGCACAAAGATTAGAGGAGAAACTAACCGAGGATTATCTCCAGAATGGTTTGCTGAAAAAGGCGAAACCATGTAAAAATGCCCTGGTTCAGACGAGCCAGGAACTAAGGTTGAGTAGGCCATCAAGGAGTCAGAAAATGCCCATTAAGGTCTCCAGTCTGGACAAAACCCTGAGCAGCACCCCGAATCAAAGGCCTTGCTATTAAGGAAACAAACATACATGAGATGGAAACAACCAGTGCCATTCCAACACACAAGTATACAGAGTGGTTTCTGGGCATTCTTAATAAAGATAGCTCTTAAAAGTTAAATCAAAATCCAGATGTTGGTGAATACAACAGGTTAGGCAAGGAAATTCAACAGGGAATAGATGGTTTGTCAGAAAAGATGGAGGTTACACAGGATGTAGGAAAGTACAGGAAGGATATGCAGCTAACCAATGCACAAATAGGCAGAGAGAAATTAATATTAACCCGTAGGCTGTGATTTTGTCTACTAATAATCCCTAGGGGACTGCTGTTATCATCAAAGGATGATTTAAACAATTATTGCCGGGGTTTTACATGTATGATGCAAATATGGATGTTTACCTTGACCCATTAAAATACAGTATCTGTTACCTTTTCATGATACGAATGTGGCTATCCCCAAGAATGTTACTATGGGAATGTGATCGTCACATGATGATTTAAACAATTACTGTCTGGGCTTTACATGCATGATGCAAATATGGATATAACGACTGTTGATGTAAATAAAGAGAAAAAAGTGATAAAACAACCAGTGAAACATCCGAGGATAAAACCGGAAGCGTCGGTAAAGTCAAGCACGAGGCGTTGATAAGTGCCAGACACAACTGTGAGGGTTAAGAAGCTAAGAAAGAACCGAGCAACAACAAGAATTTGAAAGACTTAAACCTACATCACTGGTTCCAAATCTGCACATAGAAATATCACACCGAACCAGGAGGCACGACCGGATGTGCATTAGATACGCAGAGAGAGAGAGATTTATCAACATCAAAGACTCAAGATTTTCAACAAACTCCTGCTACACATAAGGGGCATAACTGGCCAGCCTCTCACAGTGTTCAAGAGAGAATTTGATAAACACCTCCAAAGGATACCTGATCAACTAGGCTGTGATTCATATGGCAGGCTGCAAGCAGCCACATCCAACAGGCTGGATGATCAGATTACCAACCAGGAGCTTAGAGACCAGGCCACGGGGACATTGGCCCCACTCGGGAAACAACACAAGGTAACCGCAGGGCAAAGTTATCACTATCAGAATTTAGGTGCGACTCAACATCACCCCTTACATGTTTGGCTATTTAAATGCTCCTGACAGTTAGGACTTCATATCTGAGAAGGATTAAGATGTTGAAACTGTCTTTTTCTTTAATATGTGGTAAGTTAATTATCAGGATTAAGTGCTAAGCCTGTACAACTATATAGCATTTTGGAGGACTGCAAGGATAAGAATTTGGGATAGGATGAAGGGAGGGGAATGGTGCCCAACCACTTGGAGGGTCCAGCATTGAATTCTGGCGGCAAGAAGCAAGACTGCCGCTCCACCATCCAGTTCAACTCGCTGGGCTCTAATACTACATGTGGATTTTTAATTAAATTATGAAGTCTACATCTTTCAGATGGACACAGGCTAAATTGTTTAGATATAATTATATTTTACTGTACATCCATGCACCTTAGAAACATTCTATTATTTCCTCTTACATTCCTAGAATTGTCAAAACTACTGTACAGTAATGGAATACTTACTCCTGTAAAGCTCGGGGGTCAGTCTGCATCTGCTCCAGGATCATGCGCATAGCTGGGTCCTTAAGGATTTGCTGCACTTCTGGGTCCGACATGGCTCTTTTTCGCACCTAAACACAATTGATTCAAGTTAATAATAATGAATATTTGTCTAATAATTAAGGCAAAGATTTTTCTCGTTTTGGCTCAGTCAAGCAAACCATATTTTAATCCAGTATTTAAAAACATTCTACAAACGTTTAGTTCGGTAACTCACTTCCTCTGGGTCACTGTTAACTGCCATCATACATTCACGGAAACCGTCCAGAGCATCTTGACAGTTTGAATCAATATCAAGAGCTCTTTGATAAGCATCCTGCGCCTTGGCATACTGTTTTAAACCTTGATGGATTTTGCCCTTGCGAATATGACCTTTAACTGAAAGGAAAAAACTGTGATAGTGGTACATGTATTAATGGATTAGATGTATGGTTACGCAAATAGCACATTACTAGTAAGTGTCAACAGTGGATGAATGTGCTCGCCTGTACGTAGAGAAAACCTAGCTCTTAGTTCCATCTGTATAGCTATTATATCTAGTACGTTCATACCTCTCTGCTCGCTGTATTTCCTAAGCTTGTCACAGCTCTGCTGTCCTCTGGCACCACACAGAGTATACTTCTGCACTTCTGAAACTTTTCTCATGTTTACCTATCACTGACTATGAGGAAAGAAAGATCTAGAGCTTTATGCCCCACCAATTACCCATATTAATATTAGCATTGTCACTTCTGTTGTTGTGGGTGGAATTGGCTTCAACAATCCTTCCTTCAGTGCATTCCACTTTCCTACCACCGGTACAGGGAATGAGAACTTCCTTACATCCCAGACTCGATTGCATACCTAGCTTCCACTGATGTCCCCTCGTTCTGCCTCTTTTTTCTTTAATTTAAATATCTTTCCTTTATCAACTTTATCTTTAACCTATATCAAAATTATCTTTTAAATAAAAAAAGTTTGTCCTCTCAATATCTTCAACAATCTTTTTTTATTATTATTACTGTACTGGTATTTATGCAGTAGATGCACCACGGGAGATGTACGTCATGTTATTTCTGTAATTTTGGACATCCCATCTATTCTCCTTCCTTGAATAAGTCACTACAGTTAGTCTTCCAGATTTCTTGGCCTACCCCGTTCTTATCTTTAGATGACTTCAGGGCTTAGCATCCCTGTGGCCCAGTCCTCGACCAGGCCTTTTTGTTACACATCCCCAGGAAGTGGCCCTTACAGCTGTCTAACTCCCAGGTACCCATTTATTGCTAGGTAACAGGGGCACCAGGGTAAAAGAAACTCTGCCCATTTTGTTTCCGCCTCCACCGGGAATCGAACCCGGAACCTCAGGACTACAAACCTGAAACGATGTCCACTCAGTTGTCAGGCCCTTCGCCAATACTCTGCCATATTTGCCAGACCTCCAGGCTTCTGAAATTTCCTTGCCTTTTACGTGATATCTCCATTTCCTCTTATCCTGATGCCCTGGTCTTTTACCAATGCTTTTCTTATATAACTGCAATCCCCAAAATTGAATATTTGCCAAATCCTATATGACTGTTCATGAGACTGCCATTCCCTCCATAGTAACAAGTTCATCTTTGAACATACTGTAATATAATTGACATTGCCATATCTTGTGAAGTAATGTACATTCTGTTCACACTAAAATATTAAGAAATTACAATACTGACTTAATTTTGTCCTTATTTTGTAATTTATTTATTTAATAATTTTTCTGAAACCTCTACAAATTACTTTGAATAAAAAAAGAAGATTAAAATGTCTTCTTTCAGTAATATGACATATTGACCCACAAAAAGATTAGTGATTACATCACTTACTGCAACAAGTAATGCAAAGATATTTACCAAAGTCTGGCTCCAGTCTGATGCACTCATCACAGTCCTTAAGCCCCAGGTTAAACTCTGCCAGTTTAGTGTAGCAAGCAGCTCGGTTGCTGTATATTTTGGCATCTTCGGGATTGCGGCGGATGGCTTCAGAGTAATGTTTGATTGCTGAAGGGTAGTCACCCTTCCTGAAGAACTCGTTGCCTTTCTCCTTCTCCTCCTCAGACTTTGCAGGATCAATGTAAGCCAGTCGTTCCTGTTCTTTTATCACCTTTTCAAGCTGTTTACATGAAACTATTAGAACACAATCTTTGAAATACATGGAAGTCATGGAAATACAGCCATGACTTGTGCTCGTCACACTTCATATAGGTTAAACCTTTACAAAATTGAATGCAAAAGTGATTAGCACACTCCTTGTTTTGTTGCCGAATAGTCCTCTTCTCATAGCGAGTTTCACCAAAGAAGAGTTTCACCATGAGAAGAGGTAAGAAGAGGGCTATTCACATGCCTCTATTTATATATAAAAAAAAAGGGGGCAAAATGCTACACAAGAACTTTGAAGACTAACAAGGAACAATCTCTAAGGATCTTAGGAAATCAAGAAAAAATGTATCCATCTTTCTCCCTCAGATGAAAAGTTAAAAGTCCTTTCTCTGTAGCATTCACCCCCACACCAACACACTGCTGCTAAATCTCCAAAGAATTAATGTGATGTACTAACAGTGTGTGGTACCATAATTATATCACCGAGTTTGAACTTTATTTTATTATTTTTCCTCCAGAATATATCCCCACATGTACCATTGATTCTGATGAATAAACGGTTAAATTTACACCCTTTCAATTTAACTCCCAATTTCCAGGAATGCATCCCATATATATAAATATAATATATGAAAATTCACAAGACACACTGAACACCAGGGGCCAGTCACGAAGCAGTTATGCAAGTACTTACGAACCTGTACATCTTTTCTCAATTTTTGGCGGCTTTATTTACCATTATTAAACAGTTAATGAACTCTGAAGCACCAGGAGGCTGTTTATAACAACAGTTGATTGGGAAGTTTTCATACTTGTAAACTGTTTAATAAATGTAACCAAAGCCTTTAAAGATTGAGGAAAGATGTACACGTTCGTAAGTGCTTGCGTAACTGCTTCGTGAATACGGGTTCTGGTCTTATACAGTGTTGGCTGCTACTATGGATGACTACTGGAGTCTAGTGGCATTTATTCATCAATGATGCTATATTATTTACTGTAGTATAAGCAATAAATAAAAAAGTTGTTTCTACCTTTAATACCATCAACCTTCTTTCACTAGACTAGCATCATTTCCCTTTGCACTGATGCCTCCCTATCCATTCAAAATAAGAAACAAGGTAGTGAGCACAACCAATGAAAATGTATTTTGCTTACCTTACTCAGTAACTCTTTAGTTTCAGGTGTGCGATGCTCCGATAGAGACTTTTCATAGAAATTCTTAGCCTTGCCATAATCCTGTAAAAGAGAATGATAAAGTACAGATCCAATACCCACATGATGTATGGATATAATGTTTATAATTTCAGTACAAGTTTCAGCATTTGTAACCGACAACCAAACGTCCATGGCCAGAAAAAAACATTTTACTATTCAACATAATATAACATGAGCCTAACCTTACCTTAAGTGCCTTATAAGCATTACCAGTCCTAGTAAAAGCCTTTGCTATAAGCTTGAAGTCTGCTCTATTTTCTCTCCCAACTTCAACAGCCTTCTCACAGATGGCAATACACTGCTGGTAATCCTGCATCTCGTAATACACGGCTGAAAATAAATTTCCTCTAATAAAGTCCATGCCAGTCCTCAATCAAGACCGCTCCTCCCAGCATACTATGCACATCACTAATTCTCACCACAATGCCGCTATTATCAGAATCCTGGTCACTAAATCCCGTTAATTAAATTAATGATTAATTTTCCACACGTTTATTTTGTAAAGGAATATGGAAAGTCGCTTCAAGATTCTTAGATGGACCAAACAATGGCAGTGTGCTGTGGCCACCTGCCTAGCATTGAACATCTTGAACAGCATTGTGTTCATTGATATCTGAATATTGTACCCAGTCTAACCGTTAGGCTCTTCTGTAATACTATCATTGCTAAATAATATCAGTTACATATATTTTGACATTTTTAAGAGATGCTATGGTCACAAGCTGAACAGCAGTGCTGTTAGCTTGTACTGCATGTGCCAGCTTTGGTTGCTCACTCAGTACAGAGCAAGACCTTCACACCTGTTAATGGTACCCAGTGCCATTTTTTTTAAATGGCGTCTTTTTACTGGAACCCTGAGGAGGCCGATATGAACACTGTGGCTATGGGACTTAAATCTCATGCAGTACTTTTAAACATACATACATACATACATATATGTATTTATATATATAATATACACCGTGTAGGGAGGCAAGAGCAAAATCATATATATACAATTTGTGCCTTTTAAGGGCACCATCGTATATACAATCAATCGTCTAGACATCCAAGACAACCCTGACCATGCAAGAGCAGTACTTGAGGAGCGCACAGAGAAGAAAAACCCTGAACACGTGCAGCTCCAAGCACACTAACTCCTGGCTCTCGCTACACCAACATGTATAAGAACAGCCTCAAGGGAAAAACACTTGAAAAATGAGACAGGAGCCAAAAGTGACTAGAACGAGCAACCAGGCACACATCAGAATAAGAACTGGTGGTGGGGCAGCCCGACTCCTTCCCCCAAACGAGGGAAAGGAGGTGGGGTAAACTAGCACGCACTAGTTTTCATGAATTTTTGAGAATTTGTTTACATTGTTGGGGGAATTCTTTTAGTAGTTTTGAGGCTGTCGTCTTGTTTCTAACTATACAGTAATTAATTTCATTTTGCCGACTTATTGGCTGGTGGCAGATACGAATACTTTAACTTTAAATGTAAGGTGTCTCCGTGCCCATTGTCTCTGAGGGGGGGACAGGTCCTGGCTCATGGTCTCCGTAGGCAAATAAAAACTCCCACAGATGGGAGTTTTTATTGGCCCAGTAGAATGGTATGAAATCAATGTACTGTAATAACTTGAAGGAGCCACTAGGGCCTGTCTCCAGAACAAAGTCTGACTTCAACATCTCTTTACAATCTTTTGTGACAACATTTTTCAATCCTTTTTACTAATTGGATAAAACTAGTATTCAACAGCAAGGGTTCATATACATTCTGACAGCAAAATTTGTTATTTGACAGTCCAACCAAATATATCAATCTACTGGAAAGGGTTGACCAGACCACACACTAGAAGGTGAAGGGACGATGACGTTTCGGTCCATCCTGGACCATTCTCAAGTCGATTGACTTGAGAATGGTCCAGGACGGACCGAAACGTCGTCGTCCCTTCACCTTCTAGTGTGTGGTCTGGTCAACATACTTTAGCCACGTTATTGTGACTCATCGCCTGCATACTGGAAAGGGAGTATACATTTGATACTAGATGCTGCCAAGGCAGCATTTAGGCCTTAAGTCTACAAAACTGAAGCAAGGAAGCTATACACTGTACAAAGAGGCAGTAATCTTACCAGCTTTGTTGTTAAGGAATGTCATATCAGAAGGGTCAAGCTCAACAGCTTTCTCATAATGCTGCAGAGCAGTTTGGAAATCTTTCTTTTTGTACGCGGCATTTCCTGCTTCTTTCTCCTTAAGAGCCTGGAAATAAATAATAAATACAAAATTACACACACAATGTGAAATTAAATGAAAGTGTCAACACTTTGGTGTGTCTTGGACCTTCATAAAGTCATGACAAGGAAGAGTGGGAGTGTCAAAAATGGCATAGAAACATTTTTAGTTAAACAATAAAATCAGTCAATTATGATAAAATCATCTAAATTATGCCAGGAGCAATTACTATATGAGTGCTTTTATCCAAAGCCCACTAATCTGAATATTTGGGTTATCAGGCAAAAATCTCAGCTGGATAACCCGGATATGGCAAATTTTTGTGGCAAAACTTCACCATATCCAAATAGCAATTCAGATAACCGGATATTTTGTGGGATGCTGCAGACAGGCATCCGATCATAACAAATTGATTCCTTACAACAGTGGCTCGAGGTGTGGGGTATTGAAGGTGTTGGGGTAGGGAGTGTTGAAAGAAGGGAGAGTTGAAAAACTGTCTAGGGAATGAGGGGCCAATGACCTGAATTATATAGAATAACCAAGAATTATGTTAGAACAATTCATTACAATAAAAATTAAAGAAACATTATCTAATATCATAACAAATGCAGATGTGTTAAAAACTATGTGTAAATGCTGATGATTGTAGTTTCCTGCTAAAAAAGTGGCAATTTTTCCACCAGACTCAAAAGTAATATGAAATTTTATTATTCGCAGAGAGAATTGCACATTCATACTACGAAGGAGAGAACAAGTGCAGCTGATTCTGAGGGCAGGGGGGTAGGCATACGGGCGCATGGAGTGTGGCCCTGGCTTGTCGTACATGGCCACTAAATTCCACTTTGCATCTAACCCTGTCTTAACATTTCTTGTCATTTCGACAACAAAATCTACAGGAGAGAATGTAGAGAGAGATCTGATAAACTCTTAATAGATACTTGCACAGGTGCACTTTTATCATGACAACCCAGACAAATGTATAAACTCCGCGGGGCTCGCTTGCCCTTGAAGACATACGGGTACGATGCTGCAAACAACAGTAATACACAAAGAAACCCACAAGCTCTCGTCGTAATGTCTTTGACAATCTTCAGGGCTTAACTTTGTAATTGGATACTGTATCTAAATACAGCATTGCTTCCTAACTAATATTAGTGCACTATTACAATTAAAACCATGATCCAACACTGCACAGTGTGCTACCAGATACAGTAATGTATTCTTGACAAGATGCACATTGCATTTTTCTTACAAGGAAACCTATCAAAATACAGACCTAAAATCACAAACTAAAGAACATGAAGCATTAACTATTTATGCGAGCCTTAATGAGGCAACAACTGCATATCTGGATGATACTGTATTTCTGCACCAGCTGCTCTTCACTATAAGCAGCCGAAGGCATTTTATCGTACTTTTAACTGTTCAGGAGTCTTGTCTACATCCATTTTCTCCTGCTTAGGTGGAGGTGTGGGCGTTTTCTTGCGAGGTGGAGTAGGATCCAGCTCGTCGTCGTCATCGCTAGCATCCATTCCCATTAGTACACTTAATGTTGTCAATATTCTTTTGTCATTTAACTTTGTACTGAAATGGAAACCATTACAAATTAATTATATAATTACCTAGACTAAAGCAATAGGATTTTAATAATCAATTTAATTAGAACATGTTCAGAAGTGATATATATTGCACAGTGAAAACATGCTCTCTTATTGCTATAAGTACACACACCGTAAATAATTTACACGTGCATTTATAATATACAGTACAAGGAATCTTATCATCCTTTACCCCTTTTCTCATATTGATAGCACGAGTGGCTCCTGGCAAGGACAATCAAGAATATTCTCAAAGAAAGAATGAAAAAATGAAGATGACAAAGATGACAATTATGAGGTAGAGAGAGAATACAATGCAACCCATTCTTGCTTACCACCATTCATAGCAAGAATCCTAATGAAACTATGGCATTCTGGATACAAGAGTAGCTAATACTGTACAAGATAATATGAACAAAATCTAGCTTCTCCCGAGTTGAGTTTCCCCTTCCACTTTCCACTTAAGTTGACCAGACAGCCAAGCGGACAGCACTTTGGATTCGTAGTCCCGAGGTTCCGGGTTCGATGCCTGGTGGAGGTGGAAACAATTGGGCAGTTTCTCGTTAACCCTGAAGCCCGTTACTTAGCTGTAAATAGGTACCTGGGAGTTAGACAGCTGCTACGGACTGCTTCCTGGAGGTGTGTAACAAAAAGAAGGCCTGGTTGAGGACCGAGCCGCGGGGACGCTAAGCCCTGAAAGCATCACAAGATGACCTCAAGATAACCTTCCCTAACCAAATATGAAACTTGAACTTACACTACCAAAATTAAACTTGAAAGAGAATATTAAAATGTTAAGTCTGCAGACACAAACATTGCTCTCTTCCGTCATGTTAGGGTCTAATCATCCTATAGATTGTTCTTCTAAAATAATCTTTCTTGCCTTGATTCTTCACAGATGCAGTCTTGTCGAATTGGCTCCCATACACAACATGTCCAAAATGAACCTTAGTCCTGGCTTCGTTGCTGCTGACTCTTCCCTTTCGCCTATCATACTTATCATAATGGTCCAGGATGGAGGGAAGCATAGTTTCAAAGTTTTCTGATGGGGTTTGATCATTAAAGGAGAACCACTTTACCTCAAGGAAGTGTGTTACTAGAACCTCTTCTTCCACCCAATATCAAGAGGATATTGGGTGGAGGAAGATGTCAAGTATGATAATATGTCGAGATAATACAAACTACTTTAACAGCTAACTAAACACCAGCAACAAAGCATATTTTACAGAGAAAGAAGAGAAAAATAAAATGGAAAATGAAAACAAAACTTACCCAAGAACCTGAGGATTTATTATAAGCTCTGCCATTGTTTTAGCGAATTCTGGATCCTTCATGAATTCTTTAGTACGAGGATCGTCTTTGATGCGCTGCAAGCAACTTGGGTCAGAGAATGGGTTCAGCATCCTGCCTCCACCTTGTAGCAGCAACTGTCCACCATATCAATTGCAATGTTAATACATAACCTCATCTACATCTTCATAAAAATAAATATTACTAAAAATGTCAATCAAACTAGATTTCTTTTATTCATTACCTCGGCATTAAAGTTGGCAACGACACTATTATCTGTTTATATTTATACATAATAAAATCCCTCCAGGCAGCTCCCCATTCGAGTTAGCCACATCGGAAATTTTCCCACATGGCACCACTACCTTGTAAACCTTTCAGTCAAGCTCTCGATTCCTACCCTCCATGACTCAAATTATTTCAAGATACAGGTCACCCACCTACCTTGAGGTTACCTTGAGGTGCTTCCGGGGCTTAGCGTCCCCACGGCCCGGTCGTCGACCAGGCCTCCTGGTTGCTGGACTGATCAACCTATCAGTTCATTTACTTCAACCTTGTATATCCTTCCCATTAAATGATCCTCGGAAGTCTTACCAAGACATCCATGTCAACTAAGTGCATCGCTCATCACCCACACTTATATTTCATTCCCTCACTGGTTTCCACGGGTTAACATGCTCATTACTATACCCATACCATACAAACACCAGCTCTTTCTAAAAGTGCTAATTTTCACAGTGTATTCTTGAGCACTGACCCTTCACAGACCCCAAGTTTTATTGCCTTATGTCAAGCTGTGAATGCTTTGTTGACCAGACCACACACTAGAAGGTGAAGGGACGACAACGTTTTGGTCCGTCCTGGACCATTCTCAATCAACTTGAGAATGGTCCAGGATGGACTGAAATGTCGTCGTCCCTTCACCTTCTAGCGAGTCGTCTGGTCAACATACTTTAGCCACGTTATTGTAACTCATCGCCCGCATGTGAATGCTTTATTATCTCAGATTTTTAAGTCACATTCTAATAATCTTATCTTTACTTATGCAGTATTTGTCTCGATCACTTTTGCCACTTGCCATTCTTCCCCCCTACTCAACCAGCCTTACTTCTATTTCAAAACCTTTTAATATCTATCCTATCTTGTTCTTATCCTACAGTTCAAATGGAACTTGCCCTCTATAAAGATATACAAAACCCACAACCAAGTTGAAAAGCAGAGGTACAATGGGTATGTTGAGACATTTCTATCAATATTAAGTGCCCAAGACTTTTTAGCACTCTCCCTCTAAACATAAGGGGCTTAACTAGATCATCTCGGTGTTTAAGAGCGAGAATTTGATGAACTCCTCCAAAGGATACTCAATCAACGGGGCTGTGGTTCACACCCCAGACTGCAAGCAGCTGCACCTAACAATCTGGTTGACCAGACCACCAACCAGGAGGCCTGGTCAGAGATTGGCCTGTGGGGGTCATTTGATCCCCAGAAGAACCAGCAGGTATCCCCAGTCCCCTCACCCAATACCTGTATTCTTACCCTATCTTTACATTGACATTGATCTATCATCTATTGTACACATGAACTCATTCTCAATAACTTGCAATTTCTCACACTCTTAGCACAAAAAATTAAACGGGTGTTCCCCCTACCACACACACACACAGTTGTCAACAACAAATTTCGTCACAATAAGACCGTACTAATGTTTTGGTCTTTATGGCAAATTAATTCAAAATATACATTAAATAACCAATGAGACAATACACAACCCTATGCTACAACCTCAACATTAAACCCCTCTCGTATTTACCCCCCCCCCCTCAGCTGTTCATAATAGCATGTTACTGCTATTAATAAACTCCCTTCAACCCTACAGATCGAAGATTTTCAACCTTTTTTATTTTTTTAACTCTTGGCACACTGAATAAGGGGCCGAAATTGTCAAGACACCATTTTTTCAACGAGAAACTTTATGTACAATATATAAAAACAGCTATCAAGACTGGGTTTAAAAATTTAATAGCTAAAATTCTAATCTTAGTATTTTTTAAATGTTGATCATGGATTCCAAAAAGATTGATTATTAAAATTAATGCTCATATTTCTTACTATTCCTGTTATTTTTTGTATCTTCCCTCAAACTCCTGTGGCACATCTGTGGATCCTTTGCGGCACACTGGTTAAAAACCGCTGCTACAGATCTCAATTCCACAAAAAGCAGTTTTCCATGTTCATGGCCCACCACTGAGGGAAGTGGGTTCAATCCCTGAGCATGAAAGAAATGGTTGGCCATGTCACAAATTGCTTCCTGGGGCCAGATTCACGAAGCAGTTCCGCAAGCACTTACGAACCTGTACATCTTTTCTCAATCTTTGGCGGCTTTGTTTACAATTATTAAACAGTTGATGAGCTCCAAAGCACCAGGAGGCTGTTTATAACAATAACAACAGTTGATTGGCAAGTTTTCATGCTTGTAAACTGTTTATTAAATGTAACCAAAGCTGTCAAAGAGTGAGGAAAGATGTACACATTCGTAAGTGCTTGCGTAACTGCTTCGTGAATCTGGCCCCTGGGCCAGAAAGGTTAATAGTTTAAGGTCATAGGTTAAGCATAGACCTACTCTTACAAACTCCACAATCAAGACACCTCATATCTGATGAACAAATCCACAAGGATTGTGATGCGTTACGTATTTTTGTGTTACATTGTTCATTTGGTATCTGTGTTCGCAATAGAATACTCTAAAGGGATATATACATATCTCTTACATTCAGATTTAGCAATTTCAACACGCTCCATCTGGTACTGTATCTTGTAACTACTGTATTCATTTGCGAAGAGGCATATATGTTTATGTAAAAATGCACAAATGACTTCTGCTACCAATGTGCATTATAAATCATACCATAAATTTAATAATGTTTAGTCAAACAATGCTCCACATAAAATGCAGGGTTACACTCCTAAAGCTCTGCCCACTTACGAGGCGTAATCTAAATTAATGTGATGCAGAAGTTAAAAACAATTTCAGGAAATTGTAAGAGTTATCAGTACAGTACATGAAGTTAAAATGAGTGCACAACACACTAATGTATCATCTAATCATGAAAGTGTTAACATTTGTACTCACTTTTTCTCTGCAGTCTGCCAGTCCATCTTTAAGCTGCTGATTATTTGGATCTAACTGAAGACCTTTTTGATAAGTACTTAAAGCTTCAGTTAATTTATTTAAATAGACCAGTGCAGCTGCCTTTCGTGAATAGCCCTACAAGACACAGGTATAATTAGAACAGTATTCACCATATTATGTATACTATATACACATCAAACAATACCTTTTCAAAGCTATAAAATGTGAAAATATACACACAAGCTCAGGACAAATTAAATAAACTAAATTAATACAGTAATATTTACATTTTCAAGTCTAAAATAAAAGGCAATTATTGGCAATTAAATAAAAGGCAAGTTGACAGTTGAACAAATTATGGCTAACAGTACTCATGTTAAAGAGTAAATATTACAGCAAAAATTGAACTTGAGATTGGTACTTCCATCAAACGTTGCTACAAGACAACCTGAATAATGTCAAGATCCAAGAGAAAAAAATGAATCAAGTGAAATGAAATGCAATTTCTTGGATGGGACTATGGCTCCCTGAAGGAAGTTTGCCGTGGTAGCTCCATACAAGTCTCATCAGCCTTAGACCAGCCTTACTGGCATACTGGGACCAGTAAGGACCACCGGGACCCAGAACCTGCTCCCTCTGTGAGGTGTGAGGGGGGGGGGGGGGGGGGGAGCCCTCACAGAGGCTGACGAGTTCAACGATACCGTACCGGGTTGATACGTATATGATGCCGATATATAATTTCAACTTTTTCTCATTTCAGTAGGTGGCATCTCATGATTCTGGGATTCTACATCCTTTATGGATACCTTTTGTGAAACTGATCCAAGTGTCAGTGAGAATCCTTTTATATCTTTTAGGATAAAAGAGGGAAGGCAATGATGGGTATCTTCATTATCTCATTTTTTATCAAACAGATGATTAAGAAGCTAATGCAGTTCGGTATAGTCATGTTGATAATAGCAAATACAGTACATACAATTTTTAATAACAAATGCTAACAATTATATCAAACAAAATTAATTGGAGCAATTAGGTGACACAAACCAGGAATCTGGGTACTCCCAGCTGCGTACCTTACTGATAATTGATACATTTGATGCTACAAGTATTAATTAGTATTATGTGTCATAATGATATTAATACCACACTTACAACCAAACAGTATTAACCGAGTTACACTTTACCTTCGGCCAGTCAGGTTTGTAAAGCAAAACTTTGTCAGCATCATCAAGTGCTTCTTTGTACTTCTTCAATTTAGCATAAGCAGCAGATCTGAATTTGGATTAAAATAAAGATGGTATGGAATTAAAGCGAAACAGAAATAACATTTAAAATGCAACATTTTTACAAAAATTTCATAAAACGCTAAATACTTCCCAAAAAAACGTGGAAATTGTCTACTAACCTGTTGCTATAAAGGACGTGATTCTCGGGGTCAAGTTTAATTGCATCTGTATAATGCAAAACTGCTTCACTCAGATTTCCTGCTTCCATGCAGGAATTCCCACGCTCCTTTAACTTTGCTACCTAGAGGGAAAAAATTATTCTAGAATAATGTTCATCTCATACACCAACTATTTTTAATTACAGATTCTCATCAGTATACAGGGACCTGTAATTACCCAAGTGTAGTTACAGGATGAGAGCTACGCTCGTGGTGTCCCGTCTACCCAGCACTGTCATCTAACGCTTTATATAACAACAAATACCGTTTTTCATATAACTGTCATATAATGCTGTGCAAATACTAAGGGACAGTCTTAAATAACTGATGATCTAGTTGCTAACCAATCTCTAAAAATATTTAGAGAATTGCAGCTGGCAATTTTGGTACATATTATACCATTGTATACCTGTCCCACTCAAATGACAATTAACTCAAAGAGAACATTTCAAGGGCTTTTATTTTCTCAATATTATCAACAGCTATTATGATGGTTACTAGATACACATTCTCCACTTCCCCAGTACTTGAAACATTGGTACTCTAGGAAAGCTCTCGTCCAAACTCCTACACATTGGCCAAATCTCTAAAACAATTTCTACTAAATCCCAGCATAGCTTTATTACACACAGATCACACTAACGTGATGCATCAAATGATGAATAGCTTTCTTTGAACACTTGCACCTTATTACATTTTCTAATTAACTATTGTTCAAAAGGTTTTTACTGCCAAAGAATACAAGTCATAAAAAATTCACACCTAGCTTTAAATCTCTTCAAATGTTAAAGAAACCTTACAACTATTATAGTTTTTCTGGATCCTATTTTAGATCTAACATTTAGTTCACTCTTCTAAATTAATGAAATGCATGGAATCCTTCTACAAAATTAAGCCACATTATCAGCAATGTCATAGCAGTTACAGCTTCATTCCTGCGCCAGTAAGTCCACTACGGGCTCACCATAGCCCGTGCTGCTTTAAATTTTTGTTCCTAGTAGCTGAATCTAAAAACTAGATCATGTTAGTTTATGATCATGTTAGATCATAATATAACATCAGCAATGTTTTGAGACCTCAAAATATTCACCATACATCCTAAAAATTGATTAACAAGTCTCACTGTCACATGTGTGTGTGTGATGTGAAAAAAAAAGTAGTTAGTAAACAGTTGATCGACAGTTGAGAGGCGGGCCAAAAGAGCAAAGCTCAACCCCCCGCAAACACAACTTGGTGAATATGTGTTAAAAGTTAAATCTACACAACCTAAAATGCTCTTGTGAATATTTGCATTCCGTTACAAATACACAACACTTCTGATGGAATAATCTAAAATTTGTTTTGCAAAATAATAATCCTCATGCTGTCTGTACCAGTTTAATGAGTCATTGTGACACACAGATCAATGGGCTATGCACAACACCCCACATAGTCATACTTCAACATACTACTTACCCATGCATTGTAAACTTTATTGCTGACGACGAAGCTGAGACGGCCACAGTAATGCCATAATACCCATTACTTAACACTGCTTCATGATGACACCAAGTCATAGAAGTGTACATCTAATGGATACAAAAGTTGTGTACATAAGGCATATCAACTAGAGAGAAGCCATCTTAAGATGTCTGAAACGTGTGAACAAGAGCTTGTGAGTTCATACCACTGAACGCCGTAAAATACGAATACTTTATATATTTGTCTGGGCTGCTAAGGTTACATCAACACAGGAGACTGTACAAACATTTTGTTTTCCAAAAAATGGCCACCACATTTGCACTAATATAGCCAACTAATTAGTTTGCAATAAACCTATAACGTTAGCATTCAAAGGCGGTAAATAGCTTTTAGCATTAGATCAATGCAGTAAACAGCAGTTTCTAAATTACACCATCACAATTCAGCCCACAGAACCACCAGCTGCAGCTTGCCTATATGTATAACCTAGTTAAATTCAACTACTTAATTTTATTGTATTTTAATTTATTTTACTTATACAATAAGCCACCTTGGGTTGAGAGAGCATATTACATTGGTGTTTGAGTTACATTCTTGCAAAACCTCTAACACACACAGCATTTTGAGAGCTTTATTGAAACATTTCTGATGGACTTATCCTAGTCTGATGTCCAATTTCATCTAGCAGTAAAGAGTTACATGGGAGTTGGTACACTTGTGCAAGGTAATTGACAATTTGAAGCCATTTCACAGTTTGTGTGATTAAATATCCCACAAATATATTGAACCTTAAATCTAACAAAATTGACAGTAATATTTACAGGCCATTTTTTCACCAAAATGTAGTTTTAAAAGAATTTATTTGCATCATTATGTAAATTATGTACATTCTGAATATATATAGTGGGTTAGGTATTAAATTTGAGTATAAATTCTCTCCAATACCAAGTTAGCAATAAACATCTCCAGGCAACAATCATTAGGCCTACTACTACCAGCCTCACACAGGCCTATTAAAACCCCACTAAACCAGTCCAAAACACACTAAATATAACACCAGTCATAAATGATGTACATAAAAGTGAACATAACAGCATCTGCGCGAGTGACGAAGTAAATAAAACAACTCAAAAAGATGTTTTGTTCAACTCAAAAAGGTGTATAGGGGCGGCGCGGCCATAGCCGGAGACCGGTGGAGACGCTGGAGGCCTATTAAATATCTCCGTCCAGCCTACCTGGGCAGCGTTGTCGGCCATGACGGAGGGTGAAGGAGGCTGAGGTGATGATGGTGATGGTGAGAGGAGGTGTGCGGCGGTGGGCGAGCAGGAGCAGTGTGGCAGGCAGTCAGGAGCTCCACCTCGTGTACTGATGGAAGCCTCCAGAACCACAACAACAACACTGAGAGACTACGGGCCTCCTCATATATCATTATCCATCATCTCCTCCCTATTACCCTCACACCTAACTTCCCTAACCATACTCACAAATTATAAAATCAACATATACATCCTAAGCTATATCAAATAGCTGATATTGATACATTTTATAGGTGGCTGGACTAAAATATTTCTGAGGCCTTGAAGACAAATGACGATCGCGAGGTTAAGCTATAACTTTCTGGTATATTCTTCCCTTTCCACCTAACTCAACACTCTTCTAGAAAGCTAACAATACCACATCAAATATTTACAGTTGCAAGAGGTTTTAATTGGAAAATATATTGTCTTAAATATATATTGCTTACATACCTGCATTAAACTTCCCTAGTCATTGCCAAATCGAGCTAGTTTAGTTCATTTATTATGCACCCCATACCCATCACATGGGCGGTGGCAGAGTTGCCAGTTCCAAATTGCTGAAAGTAGCGAGCTGACGGTCTAAAAGTAGCGAATTTGTAGCAGGAGTAGCCCAATTTTTTTTTTTTTTTTTTTTTTTTTTTTTTTTTTTTTGAGATATATACAAGAGTTATTACATTCTTGTAGAGCCACTAGTACGCGTAGCGTTTCGGGCAAGTCCTTAATCCTATGGTCCCTGGAATACGATCCCCTGCCGCGAAGAATCGTTTTTTCATCCAAGTACACATTTTACTGTTGCGTTAAACAGAGGCTACAGTTAAGGAATTGCGCCCAGTAAATCCTCCCCGGCCAGGATACGAACCCATGACATAGCGCTCGCGGACTGATACGGGACTGGTACGGGTTTAGTGACTGATACGGGTTTCAAAGTAATACATTTTGATATACTGTATAGAGTACACTACACGATGTTAATTGTTTTATTAATATTATTTCTGCACACACACATATATAATATATTTAATATATATATTTATTTTAACCTAAAAGGGGTACCACCTCTGGTGCAAGTGTAGGGACCCATAGCCTCGGAGAAGAAAATAAAGAGTACCCGGAGAAGACCTTGTGGATCCTCACTGAACACTTTGATATTTTCTTTTCCTACCACCCCTATTCTTTTAGTATGTGTGTATATATTTTGTAACCGGAGCCCAACCAGTTGTGTAACCGAAGCTCGACCAGTTGTGTAACCTTAAGCCTAGCAAGTATACATCTCATCCAACCCCCACCAAGCTAAACAGTCCCAAAGCACAACCAAACTCCATTCCTAGCTCAACCAAACAAATAACTCATTAGCCCTACCTAAAACCCTCCACTTGCCCTAGACACCAACTAAATTGACCCATAGCAAACAATTGAACTATATATAAAAAAAGAAACCTGGATTTCTGGCAAACATATAAACATAGAGCCTTAGCAAACAAACCTGGAGTACTAGTACACAAACAACCACTGGAGCACAACCATGTACGAACCGGAGCACAACCATGTACGAACCGGAGCACAACCATGTACAAACTGGAGCACAACCATGTACGACCCAAAGCCCAACAAGTCACAGCCCTGGTGTTATGTAATCGGAACCCGACAAGTTGTGAAATCAGAGCCCGACCAGTTGTCTAACCGCAAACCTAGCATGAACGAATCAAACAAACAACCTTTGGATCACAACCATGCACGAACGAAAGCCCGACCATGCACAACCCAAAGCCCAAGTGACACCCCCGGAGCCCGACCAGTTATTTAACCGGAGCCCGACCAGTTATTTAACCGGAGCCCGACCAGTTGTGTAACCGGAGCTCGACCAGTTATTTAACCAGAGCCCGACCAGTTGTGTAACCATAAGCCTAGCAAGTACAGTATACATCTCATCCAACCCTCACAAAGCTAAACAGTCCCAGAGCACAACCAAACTCCATTCCTAGCTCGACCAAACAAAAATCTCCTTAGCCCTACCTAAAACCCTCCACTTGCCCTAGACACCAACTCATGAGCCATAGCAAACAATTGAACTATATACAAAAAAAGAAACCCAGATTTCTGGCAAACATATAAACATAGAGCCTTAGCAAACAAACCTGGAGCACTAGTACACAAACAACCGCTGAAGGACAACCATGCACGAACCGAAGCCCGACCATGCACAACCCATAGCCCAAGTGACACCCCCGGAGTCCGACCAGTTATTTAACCGGAGCCCGACCAGTTATTTAACCGGAGCCCGACCAGTTATTTAACCGGAGCCCGACCAGTTGTGTAACCGGACCCGACCAGTTGTGTAACCGTAAGCCTAGCAAGTATACGTCTCATCCAACCCCAACAAAGCTAAACAGTCCCAGAGCACAACCAAACTCCATTCCTAGCTCGACCAAACAAAAAATTATCTTAGCCCTACCTAAAACACTCCACTTGCCCTAGAAACCAACTATGGAGCCATATCAAACAATCGAACTATATACAAAAAGTGACACCCCCGGAGCCCGACCAGTTGTGTAACCGGAGCCCGACCAGTTGTGTAACCGCACGCCTAGGTCTACTTAGACTGTAGTTGGTGCGCCCCCACATGAATTATTGCATCCAGGCATGGAGGCATCTTCAGAAAGACACAGCTGCTCTGGAGCCATGTCTTACCAGAGCTATGGAGCTATGTCTTACCAGAGCTATGGAGCTATGTCTTACCAGAGCTATGGAGCTATATGTCTTACGACAAAAATCATACCCGAGCTTAGTCATCTGTTGTATCAGGAACGGTTGAGGGCCACAGGGCTAACAACACCACAAACCAGGCATGACAGGGCGGACTTCATAGAAACCTTTAAAATACTAAACAATTTGGAGAATGTCGACCAGGACAATGTCTTCAAAAGGTCAGATGTTACACGAACAAGGAGCAACGGGTTCACACTCAACAAGCCAGAATGCTTTTTCACCCACAGGGTTGTAAACCAGTGGAACCGCCTACCCGCCGAAGCAGTAAACGCCAAACCTCTGCTGGAAAAGATCATTAGGACAAATGGGGGGGACCTTTGACAAGCTGCCGGCTTGCTGCCGTCATCGAGGCAACTAGTGTTAGTGGCCCTCAGGTAAATTCAGCTCTCGGAGGAGTGTCCCCGCTCCTTCCTGTTGAGAAGTTGTTCATCTATTGTTCATACTATCATGCAAGAGGAGCCACACATCTATGGTTCATCCAATAATATCAGCGGACTTCTAGATATTACTACTGCTCGGCTTAGACTCGGTTACAAGTATCTCTGGGAATTCTCATTATCTGCTGATGTAGACCTGACCAAATGTAAACTGTGTATCAAGATTGTAACTTGCTTAGCTAAATGAGATCGTATTCCAGGGACCTGCCCGAAACGCTACGCGTACTAGTGGTTGTACAAGAATGTAACAACTCTTGTATACATCCCCCACCCAAGAAATAAATTAAATAAATAAATAAATAAATAAATAAATAATAAATAAATAAAAAATGTGGGGTTCAGTCCCTGAGCCCATTATGTGCCTCTGTAATAACCCTTTCCATTACCACCTACAAGATGGGTATGGGGTGCATAATAAATGAACTAAACTAAACTATTGCAGTATTTGTACACTGGACTGTCACTTGTCACTAAACTTAGTTGTTAACTATTAACGTGATGAAATAATATTACCTTATACGCGAGAATAATTCTGAATACACAGCGATAAAATTGACGAATGCGGCTTTGGGTCGGGCGGCCGCGTACGGTAGCCTGGCCTGAGGACAGGCAACTGTAAATGCTTCACCCTCCATATACTTCAAGTGCAAATAATTGCCAACAGAACCTAAATACCGAACCTACTATACGCCTAATTATAGAATATAAAATTAGTTTATACACGATAAAAACTATTTTTAATACACAGTACATGAAAGTAGATTATAAATGCGTCTTGGGATGTGGGGGAGACGACCGCCGCGTTAACGAGCCTATAGCCTGACGATGGGGTAGTTTAACACTGGGGAAGTGTATTCTACATAATATCCTACCCATATAATGTTGGCAAATCATGATCCTCAAAATCTTCCACAATATCCGAGAGAGGGACAGACTATTTAGCATTAGTGGAATACAAACATTTGAATACTACACAACCCGGATGAAAAATACGGAAACAATGACCCTCAGAGACATTACAAAACTCAATGTTATAATAGCGAGCAAATATATAATGCATTCAGCATTGTAGGTGGAGGTAGACTATATATTCATGCTACCTCCCAACTACTCAGATATATTTAAAAAAAAAATCTTATCAGCCTTACCTACACGGGAGCGACGCACCGCACGCCGCGGCTGCGTCTTGACGACTGACAGGGTCGTAGTCGATGACCCCGTAGCGTCCAACCGACCCAGAGACTCCCTGCCTAAAATTATTTGAACGCCATATTGAAATTCCTGGCATATAGCGCCAGGAATGTGTAAATTAATATTTATATGCATTATAGGCCTTTCTAAAGTAATTTGTAGATCTAAATATCATATATTGTCTAACAAACGAATTATTTAAGATTTTAATTATGCCAGATACAAGTCTCATCGCACACATTTTTTTTTTTTGAGAGATATATACAAGAGTTGTTACATTCTTGTAGAGCCACTAGTACGCGTAGCGTTTCGGGCAAGTCCTTAATCCTATGGTCCCTGGAATACGATCCCCTGCCGCGAAGAATCCTTGTTACAACCAAGTACACATTTTACTGTTGAGTTAAACAGAGGCTACAGTTAAGGATTTGCGCCTAGTCAATCCTCCCCGGCCGGGATACGAACCCATGACAAAGCGCTCGCGGAACGCCAGGCGAGTGTCTTACCACTACACCACGGAGATTCGTCGGCGGATTTATTTTTATTTTTTTATTTATATATATAAAAGAGAGTTTTTAAATTCTTGTAAAGCCACTAGCACGCATAGCGTTTCGGGTAGGTCCTTAATCCTAATATTTTCCCCGGAATACGACCCGCCAAATAGTTTAACAACCTATTATCTGCTGGGTGAACAGTTAAGGACTGGCGCTCCGTGGCGTAGTGGAATTTTGAATTTTGAAACCTGACTGACATAGCTCAACCCAACCTAACGTAACAAAATCAAACCACTCTAATCCAACCGAGCCCAATGCAGCCTAACCTTAAGAACATAACCTAATACAGCCTAGCATAACAGTACATCCGGATTTAAAATAGAAAATTAGTTTAGCCAAATTGTCTCGTGTCCGAGTGTAGCCAGAACCCAACCAGTTGTGTACCTATACTTCTTGCAATGTATTTGTTATCATTTTATTAATTCTGCTAGAATTTACCTACTTAAAATTATCTGTTAGATTAAGGACTTGCCCGAAACGCTGCGCGTACTAGTGGCTTTACAAGATTGTATATACTGTACTATGCTATGTATTCTCACAAACCCAATTTACCTTCTTGTATATAAATAAATAAAATAAAAATAAAATATACTGACCTAGCAAACAAACACCTGCGGCCAGATTCACGAAAGCACTTACGAACGTGTACATCTTTCCTCAATCTTTGACGGCTTTCGTCACATTTATTAAACAGTTTACAAGCATGAAAACTTCCAATTCAACTGTTGTTATTGTTATAAACAGCCTCCTGGTGCTTCGGAGCTCATTAACTGTTTAATAATTGTAAACAAAGCCGCCAAAGATTGAGAAAATCTGTACAGATTCGTAAGTGCTTGCTCCCAGTCTTTAATGTGGCACCTTTGTGGCACCTTTGTGGGACCTTGGTGTAAGCCTAACATGTATATATACACTGGCTGCCTGTCCCCTTACACAATGATTTATTATTACCTATTATTTTATCATTTAATTTAAATATTAAATAAAATAATTCATTTAATTATTATAGTAAGTACTTAATAATTTAATAATAAGTAGTAAGTACAAGTTCAAGTTCAAGTTCAAGTATGTTTATTGAGATAAGCAATAAATACATCTCAAAGGGATAGAGTAGCTTAGGCTATTTCTACCCCCCTCTACTTCAAGTCCCTCAAGGGGCGCACAAATTCAGTGAGTACAAATAGACATATAACAGTACAAGAATCCCATTTAACATTGCATACAGCAAGTACAGCATATAATTGTTACATTCTTGGGGCAAAATTCTTGTAGCTCCTAAGTATACTGTCTATTATACCATTATCACACATCCAAACAATTTGATGTGGTACACTATTTATTTCCTTATTTCTATATTTTTCAATAAGGTGACACTCTAATACATAATGTTCTAAGGTGTGGGCGTGCGGCATACTACATAATTTAGGGTTTTGAAATGGTTTTAGGGTTTTGAAATGGTCAAAGGATTGGCAGATGCAGTTTAATGCTGATAAATGTAAAGTTCTGAGGTTAGGTAATGATGATAGAGTTACAAGATACGAGCTAGATGGTGTTGTGATTGCGAAGTCGGATTGCGAAAGGGATCTGGGAGTTATGATTAGTAAGAATTTAAAACAAAAGGATCAATGCATAAATGTTCGTAATAAGGCAAATCGGACACTTGGATTTATTAATCGCAGCGTTAGTAACAAGACACCTGGTGTGGTTCTCAAGCTATATCTTGCTCTAGTTAGGCCCCATTTAGATTATGCAGTTCAGTTTTGGTCGCCATATTATAGAATGGATATAAATTCACTTGAACGTGTCCAGCGTAGGATGACTAAGTTAATTCCCCAAATTAGAAATCTTTCATATGAAGAAAGATTAACAAAGCTTAAGTTGCATTCACTGGAAAGGCGAAGAGTTAGGGGTGACATGATAGAGGTTTACAAGTGGATGAATGGACATAACCGGGGGGATATTAATAGGGTATTAAAAGTATCAACACAGGACAGAACACGAAACAATGGATATAAATTGGATAAGTTTAGATTTAGGAAAGACTTGGGTAAATACTGGTTCAGTAACAGGGTTGTTGATTTGTGGAACCAATTGCCGCGTAACATTGTGGAGGTGGGGTCCCTCGATTGTTTCAAGCACGGGTTGGACAAGTATATGAGTGGGATTGGGTGGTTATAGAATAGGAGCTGCCTCGTATGGGCCAATAGGCCTTCTGCAGTTACCTTTGTTCTTATGTTACACTCCTTATCTTTTTCACTGACATCAACACCGTATTGCCAGATATATTTATATCCTAATCGTAATCTCATGTAAATTGAATCCTTCCAAGTAGACTTTCCTTTACCATAAGTGAAGGACGAATTTGTATTTATTATTGAATAATTCTTAAGTGTGTTACTACTGTCCACCATTGCCATTCTCTTTATCATTTCTTCACCCTCCTGAATCACCTTGAGTCTTGTTTTTATTTGTTTCAAGGTTAACTGACATACAACATCAACAAGAGTTTTTTCAGTGGCTCTCTTCGCTATGTCATCAACTACCTCATTCAACAGTATTCCCACATGTGAAGGGATCCACATGAATCTTACTTTACACCCAGTTTTTTCTAGTCTCTTAACATTCTCTCTACACTCTATCACAATATTCTGATATACTGGGCGTCTGCTATTTAAAGACTCTAACGCTCCTCTGCTGTCAATAAAGAAGCAAGCATTTTTACCACATTTGACTACTTCCTGTAATCCTGCTAATACTCCTTGGAGTTCAGCCTGCGTTGAAGAGACATTGTCAGTTAAGCGGCGTCCAATAACAGTATCTACAGTGCCGATGTCAGTGTACTCCCTGATCAAGACTCCACATCCTGCCTTCCCATCCCTAGCTACAGACCCATCACAATATACATGTAGAGTGTTTTCCGTAGGCAGTTTTCTAATTATACAATCATATGTTGCCCTTAGCTCTCCTATTTCATACATACTTTTTTTCTTATGCAAGGGAGTAATTACTACCTCTACATTACAATCCTCCCATGGTGGTGTAAATTTTCTCTTGGGCACAGCAATACACTCTGTAATAACATCATACTTTATAACATTATAACATAATTTATTCATATATACTCTCTTCATCATACACTGTTCACTACTTCCCACCTTTTGAACCGAGAGGATTAATTCATTAGCTCCCCCACCTCTCATTAATCTAATGGCAGAGGCTACATTTATCTCTGAAATTCTATCCCCAATACTCTGCAGATTCAACTCCATCCTCATTATCTCAATCATAGCATTTCTTGGGCATCCTAATATAATTCTCATGGCTTCATTTTGTACCTTCTCCAACTTGCCCATCCTACCTTTACCAAAACAAGAAATGACAGGTGCAGCATAATCAATAAGAGATCTTACAGTACTCAAGTATAACATTCGTAGCACAGGGACTCCCACTCCCTTTCCACAGCATGCCAAAGCCTTCAGAGGTTGTAATCTCTTCCGACATTGACCCAACAGTCTGTTCATCTCAGCTTCCAAACTCTCATGGGTATATCCAACATATATGCCTAAATATTTATATATATTAACTCTCTCTATATTTTTATCGTTTATTTTCAAAACAATGGGGCTCCGACTTCCACATTCAAACTTAGTTTTGTTTTCATTAACCACCAGTCCCATATGGTGACACAGGTTTCCAAAATTGTCCAACACTAAGAACATAAGAAGAACATAAGAACAAAGGTAACTGCAGAAGGCCTATTGGCCCATACGAGGCAGCTCCTATTCTATAACCACCCAATCCCACTCATATACTTGTCCAACCCGTGCTTGAAACAATCGAGGGACCCCACCTCCACAATGTTACGCGGCAATTGGTTCCACAAATCAACAACCCTGTTACTGAACCAGTATTTACCCAAGTCTTTCCTAAATCTAAACTTATCCAATTTATATCCATTGTTTCGTGTTCTGTCCTGTGTTGATACTTTTAATACCCTATTAATATCCCCCCGGTTATGTCCATTCATCCACTTGTAAACCTCTATCATGTCACCCCTAACTCTTCGCCTTTCCAGTGAATGCAACTTAAGCTTTGTTAATCTTTCTTCATATGAAAGATTTCTAATTTGGGGAATTAACTTAGTCATCCTACGCTGGACACGTTCAAGTGAATTTATATCCATTCTATAATATGGCGACCAAAACTGAACTGCATAATCTAAATGGGGCCTAACTAGAGCAAGATATAGCTTGAGAACCACACCAGGTGTCTTGTTACTAACGCTGCGATTAATAAATCCAAGTGTCCGATTTGCCTTATTACGAACATTTATGCATTGATCCTTTTGTTTTAAATTCTTACTAATCATAACTCCCAGATCCCTTTCGCAATCCGACTTCGCAATCACAACACCATCTAGCTCGTATCTTGTAACTCTATCATCATTACCTAACCTCAGAACTTTACATTTATCAGCATTAAACTGCATCTGCCAATCCTTTGACCATTTCAAAACCCTATCTAGATCAACTTGAAGTGATAGTGAGTCCTCCTCCGAATTAATTTCCCTACCGATTTTCGTATCATCGGCAAATTTGCAAATGTTGCTACTCAAACCTGAATCTAAATCATTTATATATATTATAAACAACAGAGGTCCCAGGACAGAGCCTTGAGGCACTCCACTTACAACATTTTCCCACTCTGACTTGATTCCATTTATACTAACTCTCTGTTTCCTTTGGTATAGCCATGCCCTAATCCAGCTTAATATAGCACCCCCAATACATAAGAACATAAGAACATAAGAACAAAGGTAACTGCAGAAGGCCTATTGGCCCATACGAGGCAGCTCCTATTCTATAACCACCCAATCCCACTCATATACTTGTCCAACCCGTGCTTGAAACAATCGAGGGACCCCACCTCCACAATGTTACGCGGCAATTGGTTCCACAAATCAACAACCCTGTTACTGAACCAGTATTTACCCAAGTCTTTCCTAAATCTAAACTTATCCAATTTATATCCATTGTTTCGTGTTCTGTCCTGTGTTGATACTTTTAATACCCTATTAATATCCCCCCGGTTATGTCCATTCATCCACTTGTAAACCTCTATCATGTCACCCCTAACTCTTCGCCTTTCCAGTGAATGCAACTTAAGCTTTGTTAATCTTTCTTCATATGAAAGATTTCTAATTTGGGGAATTAACTTAGTCATCCTACGCTGGACACGTTCAAGTGAATTTATATCCATTCTATAATATGGCGACCAAAACTGAACTGCATAATCTAAATGGGGCCTAACTAGAGCAAGATATAGCTTGAGAACCACACCAGGTGTCTTGTTACTAACGCTGCGATTAATAAATCCAAGTGTCCGATTTGCCTTATTACGAACATTTATGCATTGATCCTTTTGTTTTAAATTCTTACTAATCATAACTCCCAGATCCCTTTCGCAATCCGACTTCGCAATCACAACACCATCTAGCTCGTATCTTGTAACTCTATCATCATTACCTAACCTCAGAACTTTACATTTATCAGCATTAAACTGCATCTGCCAATCCTTTGACCATTTCAAAACCCTATCTAGATCAACTTGAAGTGATAGTGAGTCCTCCTCCGAATTAATTTCCCTACCGATTTTCGTATCATCGGCAAATTTGCAAATGTTGCTACTCAAACCTGAATCTAAATCATTTATATATATTATAAACAACAGAGGTCCCAGGACAGAGCCTTGAGGCACTCCACTTACAACATTTTCCCACTCTGACTTGATTCCATTTATACTAACTCTCTGTTTCCTTTGGTATAGCCATGCCCTAATCCAGCTTAATATAGCACCCCCAATACCATGAGACTCTATTTTTTTAATCAGTCTTTCATGTGGCACTGTATCAAAAGCTTTGCTAAAGTCAAGGTATACAACATCGCAATCTATACCACTATCAACTGCCTCAACAATGCTAGAATAAAAAGATAACAAATTTGTTAAACATGAACGGCCATTTATAAAACCATGTTGCGACTCAATTATTAATTTATGTTTTTCAAGATGAAGACGAATTTTATTTGCTATTATAGATTCGAGTAACTTTCCCACAATAGACGTTAGGCTAATTGGTCGATAGTTAGACGCAAGTGATCTATCTCCTTTCTTAAAAACTGGTATCACATTAGCAACTTTCCAAAACTCTGGCACTCTGCCTGACTCTATTGATTTATTAAATATGGTTGACAGTGGGTCACAAAGCTCCTCTTTGCATTCTTTAAGCACCCTGGCAAACACTTCATCCGGCCCTGGGGATTTGTTTGGTTTGAGTTTTACTATTTGTTTAAGAACATCCTCCCTGGTAACTGCTAAACTCGTCAACCTGTCCTCGTCCCCACCCACATAGACTTGTTCGGCTGAAGGCATATTGTTAAGTTCCTCTTTAGTAAATACAGATACAAAATATTTATTAAAAATACTACTCATCTCTTCATCACTATCTGTTATTTGACCTGTCTCAGTTTTTAATGGACCTATCCTTTCCCTAGTCTTAGTACGATATAACTGAAAAAACCCTTTAGGATTTGTCTTTGCTTGCTCTGCTATGCGAACTTCATAGTTTCTTTTTGCTTTCCTTATCTCTTTTTTAACATTTCTAACCAGTTGTACGAATTCCTGTTCTAAAGTGACCTCCCCATTTTTAATCCTTTTGTACCAAGCTCTCTTTTTACCTATAAGGTTCTTCAAATTCTTTGTTATCCACTTTGGGTCATTAGTATACGATCTATTCAATTTGTATGGTATACTACGTTCCTGTGCTTTGTTTAGAATATTCTTAAATAAGTTATATATTGAATCCACATCGAAATCCCCATTTAAGTCACCTATCGCTGGGTTCATGTCTCGCTCCAAGACCGGCCCACACCCCATACCCAAGCCTTTCCAATCAATTTGACCCAAAAAATTTCTTAGGCTATTAAAATCAGCTTTTCGAAAATCTGGCACTTTAACAGAATTTTCTCCTACTGGTCTATTCCATTCTATGCTAAATCTGATTTCTTTGTGATCACTGCTCCCTAGCTCACTCCCTATTTCGATGTCATTAATTTGCGTTTCCCTGTTAGTTAACACTAAATCTAAAATATTATTTTCCCGTGTTGGTTCCTTAATGTGTTGCGTAAGAAAGCAATCGTCAATTAATTCTAGAAAATCTTCTGCTTCACTATTCCCTGTTTTGTTCAGCCAGTTTATTCCGCTAAAATTAAAGTCACCCATGACATAAATACTGTTAGATCTAGATGCTCTAGATATTTCATCCCATAGATGCTTTGCTTCCATTCTGTCTAAATTTGGTGGCCTATATATTACTCCTATTATAATATTATTAGCTTTTTCGTTTAATTCAATCCAAATAGTTTCTGTGTGTGGCTCTGTTTTGATTCCCTCTTTGAGACTACATTTCAAATTGTCCCTAACATATATGGCTACTCCACCTCCTCGTCTAATATATCTATCTGTGTGAAATAGTTTAAATCCATATATTTGATATTCAGCTAATAGTTCTCTATTTTCTACATTCATCCACGTTTCGGTAAGTGCAATAATATCTATTTTTTCTGTGCAGACAAGAGCATTTAATTCGTTAATTTTATTTCTTAGACTTCTACTGTTAGTGTAATATACCCTAAGTGAATTGTTATTTTGCGGACCTTCTCTTTCCCTGATCGTTTTGCCAATTCCTTTCTCCCACAAACACATACTTTTATTACCTCCTTCCTCCAAATCAATTCCCATACCTCTATCTACTAACAGTTTAAACCCAAACAAACACCTCTAACCACTTCTTCTAGCGAGTTCGCAACAGCAACAACCCCAGCTCTCGATAGATGCACCCCATCACGAGCATACATTTCATTTCTTCCATAGAAGTGTTCCCAGTTGTCTATGAAAGATATTGCATTTGATTTGCAATATCTTTCCAGCCGGCAATTGACACCAAGTGCCCTCGATATCCATTCATTTCCCACTCCCTTTCTTGGAAGAATGCCACATATGATCGGGATTCCTCCCTTGCTCCTAACTAACTCTATGGCTGTTTTATACCTCTGAATCAGTTCCTCACTCCTGACTCGACCAACATCATTTCCTCCCACGCTAATGCAAATAATGGGATTGTTCCCATTACCAGCCATAATATCATTCATGTTGTTTATAATATCACCAATGCCAGCTCCGGGATAGCAAACCCTTAACCTGTTCCCCCTATCTCTAGCACAAAACGTTCTATCCAAATACCTTATCTGGGAATCTCCCACAACTAATGTTTGCTTAGGTACTTCCTTTACTTTCTGAGGGGCCTGCGCTTCCTTTCTCTTCGTTGCTTTCCCTTTTGCGCGATCCACAGTCTCTCCACAGCACTCGTCCTCCAAAACGTCAAATGAATTTGAAGTTGCTATGGCGTTTGAAGGCGGCTTTATCAAAGTCTTCTTAAGGCCCCTGTCTTTCGCAACTCTCCAAGACGAGGTCCCTTTACTGCTGGTCTCCTCCTTCGTTACTTCTCGTTGTTTTTTAAGCTGACGCACCTCCTCCCGCAGAGAGTCCAACTCTGTCCTCAGGGCTCCCACTAGAGTCACCAGGTCCTTCACTACAACTTCCATATTGCTATGATAATACCATGAGACTCTATTTTTTTAATCAGTCTTTCATGTGGCACTGTATCAAAAGCTTTGCTAAAGTCAAGGTATACAACATCGCAATCCTTACCACTATCAACTGCCTCAACAATGCTAGAATAAAAAGATAACAAATTTGTTAAACATGAACGGGCATTTATCAAACCATGTTGCGACTCAATTATTAATTTATGTTTTTCAAGATGAAGACGAATTTTATTTGCTATTATAGATTCGAGTAACTTTCCCACAATAGACGTTAGGCTAATTGGTCGATAGTTAGACGCAAGTGATCTATCTCCTTTCTTAAAAACTGGTATCACATTAGCAACTTTCCAAAACTCTGGCACTCTGCCTGACTCTATTGATTTATTAAATATGGTTGACAGTGGGTCACAAAGCTCCTCTTTGCATTCTTTAAGCACCCTAGCAAACACTTCATCCGGCCCTGGGGATTTGTTTGGTTTGAGTTTTACTATTTGTTTAAGAACATCCTCCCTGGTAACTGCTAAACTCGTCAACCTGTCCTCGTCCCCACCCACATAGACTTGTTCGGCTGAAGGCATATTGTTAAGTTTCATGTGGCACTGTTTGAACCTTTGAAATATCTTTGCCCTGAAACAAAATATCATCAGCATATATGATCGGAGTTACCCCATTTGAGTATCTCTCAGATGCTATCTTATTCATTAGTACATTAAACAGAGTGGGACTCAACACTCCTCCCTGAGGTGTGCCGAGTTCAAAAGACCTCACACCTGACATACAACCTTGATACCACACCTGAGCCTTCCTTTCGTAAAGATAATCCCCTATCCAGCGCAATAATTTCCCTTTAACACCAAGACTAGCTAATTCATATAAAATAACCTCTTTGTTGGCTTTATCAAAAGCTCCTTGTAAATCAATGAAAAGTCTATAATAATCATTTTCATTAGCTAGACATTTAATAATACAATCAGAGGTACTTTTTCCTTTGAGGAACCCGAACAAATTACTAGACAGCTGATCACCTATTATATATAAAAGTCTATTTAAAATGATCCTCTCCATCATTTTACAAAAACACGAGGTTTAAGACACAGGTCTATATTCTCCATTGGCTTTAGGGATAGGGATGATCAGAGCTTTTTTCCATTTACTGGGAATACTGCCCTCTTTATAACTAATATTAAAGAGGTCTAAAAGTGGGCTTTTCGTCATAGTGGCAAGTTCATTAAGTATTTCATAAGTTACTCCATCCTCCCCAGGTGCGGTAGATTTCCCAACTTTAATCGCCATTATTAGTTCTTCTCTGGTAATACCTGTGCAAGTGACATCACCACTGTTACCTGCTATAAGTATAAAATCCTTTCTTAGATCTTTCCAAGAATCTAATGACTCTCTCGTTACAGCAGGTAATGAACTAAGTTTGGCAGCTTCCGCCCATTTATTTACGAGCCCATTTGCAATTCCTTGCGGGTCTGGATGTGCAACAAAATTGTGTTTTTTACCCCTTATTTTATTTACGTCTTGCCAGATTTCCTTCAAGTTTCTGTTACTCCCAACTTTCTCTGCAAATTCCTGCCAATACTTGCTCCTAATTTCCTTTCTCTTCTCCCCACACAGCCTAGCAACTGCCAGTAAAGCATTCTTCCCTTCCTCAGTCCTACCATTCCTATTCCAATCCCTGTGAGCTCTCCTCATTGTTAATGTCCACCCCTTAAGCATCTTGTCATGTGTATAATTTTCTTTTCTGGGGGGATGCCTTTTTATACTAGATGGTTTCCGGTTCAATGCTGCATTAAATACATCTACCCCCTTAATTAAATCTTCATAAAATGTTTCTGCCGAAACCGGCTTATAAGTATCATACCAAGACTTAATATGGCCAACAAGACCCCTTAATTCTCCCTCATTAAACTTTAACCTTTTCCTCTGAAGGCAGGCATGCTTTTTATCTAGTTTAAGCTGTATTTGTAATGCAAAATGATCACTTAGCATTTCATCCACAGTAAGACAATTCCCCTCTATGCCCTCAGCATTTATTAAACAAGCATAATCTAATCTCCCTCCCCTCAAATGAGTAGGTGAAGGCTCGCCCAGCAATTGAACATCTTCATGTTCCTGCAAAAACTGGTACCATCTGCAACCATTCCTATTTGCTTTACCCCTTGATCCTAAAGCTGGATGTCTGGCATTAAAATCCCCTACCACAAGTGTATCTTCAGAAAAGAAGGAATCTGGCAAGTATCGTAAATCAAGGGAGCTATCAGAGATGTATAGATTAATGAAATTTAACTCTCGGTCCTTTAATTGTATCCGCAAGCTAATACTTTCAATACCTCTATATCTCTGAGGGATTCCAGTTATCTCGGCAGGTATGGTACTTTTGACATAACATGAGACCCCCCTAGTTCCTCCATCAGCATATAAATGAAAACCTCTATAGCCATTTAGCCTCAGTATGCTACCATCCCTATCCCCAGTTTCCTGGAGTGCTACTATGTCAATATAACATAAGAACATAAGAACAAAGGTAACTGCAGAAGGCCTATTGGCCCATACGAGGCAGCTCCTATTCTATAACCACCCAATCCCACTCATATACTTGTCCAACCCGTGCTTGAAACAATCGAGGGACCCCACCTCCACAATGTTACGCGGCAATTGGTTCCACAAATCAACAACCCTGTTACTGAACCAGTATTTACCCAAGTCTTTCCTAAATCTAAACTTATCCAATTTATATCCATTGTTTCGTGTTCTGTCCTGTGTTGATACTTTTAATACCCTATTGATATCCCCCCGGTTATGTCCATTCATCCACTTGTAAACCTCTATCATGTCACCCCTAACTCTTCGCCTTTCCAGTGAATGCAACTTAAGCTTTGTTAATCTTTCTTCATATGAAAGATTTCTAATTTGGGGAATTAACTTAGTCATCCTACGCTGGACACGTTCAAGTGAATTTATATCCATTCTATAATATGGTGACCAAAACTGAACTGCATAATCTAAATGGGGCCTAACTAGAGCAAGATATAGCTTGAGAACCACACCAGGTGTCTTGTTACTAACGCTGCGATTAATAAATCCAAGTGTCCGATTTGCCTTATTACGAACATTTATGCCTTGATCCTTTTGTTTTAAATTCTTACTAATCATAACTCCCAGATCCCTTTCGCAATCCGACTTCGCAATCACAACACCATCTAGCTCGTATCTTGTAACTCTATCATCATTACCTAACCTCAGAACTTTACATTTATCAGCATTAAACTGCATCTGCCAATCCTTTGACCATTTCAAAACCCTATCTAGATCAACTTGAAGTGATAGTGAGTCCTCCTCCGAATTAATTTCCCTACCGATTTTCGTATCATCGGCAAATTTGCAAATGTTGCTACTCAAACCTGAATCTAAATCATTTATATATATTATAAACAACAGAGGTCCCAGGACAGAGCCTTGAGGCACTCCACTTACAACATTTTCCCACTCTGACTTGATTCCATTTATACTAACTCTCTGTTTCCTTTGGTATAGCCATGCCCTAATCCAGCTTAATATAGCACCCCCAATACCATGAGACTCTATTTTTTTAATCAGTCTTTCATGTGGCACTGTATCAAAAGCTTTGCTAAAGTCAAGGTATACAACATCGCAATCCTTACCACTATCAACTGCCTCAACAATGCTAGAATAAAAAGATAACAAATTTGTTAAACATGAACGGCCATTTATAAAACCATGTTGCGACTCAATTATTAATTTATGTTTTTCAAGATGAAGACGAATTTTATTTGCTATTATAGATTCGAGTAACTTTCCCACAATAGACGTTAGGCTAATTGGTCGATAGTTAGACGCAAGTGATCTATCTCCTTTCTTAAAAACTGGTATCACATTAGCAACTTTCCAAAACTCTGGCACTCTGCCTGACTCTATTGATTTATTAAATATGGTTGACAGTGGGTCACAAAGCTCCTCTTTGCATTCTTTAAGCACCCTAGCAAACACTTCATCCGGCCCTGGGGATTTGTTTGGTTTGAGTTTTACTATTTGTTTAAGAACATCCTCCCTGGTAACTGCTAAACTCGTCAACCTGTCCTCGTCCCCACCCACATAGACTTGTTCGGCTGAAGGCATATTGTTAAGTTCCTCTTTAGTAAATACAGATACAAAATATTTATTAAAAATACTACTCATCTCTTCATCACTATCTGTTATTTGACCTGTCTCAGTTTTTAATGGACCTATCCTTTCCCTAGTCTTAGTACGATATAACTGAAAAAACCCTTTAGGATTTGTCTTTGCTTGCCCTGCTATGCGAACTTCATAGTTTCTTTTTGCTTTCCTTATCTCTTTTTTAACATTTCTAACCAGTTGTACGAATTCCTGTTCTAAAGTGACCTCCCCATTTTTAATCCTTTTGTACCAAGCTCTCTTTTTACCTATAAGGTTCTTCAAATTCTTTGTTATCCACTTTGGGTCATTAGTATACGATCTATTCAATTTGTATGGTATACTACGTTCCTGTGCTTTGTTTAGAATATTCTTAAATAAGTTATATATTGAATCCACATCGAAATCCCCATTTAAGTCACCTAACGCTGGGTTCATGTCTCGCTCCAAGACCGGCCCACACCCCATACCCAAGCCTTTCCAATCAATTTGACCCAAAAAATTTCTTAGGCTATTAAAATCAGCTTTTCGAAAATCTGGCACTTTAACAGAATTTTCTCCTACTGGTCTATTCCATTCTATGCTAAATCTGATTTCTTTGTGATCACTGCTCCCTAGCTCACTCCCTATTTCGATGTCATTAATTTGCGTTTCCCTGTTAGTTAACACTAAATCTAAAATATTATTTTCCCGTGTTGGTTCCTTAATGTGTTGCGTAAGAAAGCAATCGTCAATTAATTCTAGAAAATCTTCTGCTTCACTATTCCCTGTTTTGTTCAACCAGTTTATTCCGCTAAAATTAAAGTCACCCATGACATAAATACTGTTAGATCTAGATGCTCTAGATATTTCATCCCATAGATGCTTTGCTTCCATTCTGTCTAAATTTGGTGGCCTATATATTACTCCTATTATAATATTATTAGCTTTTTCGTTTAATTCAATCCAAATCCTCTCTAAGAGTATAATAGTGTACATCCACCGCTCTAGTTTTTAATCCATTAATGTTCCAAGATAATATTCTCAATTTACTTTCATCCATGATTAATAATAAAACTACCTTTGCCCTGTCCGTCACATTCCATGAGATACGAGAGTACCTTAGAAACTTCCTTCCAACACCGTAACATTTTTTCTTTCTCCTCACTTTCACAACTACTACTAACATCGAAGGTAATATTTTTCA
Organism: Procambarus clarkii; assembly: GCF_040958095.1. NCBI lineage: Eukaryota > Metazoa > Arthropoda > Malacostraca > Decapoda > Cambaridae > Procambarus > Procambarus clarkii. The sequence continues at coordinate 16,863,713 of NC_091210.1, read as the reverse complement.
TATCTATTTTCTTTGTAATTTCTGTAACCCGTTTTACTTTAACCGTTCTTTCACCATTTGTCACAACAGGAGGTTGAACACCGCTAACACTACTAGAAAGTGTATTCTCCTGACTATCCTCTATCATCGTTACCTCATGCACATCATTACTTTCTTCTACGCACGTTTCACTTTCCATTTCACGTCTCGTTTTACTTTCAATTACACGTCCTGTTTCACCACCATCTTCACCCCGTCTACCTTCCATAGCCAATTTTTCCAATGCCTCAATCCTCTTATCTAGTTTTTTTAGATACTCCCATATTTGATTACCAACCTCAGAGGTGACCATATTGTCCTGAACCTTGTCGTCACAAGGTTTCAGTTTTTCCACTGCATGATGTACTTTCCCTAAGCTCGCCTTTACTTTCTCCGTCCCTTTTTCCCACACATTGATCATAGGGGCTGCCGTTGACTTCCAACTGTTTCCTCCATGTTCCTCTTGCACAATTTTTCCTTGCTGCGAGGATACATCTATCCTGCTTGTAGGACCCGTTCTAGTCTCTTTCAGATGAGGCTTCATGGGGCATAGAGAGGAACCAGCATTGTGGCTGCCTCGACAGTTGCAACAAAATGGGATGATTTTTTCACTTCTTTCAATCTTGACTCTACACTCTCGCGAGTCGTGATTTTTCCCACAATACCGACACCTGGGGTCAAACTGGCATTTCCATGCCATATGTCCCCAACGTGAACACTTCATGCACAGTATGGGCTCCTCAACGTATTTTGCAACGTTCCTATAGCCTAGTCCTTGCACAAAAATTTTCTCCGGCGCCTCACCCTTTACCAAGGCAACAACCTGGCTTCGTTTGTCACCACGAACACTGTTTCTCTTCGCCCAGACAACATTATCATTGTTAAGAAGAAGACAGTCAGGATCCAAATAAGTTGGAAACTTGAAAACTATGATCTTTGTGTGCAACATACCTTCTTCTGGAGGAACCATCACTACATTCTCAAAACCAACCGTCGTGAGGCGTTCCACGGCCTGTTCAGTCCCAACTGTTATGTAGGGCCGGTGAAGACCCTCCTTGAAAAGTGGTTCGTATTCCAAACATTGTTTAGCTAGACGTACCGTCCACTCTAGCTTTTGGTGGAAATTCAATTGGCATGATGTAGGGAACAACAGCCTCTTCCTTCTTGTCTTGTCTTGAGTCTTGCTGAGTAGGGTCTCATTCTTTGGTCTCTTTGCAATCTCATCGTCACTCTCACTGTCTCGCTGTCTGTTATTATTTCTCCGTTTCTTTTTGTTCACTACTAGTTCAAACGGTCGATTATCATCTTGTCTGTCCTCCTCACTACCACTTAGGCATACCGCCTCAGCCATTTCTTCGACGCTGTCAATAATCGAGAACAAATGCACAATATCCTGTATCACCACGTGCAAAAACGAAGAGTGTGGGGCAATCCTCCACCTCCCACCAATCAGCGGACGCCAAGAGCGCCAACCTAGCGACCGCACACAACCGTGGTCTGGATACAACTGGGCTTGCTGCCGTCATCGAGGCAACTAGTGTTAGTGGCCCTCAGGTAAATTCAGCTCCCGGAGGAGTGTCCCCGCTCCTTCCTGTTGAGAAGTTGTTCATCTATTGTAGTATCATACTATCATGCAAGAGGAGCCACACATCTATGGATCATCCAATAATATCAGCAGACTTCTAGATATTACTACTGCTCGGCTTAGACTCGGTTACAAGTATCTCTGGGAATTCTCATTATCTGCTGATGTAGACCTGACCAAATGTAAACTGTGTATCAAGATTGTAACTTGCTTAGCTAAATGAGATCGTATTCCAGGGACCTGCCCGAAACGCTACGCGTACTAGTGGTTGTACAAGAATGTAACAACTCTTGTATACATCCCCCACCCAAGAAATAAATTAAATAAATAAATAAATAAATAAATAAATAAATAAATAAATAAATAAATAAATAAATAAATACAAAATGTGGGGTTCAGTCCCTGAGCCCATTATGTGCCTCTGTAATAACCCTTTCCATTACCACCTACAAGATGGGTATGGGGTGCATAATAAATGAACTAAACTAAACTATTGCAGTATTTGTACATTGGACTGTCACTTGTCACTAAACTTAGTTGTTAACTATTAACGTGATGAAATAATATTACCTTATACGCGAGAATAATTCTGAATACACAGCGATAAAATTGACGAATGCGGCTTTGGGTCGGGCGGCCGCGTACGGTAGCCTGGCCTGAGGACAGGCAACTGTAAATGCTTCACCCTCCATATACTTCAAGTGCAAATAATTGCCAACAGAACCTAAATACCGAACCTACTATACGCCTAATTATAGAATACAAAATTAGTTTATACACGATAAAAACTATTTTTAATACACAGTACATGAAAGTCGATTATAAATGCGTCTTGGGATGTGGGGGAGACGACCGCTGCGTTAACGAGCCTATAGCCTGGCGACGGGGTAGTTTAACAATAGGGAAGTGTACTCTACATAATATCCTACCCATTCTACATAATATCCTACCCATATAATGTTGGCAAATCATGATCCTCAAAATCTTCCACAATATCCGAGAGAGGGACAGACTATTTAGCATTAGTGGAATACAAACATTTGAATACTACACAACCCGGATGAAAAATACGGAAACAATGACCCTCAGAGACATTACAAAACTCAATGTTATAATAGCGAGCAAATATATAATGCATTCAGCATTGTAGGTGGAGGTAGACTATATATTCATGCTACCTCCCAACTACTCAGATATATTTAAAAAAAAAATCTTATCAGCCTTACCTACACGGGAGCGACGCACCGCACGCCGCGGCTGCGTCTTGACGACTGACAGGGTCGTAGTCGATGACCCCGTAGCGTCCAACCGACCCAGAGACTCCCTGCCTAAAATTATTTGAACGCCATATTGAAATTCCTGGCATATAGCGCCAGGAATGTGTAAATTAATATTTATATGCATTATAGGCCTTTCTAAAGTAATTTGTAGATCTAAATATCATATATTGTCTAACAAACGAATTATTTAAGATTTTAATTATGCCAGATACAAGTCTCATCGCACACATTTTTTTTTTTTTTTGAGATATATACAAGAGTTGTTACATTCTTGTAGAGCCACTAGTACGCGTAGCGTTTCGGGCAGGTCCCTGGAATACGATCCCCGCCGCGAAGAATCCTTGTTACAACCAAGTACACATTTTACTGTTGAGTTAAACAGAGGCTACAGTTAAGGATTTGCGCCTAGTCAATCCTCCCCGGCCGGGATACGAACCCATGACAAAGCGCTCGCGGAACGCCAGGCGAGTGTCTTACCACTACACCACGGAGATTCGTCGGCGGATTTATTTTTATTTTTTTATTTATATATATAAAAGAGAGTTTTTAAATTCTTGTAAAGCCACTAGCACGCATAGCGTTTCAGGTAGGTCCTTAATCCTAATATTTTCCCCGGAATACGACCCGCCAAATCGTTTAATAACCTATTATCTGCTGGGTGAACAGTTAAGGACTGGCGCTCCGTGGCGTAGTGGAATTTTGAATTTTGAAACCTGACTGACATAGCTCAACCCAACCTAACGTAACAAAATCAAACCACTCTAATTCAACCGAGCCCAATGCAGCCTAACCTTAAGAACATAACCTAATACAGCCTAGCATAACAGTACATCCGGATTTAAAATAGAAAATTAGTTTAGCCAAATTGTCTCGTGTCCGAGTGTAGCCAGAACCCAACCAGTTGTGTACCTATACTTCTTGCAATGTATTTGTTATCATTTTATTAATTCTGCTAGAATTTACCTACTTAAAATTATCTGTTAGATTAAGGACTTGCCCGAAACGCTGCGCGTACTAGTGGCTTTACAAGATTGTATATACTGTACTATGCTATGTATTCTCACAAACCCAATTTACCTTCTTGTATATAAATAAATAAAATAAAAATAAAATATACTGACCTAGCAAACAAACACCTGCGGCCAGATTCACGAAAGCACTTACGAACGTGTACATCTTTCCTCAATCTTTGACGGCTTTCGTCACATTTATTAAACAGTTTACAAGCATGAAAACTTCCAATTCAACTGTTGTTATTGTTATAAACAGCCTCCTGGTGCTTCGGAGCTCATTAACTGTTTAATAATTGTAAACAAAGCCGCCAAAGATTGAGAAAATCTGTACAGATTCGTAAGTGCTTGCTCCCAGTCTTTAATGTGGCACCTTTGTGGGACCTTGGTGTAAGCCTAACATGTATATATACACTGGCTGCCTGTCCCCTTACACAATGATTTATTATTACCTATTATTTTATCATTTAATTTAAATATTAAATAAAATAATTCATTTAATTATTATAGTAAGTACTTAATAATTTAATAATAAGTAGTAAGTACATAAAAATGATTAAAAAGTACAATTTAGTCATAGGAGATTCCTAGATTGGAATTCACTACCAAATTTCAATATATCTAAGTATTTTTAGTGTGAAATGCTGTTATTATATGCATAAATTGTTGTTTTAATAATATTACGCTTAACCACTTGGGTTGGACGGTAAAGCGACGGTCTCGTTTCCTACAGGTCCGCGTTCAATCCCCGACCGCCCAAGAGGTTGGCCACTATTCCTTTCCCCTGTTCCATCCCAAATCCGTATCCTGATCCCTTCCCAGTGCTATATAGTCGTAATGGCTTGGCGCTTTCACTTGATAGTTCCCCCACCCCTCTGAACAATATTACGAGAGCAGTATTTCCGGGCTATTCATGCCCGTGCCACCTCTTGGGTGGCTTAATCTTCATCAATCGAGAGCAGTACGTCCTAACCAGACGTTATATGATGATATCCTCAACAGTTGATAAATAAAAGTAATTGCGGGACTCCAGTTATCTAATACTTATCATAAATGGTATAAAACCTTATCATAAGCCAAGGGATTTGTAGATCAGTGTTTAAAGGGAATTCGGAAGTAATAATGATACAGCTGATGCCATCTGTCGGCAGATAAGAACACTATCAACTGGCTGGTAATAGTAGCCATAAGATACAGCTTACGCCATCTGTTGACATCAAATTACACTCATAACAAATTACCCCACAAAATACCACTAACGCCATCTAGTTTTTTTCCAACGCACTATAAATAGCCAAACAGCAACCCATAAGGCGGGTTGTTGTGCTCGGGTAGGAGGTTCCAAGCTCCGCCCACAGATGGTATGGGTGCATAATAAATGGCATATCATTGGTAGATATTCTTTGTTGACATTCGCACAACAGCCAATCACAGGAAGGGATCAGCTAAAGGCTCCATCCACTTAATAAATCATCTTTATTCAGCACACCATCCTTGCTTATGACATTCTGCTTCAACTTTAATCTTCCTAAAAAGTGTAATTAAAGTAATTTAATGTAATTAAAGTGTAATTTAAAGTAATTAAAGGTATTAATATAGTGATAATTAAATACTGCCGGATGTAACGAGTGTTACAGAAACATGGGCTGGCTACCTGACTTGTGACGTCATCAGTGGGTGTTGCCTCACACAAATAATATCGGCGATAATACAATGCCTCCGTCCTCTTATTGCTCTACATTATTCAGTTAGATGGAAATTTCTGTCTTATATAAAACAGAAATTGTTGTTCTTTTGTAAAACAACAACAAGGTTATTGAGCAAAATGACGTATTTCTTATTTTGCATTTTATTCATATAAGCGTTGGCATTCCCCACAACAGCCAATCACAGGAAGGGATCAGCTATAGGTGCCATCCACCTAGTAAATCATCTTAGTTCAGCCCACTAGTCCTGCTTATGGAATTCTGCTTTAACTTTAATTTACCCAAAAAAGTGAAGTGTTACTTATTTAAAGTGTTAATAAAGTGATAATTAAATATTGCAAGATATAACAGATGTTATATAAAAATGGGCTGGCCAGCTAACTTGTGACGTCATCAGTGGGAGTTGCCTTGACACAAATAATGATACACGGCTCTGCCCTCTTATTCGAGTAAATTATTCAGTTAGATGGAGATTTCTGTCAGGTGCAAAACAGAAATTGTTGTTCTTTTTCACAACAACCTTGTTGTTGTGCACAAGGACCTATTTCTTAGTTTAAAATTTATTCATAAAAGTGTTGGTATTCCCCGCAACAGCCAATCACAGGAAGGTATTTCTGGAAGCTCGGCCTCCTTATGGACTCACCATTTGGTCACCATTTGGTCCGGGAGACATCTCCCGTCACGCAGGGTGCAGTTGCGCCTCCACAGATCTCCAGTATCATCTTTTGATACTGGTAATGGCTCAAAAGGGCCACCACTTACGGGCTATTCATGCCCGTGCCACCTCTTGGGTGGTGGCTTAATCTTCATCAATCAATCAATCCTTATGGACTCAGCACATCGCTCTAGCTCATGGCTCGCTGTTTCATCTCTTGTATATACAAACTATAACTTTTTTCGATTACTGTTATAATTAATAATATGAGATATAAAAGTTTTTACACAAAATGGCTAAATTCTGCCATTAAATGGACTTTGTCTGATATACATACAAACATACACCAATTTATTACCATTCATCCATTATTAATTTCAAATGTAATGTATACTGTGTAGTTTTTTTCCTCTCGCCATTACTTGGTGCAATATTTGAAAGTTGTCTATTTATTTATCGATTTATCTTTTATCTTGTATTTATATTTACAAGTTTCTGTGCTTGGAAGAAAACTCTGCATTGAATTGAAACTAATTTATTAAATATTATTATTTAGTATTAATTAATATTTACAATTACTATTAATTACAATGATTTATAGCTTAGTTACATTCATGTAACTCGCAATCGTACATTCTTAACTTTAATAGCCCAAATTAGCACATCTTGCTTTAAAATTAGCCCAAAAAGTAGCAAGTAGCAAAATTAAAAATTTGGGAGCGCGGGGCTCTCAAAAGTAGCCCAATTCGCTACTTGTAGCCCAATCTGGCAACTCTGGGCGGTTGTGGGAAGAGTTACAGAGGCCCATTTTGGGCATAATGGGCACATAATAGTTATAATAATAATAATAATAATACTTATTCATTGTGTCAAGGACAGGCAGCTTGTTTATATATACATGTTAGGCTTATATTAAGGTCCCCCCCCCCCGCCCAAACAGGGGGACCTTAATATAAGGTCTATGGTGGTCTATAGGTGAAACTAATGACCCTCCCCCAGCATGCAACCTCACAAGAAGCTGACCAACAATCAACCCTAGATATATAACTACTGCTAGGTTCCTAGTTATAATATATGATATAAGGACTCCAACACACTAAATACAAACTTAAATTAATGTTCATACTAGAGATATTGGACCCACAAAAATGTTTAAAGGAGGCAAAAAGAAGGAGTTATTGGATATTCCAATAACGTGCAATACGATCAGGAAGAGTATTGACAAACTAATATCTAGGACTCTGCTACTTTTATTGGATGATACATCTAAATCTGTCTCTTCCTATTTCCTCCTCCCATCTCCAACATTTTCTCATCTCCCTAACCTCCATTTCTTCCACTTCCTCCCTATTCCTCGTCTGGAGTCCAACTTCGAACAGACATTTCCATTTGTATATGAATTAAGTTCATCATTTTTGCATAAATTATGAAAATGCACGGATAAACAGAGGCAGTAAACACTAAATAAGAACTCGGTGGAAATCACATCCGCAATTTAATTTCAGACCATGAAAATTGCACGGGGGTTGTGTCAGAAGTTCATGTTTCTTAACGTGTGGCATTGGAGCTGACCCCTGACTGGCCAATGCGTGTCCAAGACCCCACGTACTTCGTGTGTGAAAGTTTAATGAGGTTATCTTGAGGTTATCTTGAGATGATTTCGGGGCTTTAGTGTCCCCGCGGCCTGGTCCTCGACCAGGCCTCCACCCCCAGGAAGCAGCCCATGACAGCTGACTAACACCCAGGTAACTATTTTACTGCTAGGTAACAGGGGCATAGGGTGAAAGAAACTCTGCCCATTGTTTCTCGCCGGCGCCCGGGATCGAACTCGGGACCACAGGATCACAAGTCCAGCGTGCTGTCCGCTCGGCTCTCTGACTGGCTAGCCCTAAGCCTCTGGCTAGCTTCTAACCTCGGACAGACTCACAGACAATCTCTTTCATAGATATAGATAAAAGCAAACCATACATAGTAGTATATAAAATATCTTTACCAGTGTGTTGATATACTTTTATTATACAAAAAGGTTGTCAAAATACATAACCATAAGTAGCAAATACATTATATAAAATTACATCTTTACTGCATCCATATAAAAAAAACAGTGACCCCTTAAGAGCAAATTTGCTAACTATAAAAATGCATAAAATACAAAAGTACATAAAACAAATAATAAAAATGTCTTTTGGAAAAAGTGTAATGCTAAGATAATCAAAGAACAACATAATTCAACTTTTATTTTTATAATTTAGCCAAATTCTGTTTACGAACCAAAACTATAAACTCAGTTTACTGAACTCTGATGAAAAATACTGACAGATAATACTTTTAAATTAGTATTCAATAAAATATTTATAATAGTGGATCTGAACATTTAATGTTATAGTAACAACACAGGCATCCATAATATACCAAGATTAACACACTCAAAATTATATCTAAACCCAAAATGCCCACCATGACCGTGTCATCAAACAACGATTAAGTTTCTAAAAATGCATTTGCTTTTTTAGTTTGAAAACCAACATAATTTAATACAATTTTATATCCTGGAAGCTTAATATGTATTGGAATACACAACTTCACGTAACAGGAAATAAATTTATAATACAATCAAAGCCATTGTAATTAAGCCTCTCCCCCCAAAAATACAAAAAAATCCATTTAAATGCTACAGTGCAGTACATATATAGTACTAATACAATACACAATTATTACATACAAAAATGTCTATAAATCTTTAAATAAACCTGTTCTAATTGAGAAAATAAAACAAATAAAATAAAAGATTCCAATTTTTTTTAAAGGCTAAAGCAGTGAACAGGATAAGGATTCTGTACCCACACAACTGATACATTCTCATGCAGAAAATACACTGAAGAAACAGACTAAATTGCAACAAATTTGCATAACTTGTCCACAAATCCATCTAATTGAAAATTTAAATTTGTTGATTTATGAACAAATCCACAAGGGCCGTGACGAGGGTTCGAACCTACGTCCGAGAGGATCCCAGACGCTGCCTTAATCAACTGAGCTACAACATGGTTAAAAAGAATTGCAACTGGTGAATTTGTTGATTTATTATACAACATGGAAATCCTCAAATGCAAAACTCCTGTTGAATTTAGATCATCATAAGTACAAAGAAAAAAGATAAAGCAAAATATCCTCCATATTTTGCAAGTGGAATATTACATTATCATTTTATATTAAAAATTTTGGGGTTCTATAACTTAAAGAGTTCTCACCTTTGTCTCTGAGATGATGAATTGATAAACGCAGACGATGAGTCACAATAACGTGGCTGAAGTATGTTGACCAGACCACACACTAGAAGGTGAAGGGACGACGACATTTCGGTCCGTCCTGGACCATTTTCAAGTCGATCACAATCGACTTGAAACGTCGTCGTCCCTTCACCTTCTAGTGTGTGGTCTGGTCAACATGAGCTGATAAAGTCAAACTGATAGTGGGTTGACTGCTTCAAAGAACTCTATTAACTTGTCTGCTCATCAACCATAGTTGAGTTTCCAGTTTAAATGGAGCAGAAAACATACACCAATACCCAACAAAAACTAAAAATACTGCATATCCAGAAATCCTAAAGTTCCTACTCATATAAAAACCAAAGTAACACAGCAGACATTATGAAACAAAAGGTAGGGGCATCCATACAACCTGTCCTCTTACAAATTACGTCTCAATTTAGCCGTTTGCCCGAACTGATGTAATTTAAAAATGAAAAAAAAATTGAAGATAAGTTTGGGATTTTTTTTTTTCCAAAACAGCAAGTTAAGGGTCCTCTGGTAGGTTAGGATGGCAGGAAATTCTCCTAAAGTTTCAAAACGTCATGAAGACCATTAATTGAAAGTGTCCTCTCCTAACCTAATAGACTAAGCTGGAGGACCCAAACAGAAAACAGGACAGTACATCACTTTCATGAGCCGATTTCACTTCAAATGACATCAGTTTTCAACCATAGCACGCATACGCGCGAAAAGCAACGTTATTTTTAAGAGGACAGGTTGATCCATAAGCGCGGCTGAATCAGCATATAATTTCCATAGGTCGTATAATTTCCGTAAGTGACATAATGTCCAAGATGCAAGCATCTTGATCATTACTGCTGGAAGTAAGTAATTATCAGACAAGGTGGCAAGCCTGGAAGATTATGTAGTACCGTCTAGGTCGCAAGGTATCATTACTGCTGGATTTTAGGTAGAACCGTACATCAAAGAAAGGATGTGTATGAATCAGTACACTAATGACTGAAGACATCTCCAAATTCAGGAGACTATTTTTTTGTATTTCCCCTAATAAAGTTAAAAACACTATTACTTTCTCATGTTAATTCTCCAAGCGAGACAATAATTACTTGTTTCCTAATACCAGATCCTCATTATGGCAGCACTGTAAGCTACATACAGTATAAGCATATATTTATTTTGGATAATGTGTTCTTATTGCAGAAAATACTGAACGTCCTTTATGGCTTGAATGCAGTTCTATATCAGCACAATACAACTAGTGACAAAAGTTTTAGTTTCTTAATTGGAGTGTTGTAGAGCTTTATACATTAGATGAACTGATTTAGCTTCTAATCCTGATGTTTCCATCATAAAAAATGTTATATTCCTTGAAGCTACATCATTTGGCTAATGAGTAGCCATAGTACAAAGCTGATTAAAAATGCCCCATTACCAAAGATGAGTGAAAGCGGTTGGTGTTATACGCCAATAGGATTCATTAAAGTTTAAAAGTATATTAGTACTTGAAATTAAACACATTACTTCATTTTTTGAGAGAGTTTTTGTTGACCTTATACCTGAAGTGGAGCTCCTTAATTTTTTGTAAAATTTTGTGTTATACATTTCCTCTTTACATCAACTAATATCTGGATCAATGGAGTCTGACTAGCTGTACAGTACTCCTTGTGAGCTGTCATATCTAATATGCTGACTTCCTCTTCACAAACAGGTGCAACCTCGATGTGTTTTCTACGACACTGTTTACACTCGTTCTAAGCATTCCCTCACACGCACTCACTGTCTCTCTCTCTCCACCTTCTTCATCTTCCATTTTCCATGTACAAGATACATATACAATTGTAACGACACTGCTGGTAAAAGAGCCAGTGTACTGTAATGGCTATGTATAATAACGTAACACTGCATACTGGAGTCAAGTAATTTAGGTAATATTTTTACCTAAAGTAATAGCAGTACTGTATAACATTTTGCCTATAGTGTTATAAAAGAGCTGGTTCTGATATATGCCAAATTACTCAAAACTTCCTCTCCCTCCTTTCAAATTCATTCAAATAAATTCTCTTATCATTATTCATTCGTTCAGTATGACCAAACCACCTTGGAACAATCCTCAATTTTGTAATTGATAAACTTTTGCAGCTTACATTTTTCCATGACATTTACATTTTTTACTCTCTTCTCTAAACACCACATATGCTTCTCAAAGAGTTCCTTTTTACTATTAAAATGCTTGAATTTTCATATTCATGCCACACCAACCTTTCATACCCAAACATAAAGAAAGGCACTACCACTCCACCAAGTAGACCTTCAACTATGTCCCTTCCAATCCTGTTCTTTGCATCAACTTCTATTTCATCAACAATTTTCCTTCCCTTAACTTCACTTGCACAAAATTCCTCTTTTGTTCACCACAGATCGCAGGTATTTAATCTGAACAACAACTTCAGCATTTCCCCATTCAAGTGCACTATGGGCTCACCATAGCCTGTGCTACTCGGAACTTTTGTTCCAAATAGTTGAATCTAAAACAACAACATTCCACATCAACACTAACTTTACCTGTCAACATTCACTTCGAATAGACTCATCTCATTCATTAATCATTTAACTTTTCTATAAAAATCAACCTTGTTTTCTCTAAAAGAACTAAGTAATCTACATTCATCAACTTTTGTATATTCTAATTACTGGTACTCTTATGATACAGTAGGTTCACATCTTGCCATGATATTCTCAATTTTACCTCCATCATAACCTCTATATATGTACAACAAGCTGAACCACTAAGAGGATATCCATGGGATACACTTACAATAGTACCAAAGCAATTGCTCATTACACAGTACCCTGTTATGCTTGTACTAGATCCTACATAAAGGGTCTTTGTAGCACCAACTCAATACAAGTTCGTTACTCTCCAGAGTCCTTCTCTATTAACGTCATCGTATTACTTCTCCAATTCCACAAAATCCACATTCACCACATAATCCTTCCATCAAATTTACGAGTACTAAAACCTCTGAATACATGTGAACTCCATTAAAAAAAATGCCCTCAAAAAGTATTGTCAGACAACTTATATTACAATTTCAGATATAATAATCCAAGTACTGTATAGCATTTTCCATATATTGGTAGGCAATTTAATATTACTGAATGAACTTATGCATTTTCATTCAAATGGAGGTCTTTGGCAACAACATAAGCTGCTACATGCATCATGGAACTCTTGTTGGCTTCGAAAACGGCGATAGCACGTTTCCGCATCTCCTTCCACTCGTACAAATCCCTGAGGGTTTAGGAAAAATAGAAAAATTACCACATAGCTCTAAACACACATATTAATATAAAAAAGAGGTAGGAGCAAGAACAGGAAGCTCTAGATTTGTACAGGGTTTATGTCCCTGTAAATATCCATGTAGAGCAAAAAACTGACCAAATCCGTATAAAGATACAGTATATGGTGTAGGAAAATCGGGATATGTTCCATAGAACTCCAAAAGTCAACTTTCCACTATTTACTCAATAAAAAAACAACAATGTTGAATGTAATGAAATGCCAATTTCTGGGCGAGCCCCAGCGAGTTGCTGTAGCTAACATCTCCGATGTCCATTCGTCCAAATACTGTAATGTACATATTGTTTATTACTATCTGTATTTATTGTCTCCCCAGCTGACATAACAACAGAACATTACACCTCTCTTGTCTCCTTTCTAGAGAGTACATTTTGAGAGCTTTGAGACAGTCCCAATAATTTACATGTTTTATCGTTTCTATGTGTGCCGTATAAGTTCTGTGTACTCTCCCCAATTCAGGAATCTCTTCTGCTTTGAAAGGTGAAGTGAGTACCGAGCAGTACCCCAGACAGGACAGCACCAGTGATTTAAATAGTATTAGCATTGCTGTGTGGTTTCTAGATTTGAACCTTCTCATAATCCAGCCTGTAATTTTCCTGGCTGCTGTTATATTTGCTTGGTTATGTTCACTAAATGCCACGTCATCAGAAATCATAATTCCAAAATCTTTTATATGTTTTTTCTGTAAGTGTGATTGTGTCCTGTTCCCTGTATTTCATAGCAGTCTCCGTGGTGTAGTGGTAAGACACTCGCCTGGCGTTCCGCGAGCGCTATGTCATGGGTTCGTATCCTGGCCGGGGAGGATTTACTGGGCGCAAATCCTTAACTGTAGCCTCTGTTTAACGCAACAGTAAAATGTGTACTTGGATGAAAAAACGATTCTTCGCGGCAGGGGATCGTATTCCAGGGACCATAGGATTAAGGACTCGCCCGAAACGCTACGCGTACTAGTGGCTCTACAAGAATGTAACAACTCTTGTATATATCTCAAAAAAAAAAAAAAAAAAAAAAAAAAAAAATTTAAGTTCCTGGTTTCCATCATACCTTGGTACCTGGAACTTATCCCCATTAAACATCATGTTTTTTCAATTGCCCAATCAAAGAATTGATTGATATCGGCTTGTAGTTTTTCAGCGTTTTCAATAGTGGTAATTTTCATGCAGATTTTTGTATCATCTTCAAAGGATGAAACGTAGCTGCAACCAGTATTTTTGCCTATATCCGAGATAAGACTGAGAAATAGCAGTGGTGCAAGGACTGTGCCCTGGGGTATGGAGCTTTTCACTCCACTTCGACTCAGATTTTTCCTATTAAACGGATTGTACCATTTATGGTACAGTATACAGTAAAAAAATTATAAACAAAACTATGTATTTTAATAATAATATTTACTTCTAAAGGTAAAAGAACCATACTTTCAACAAATCTTTGATAAAGTTTACTTTATCTATACTTTACTTTCAAATAAATAGATACTGTACTTTCAAATAAAATAGCCAAATCTTCCAGAATTATTAAAGGTATACTGTATTATACTGTATTTACATCTGAAATTTCGAGTTTGCATCATCAATATAATTCAATATTTTACAGTTACAGTATAAACAATTCACCTGTAATAAATAAAGTTACAGTCCCGCTCCTGTGCCACGTAAGTCCACTATAAGCTCACCATATCCCGTGCTACTCGGAACTTTTGTTCCAAGTAGCTGAATCTAAAACCAACAACAATTACAACAATCACCTAAATATGGGCCGAACAAACTTCATGCGTCCTTGTTCTGTAATGAACTTCAGTGCTTCATCGACTCTGTCATCCCAGCGAGCTTTCAGACCAAGCCGTAACCATTGGAATTTGATTTCCGAGTTACTGCGAGAAGACATTTTATACAGTTCATTCATCTTCTCGAGCTTTTCCACTGGTAATTGTTCTCCTCCGAATAACTCAGCCAGCCACTCTCGTATCTGAAGATTACAGAAGAGGGTACACTAAAAAATTACATTCATGCCTTATATATCACACACACATTTTTCTAGGGGTATTAAAGTTAAATTTGGAAATAAATAATACAAAAGTAATTTTTCAGGATAGTTTCATAATAACCTACTGAAAAATTGACAACATTTTCCCCAAATTTCATGTGTGGGTTTTCATTATCATCATATGGCCAGGACAACCATTAGTATTCTTGTCATAAATAGGAAAAATTAGATTTACAGTACTTCTACTGTAATATGAAAAACATTGTCTTTGTTATCTTTAAATAACAAGCAAAGAGAGATAATACATTTTAATTAACACTGGTCAGACCTTGTCAAACATTATGACTCAAATAAATTACAAATGTTTCAAAATTGATTGCGATATATAATTAGCTCCAAATTTTGAGGATAGTTTAAGTAATTAATGCCTCATAATTTAATGTGGGATACACTTCATAATTATTATTTCTTTTAGGAATTCTCTACCTAAACCCGGTCTACATCAAGAAATACCAAGTGCCTTATGGTCTGCAAGAGTATATCAAATAAATACATTTCCATGCAAAGACCTGGTGACACGATTACACATCAATTTACTTGATTAGGCGACATTTTGTTAAGGTCATCTGCATGGAAGGGGCAGTCCGTGGCTGTGTCCCACTCAATCCACCGCTTGCAGAGGTCTTTACACACAACAGCTAGCGAGTCATCAAACCTGTAGATTTAGGACAAATCTTAAATTATCCACAACCTGAAAATATGGTTCACTCTACTTGAAATTAATTGAGGAAGAATATGTTATGAGAGAGAGAAAAAAAACAGTGTTCAATGTAATGAAACGTTAATTTCTGGGTCACCCTTGATGGTTCCCAGAAGCTACTACTGTATATATCTGATATAAGAGTGCCATCAGTTGCAGAGTTGTATTTGGCTTACTGGGGATCACGAGCCAGAACCTGGCCCCCCTCAGAAAGGCACAGAGAGCAGTGGCACGTATGAAAATGTTGTATGTAAATTTATTTCTGCCTTGGATAAAAATGAGACCACAGCTTGAAAACAGCCAAAGAACTCCCCAAAAGTGAAAATAAATGATTGAAAATTCTTAAAACTAGCACAAGAAGTGCTAACTTTAAAACTTAAAATAAGTTTGCCAAATTTACCCCCCCTTCTTTTGAGAGGAGGGAGGCAGTACGGGTCAGCTGGCTGCCCCACCACCAGTCCTTATGATGATGGAAACCACCCCAATGACTGGGGGAAGGGAGAGATGTCAGGGAGTCACCCAGAAATTGGTGTTTCAATACATTCAACACTGGTTTTCTGGGAGAGCCCCTTGTGGCTCGTTGAAGGTCACTACCCAGAGAAGGAAGAAAAGGGGAGCTTATCAGTAAGAAGCAAGCACAGCAGGTATCAAGATGAAGAGACCATGACCTCGTGACAAATGCCACAGCGTAACACAAGGTCTCTTAGAACTGGGAACGCTCACAATATACCTGACTGCCAAGACCCTGTTCAAATACCAAAACCCCAGTGCCCAAATATCAGCCCAAGACAAATTAGCAAAGACTGCTGAAAGAGCGGCATACTTATGCATATCTTGAGCACGAGGGTAGACTGTGGGTTGGCTAGACTTAATGACAGAGCAGACGACCTGAGAAACAAAAGCCTTGGAACAAAAAAGCAGGGAAACTGGATTCATCTACAAGGAGATCACTGAAGCTGAACCAATACCACGAAGGTAGTGGTGCAGAGATGCCACCAGACACAGCACATAATGCATCCCAAGCTGAACCAACCAAGTTTGGTTAGTTTGGATGCCGAAAACACCACCGATCCGAAGACAGACAGTTCAAGACAACTAGCTTACCTGAAGGGCAAGGGCCACCACAAGCAAGGAGACCCTAAGGAAGTGAGCCCCGAACACTCCAGGGAAGATAACCCTGACAGTGTAAGGCAGCACTTAAGGAACACACAGGGGTAGGTAACCCTGAGCACATGCAGCTGCAAGCACACTAAACTACTGGCTCATGCTGCACAACCGTGCACAGGAAAAGCTGCAAAGGCAAAACACTACTTAGTCAAAGACAGGAGACTGGAGCCAGAGTGAACTGAGAGGGCAATCAGGCAAGTACATACAGTATCAGAACAAGAGACGGTGGTGGAGCAGCCGGCTGACTCGGTCTACCTCTCCCCTTCCCCTTTTAAAGGGGAGGGGGGGGGGGGGGGGTGCAGGAGAGGCAAACTAGCTCACCCTAGTTTTACAAATTTTTGATAGTTTGTTAACATTGTTGGGGAAATTCTTTTGGCTGTTTTGAGGCTGTGATCTCGTTTCTAACCAATCAGTGATCTGTTTTGTTTTGCTGACTGTCAGTGTGCCTTCCCTTAGTGGTGACAGACATGAATAAATTTACATAAAATTTTTCATACATGCCACTGCTCCCTGTGCCTCTCTGATGGGGTCAGGTTCTGGCTCGGGGTCTCCAGTAGGCCAAATAGAACTCCACAACACATGGCACCTTGTAGTCTGGCACTACATCAGATATGGTAGCAACTTCAGGGAGGCACAAGGGGCTCCCCCGAGAAAATCATATCAGCAGGCGATGAGTCACAATAACGTGGCTAAAGTATGTTGACCAAACCACACACTAGAAGGTGGAGGGACGACGACGTTTCGATCCATCCTGGAGCATTCCTGAACCTGGACCATTCTCACAATCGACTTGAGAATGACGGACCATTCTCAAGTCCCAGGATGGACCGAAACGTCGTCGTCCCTTCAGCTTCTAGTGTGTGGTCTGGTCAACAAAATCATATCAATAATGTCTACTTCCATTGTTTAAAATATTCAAATGGGAGGATATAAGGCAGATAAAACAAGCAACATGATCACTGAACAACCAAATACATACTCGGGTTTAATGGGTGGCATGCCGGGAGTGTACCACCATGCATCCCAGTCGACTGCATCGAACACTTTCTTTTTGTCCACAAAGAATTCAAAGAGGAAACTGCGGAAGGTGTCCGAGGTAATTGACTGGTACTTAAACTTAGTCAGGTATGCCTTTAAGAACGGTTCAAACTCATCTGTTAAAAAAACAAGAACATAAAGAGCTGCAGATAGAAAATTACCATAAAGCTAACAAATAATAATCACAGATGCCTTTATAAGCATTTCATTATTAAGGCATAATTTTACATTTTGTATGTATACATATGTAGAAATGTATACAGTGTATCCCTGCTTGATCAAATTATTTGGCGGGTGAGGCCGATTCATTCCATAAGGGATTTAATTTGAGCAGCAACACTACAAGCAATTTCCCTGCCCTCAAGGAAAAATCTAAATGGGCTTACATCTCCTATAATGGGTATAAAGGTTTGTGACTTACCTTACCAGAAGAGTAGTCCAGTGAAAAAATCTTCATAATAACCTTGAAGCACATTTAAGTATAAATCCACCATTATCCATCTTTCTATATGACTATGTTAAAACAAATCTCAGAAAATCAATTTATTATGTGCTTATTTTATTTATATATACAAGAGTTTCTGACCAGTACTGGTCAGAACAAATATGATATATGTACTCACATGTAATGGACCTACCACAAAAATCTCCCAGTCAAAAAACCAGAGTTGAATGTAATGAAATGTTAATTTCTGGGTGAGCCCCAGTAGCTCCCTGAAGCTACTATACCTGGCTCTGCTTCCCCAAGGAAAGCGGGACCAGCCAACTCCACCACAGGCTGCCAGAAACAACCCAAAAAGCCCTCTAATCATGGGGCAAAGCATCAGCAAACAGTGCGAGTCTTCATCCAACTGTCCCATCGAAGGGGTGACCCATATAAGGCTGACGTAAAAACCATGAACCAGCCTAAAAACCAGAGTGAGCATGGCGCCAATCAGATAATAAAGAATCGGTTGTGGGAAGTGCATGTGACCCAGTATCCGGCTCCTGAACTGTATTCACCTAGTTGTGCTTGCGGGGGTTGAGCTCTGCTCTTTCGGCCCGCCTCTCAACTGTCAATCAACTGTTGCTAACTACTATTTTTTTTTTCATTCCCACACCACACACACATCCCAGGAAGCAGTCCGTGACAAGTGACTAGCTCCCAGGTACCTATTTACTGCTAGGTAACAGGAGCATCAGGGTGAAAGAAACTCTGCCCATTGTTTCTAGCTGGCGCCAGGAATCGAACCCGGGACCACAGGATCACGTGTCCAGCATGCTGTCCAGTCAGCCACTGTACTGTGCGCCTGATGAAGGCGAAGAGGGTAACGACCCTGGCCAGACTGGTGAGCGCTGATCACGAAGCCCCAACTGAGAGCCGAGACGTCCACGGAGACGAAGAGCAAGAGCGCAGGAAGGCGCCGGGGAATCGAATCCCTAAAAATACTAAAGAGGAAGCCAGTGATGCAGCAGCCGGCACAGTGCCCCCCATAGTCCACACCCAGCAATTGCGAGATTCAAACGGGGCTGCTCTGAAGAAACCAGAATAACTTCCAAAGCCAAACCCGGCTCAAAGGAAAACCAGAAGGGTAAAGTTCAGGCTCCAGTACAACTGTTTGAGCAGTTGCAGCAGATAAAAACTGAGAATCCATGTCCTCAGGAAACAAAAGTGAAGAAAAGGGAGAAGCAGAAGTGAGAGTCACGACTGATGCCGAGCCTATAGATTGGGCCAGCACAACTTGCCGACACACGAGACAGGAGGCAAAAAACAAGGAGATTGCCTCCTAGAGGATCAAAGCATACAGCTTAAGGAGGGCTGCTAACGCAGAAGCAACAGAGACCAAAACACCCGCAAAAGGAACCTCACCCATTCCCCAATGTCCCCCGAGGGTCAATCAGAATGAAGTTCTAGGAGGCTCAAGAAACGCATGACAGAATCCAAGTGCAGGCATGAAGGTTGTATGCAACATAAGCAGCCAACAGCTGGTGGACTTGAGCATGCAGCTGCACAATACCCGAAATCACAGGAAAGGGCAGGAGTGAAGAGGAACACATTGAGAGACTCAAAAGAACCCCCCCTCCCCAAAATACCTGTAACACAATAGAAACCTCCCGGTTTTGAGGCTGCAGTCTTGGTTCTAACCAAGCAGCTGTCTGTTTTGTTTCGCTGACTCTTTGTGTGTGTTCCTTTGGTGGTTGCAGGCATGAATAACTTTACATAAAAGGTTTCCATAATGACATTTCTCCTTGTACCTCTCTGAGGGGACCAGGTTCTGGCTTGTGGTCTCCAGTAGACCATTAAGAACATTTTACAGTCTCTGTGGTGTAGTGGTAAGACACTCACCTGGCGTTCCGCGAGCGCTTTGTCATGGGTTCATATCCTGGCCGGGGAGGATTTACTGGGCGCAATTCCTTAACTGTAGCCTCTGTTTAACTCAAGAGTAAAATGTGTACTTGGTTGTAACAACGATTCTTCGCGGCGGGGATCGTATTCCAGGGACCTGCCCGAAACGCTACGCGTACTAGTGGCTCTACAAGAATGTAACAACTCTTGTATCTCAAAAAAAAAAAAAAAAAAAAAAAGAACTCTGATGGCACCTGGTAGTACAGGGCTATATCAGTGTAGTAGCTTCAGGGTTACTGGGCTTCCAAGAAAAACTGAGTACTGTAGTGTATTATAATTTAAATGTTTGGTGGATTTTCAAAGTAGATGCCACAACCTGCGGTATCAGAACATGAGCATAAGTCTTATTGGATCCTGCACACTGCAACATTGGAGATATTGTTAATAAATATTGAATTTAAAATTCACAACCTACCTGGCCCTCCCACTAGCGTCTCGAGGTACCAGAGGAAGGTGTGTCCTTTTTCGTAAGGCACAGTAGAAAAGGAGTCATCTGGATCCACCCCAGTCAAGTCTGGTATGAGACAAGTGAGTGGGTCTTTCTCTCCTCTTGTCCGAATCTAAAATACGAACCAATACTTGAAAACCCACATTTTAGAAGAGATTTAGTGATAATGTTATCAAATTTTATCCCTCATGACTTGATTGCCAAATACAACGATGTTTAAAATATTTAAAAAGTGATATTGAGTAGGACGGCAAATTACAAGAAAAGACAAAGAACTTGAAAAAGAAATTTGGTGACAGGAAGACTTTCAGGTGTTTAGTACTACTACCCTCTCTTGGTAACACTGTACATGCCAAAATTCCTTCAAATATATTAACTATTGCATCTTTTCACACAAACCGCTTGCATTTCTTTCACAAACAGTGATTCATCACAATATGTACAGAAAATGAACAATAAAATCAATAAAATATAATAAGTCTCAGAAAAGTCAATAATAAAAGTCAAAGGTGAATAGAACATAAAATCAATAATGTGCAGAGGCATGCTTGTGATGTGACATTTGTCTCTCTCTCTATACAGAAAATTTGCATTTACAATATGATTTAGTAATAAATGCTGATGAATGCTTGGTTGTATAAAGTGCTGCATTATCCATGAAATATTTTTCAGCAGGTTAGTTTGGCCTTAATCATTCACGGCAACTTCTCAGTATTGTGTAAAGGATATTAACATTTCTATGCTACACAATTACAGTGGATCAGCTCTGGTTCTTTGAGTGTCATAATAAAAATAAGTAAGAAACTTAGAAATAAAAATTACCCCTGCAAAATAAACATTATTAAAAATATAACTCACACATTCAGCTAAATCCTTCCATCCTCCTATGGCAGAAAAATTTCTTGTGGGTTCGCCATACATACGTCCAGCAATCTTACGCTCCACAAACATAGTGAAGCCCTCATTCAGCCAGAAATGTTCCCAATGGCTGTTAGTGACCAAATTACCAGTCCAGGAGTGGCTAATCTCGTGAGCAACTACATCTGCCAATGAGCGATCGCCTGCCTGTGGGGGGGGACGACAGCAAATAAAAATAAGAATACGGTACGGTAAATTATCTTCCGGACTTACACATTCAGATAAGTCCTTCCATCCTCCAAGAGCAGATAAATGTCTTGCTCTTGGCCCACGTAGCCGTCCAATTATTTTTCTCTCAATGAACTTAGTAAAGCCTTCATTGAGCCAAAAGTCCTGCCAGCTGGAATTTGTCACTAAATTGCCTGTCCAGCTGTGAGTAATTTCATGAGCAATGACATCCACCAACGAGCGATCACCTGCCTTACGGTGCAAACAGAAAAGTGATGATAAATGTTCAGCATTGTCATTATCATAGGAATCGGCAGCTTAACTCTCAATGTTTGTAAACAAATAATTGCACATTATATAATAAAGTCAAATAAAGGCAAATTTGTAATAGAAGAGCTAACAGTATCAAACACAAAACAGCCCATCATGTACATATTTCCAGTACCGTATCCTATCATTAAATTGTGTCACTGAACACAACTTAAATTAGAAATCTACGTCATTATAATTCTTTCAACCACTTCAATAATGAACAAGACGTAAGTATTCAAATGTTTAACAGTTATATGTCACAGTGATGACATACAACTGAAGATACTATACTTTATGTCCAGTAAATATACTGTATTCAAAACTCTCATTTAGTTGATAAATAAGCACATTATATATTTTTTATTATTGAACTAAATACACAGTAAAATAGATTTATTTCCTATTAAAGAGCCACTCGTGCATGAAAATACATTACCAGTTGACCAGACCACACACTAGAAGATGAAGGTGACGACGACGTTTTGGTCCGTCCTGGACCATTCTCGACTTGAGAATGGTCCAGGACGGACCAAAACGTCGTCGTCCCTTCACCTTCTATTGTGTGGTCTGTACAACATACTTCAGCCACGTTATTGTGACTCATCATCTGTACATTACCAGTATTGTAGGAGTAATGAACGTGAGACACGGGTTCTCCATTCCACCATATGGGAAACTTGGAGGAAGAACCAACAGGTCATATTGTTCCCAGACATAGTCCCCACACAGTGATTCAGCCGTCTTCAGCATTTTCTCGGTCTGAAATTACAAATAAGAATTAGACCAGAGAATAAATCACAATAACCTGACTGTAAATAATTAAATTTTTTTTAGTAACGTGACTGTAAATAAGTCAAATTTTTTTTCATTTGTATTGTTACTTTTTTAACATTTTTGGGTTCTGATGATGCTAAAATTCATCTTCCGTACTCCAATAGTAAATGTTCCGATTGCTATTGATAAATATTTATATATTCATTGCTGTCATGCACTATCTATTGAGTATGACTGATAATTTAGATGGATAATTTATTTGCAAACATTTTGATACCAAATTTATAGTTGTAACCCAACAAATAACTGAGAAAATCTAAAATATTTGTAAATGGTTTAACACTTTCAATTTGTCTAAAAATCCAAGTTTCTGTTTGTCTAGAATTGAAATGATTTGTATAAGTTACTATAAATAAATCCCTCTAGTTCTAATTCTAAATTCTCCCACTGCATCCTGCTCAAATTCTAAGAAATACAGATTACAAATAAATGGGTTGCTCATGTCTTAATTTTTATACCACTTATTAAAATGAGGGATATAAAAATGGAATGCAAACTGACTGAATTATCCAAAACTGTAACCTCCAGAGCTAAATATGTTTTGTGGAGGCATACCACACCAAATCATATATTACATAAATTTCTTGATACTCCAAATAAATTACATACTTCTCTCAAAATTTTGACGCAACAAATTATAACATCCAGGTGGTAACATTGTCATCCACACTTCCGTGGAAATGAACACTTCATTCACCTCAGCTCTAGGAGACTCTAACTGCGGACCACTGTAATACTTGGTATACATATACAGGTAGTATTACACTAACATAACATTTTCTAGTACCTGTATGTTTACCTGTATGTTTAATGACTAATAGTTTCTACAGCCATAACTGCTAATATAAAAAAAAAATTGCCAATGATATAGCAGGCCAGGAAGAGCCCTTTTTCTTACAGGTGCTACAGTTCTGATATTCTTACCTCGGAAAACTCGTATTCTGCTTTCTCGACAAATTCCTTCTCAGACCACACCTTTGAGCGTGGGCCAATCTTCCTGCTATCTAGTGCCCCCACTGCTATCGCTATCAAGTATGAAGGCATCGGCACTGGTTGTTGAAATCTTAAAAAGATACGGGAATAATTTTAATGACATTGGATTCCCAATGTGCATAATAGCGAGGATGAATTCTTTAGTGAGAACGCTAAAGAATTCATTAACTAATTCTTCATAGTAGTATGCTTGAAGAGAACATAATGCATGAAAAATAATATAGAGAAATACTAGAAAGAGAAAATTTTTAACATAAGTTGTCATTTTTTACTGTAACATGAAAGTCATTTTCAATAGTTTACTTTTCCTTTGGTGTTCCTCCACACCAGTAGTTCCCAACCACTGATACAGAGGACCCTTGGGGTCATGTGAGTATTACAAAATAGCGCTGTTCTCAAAAGTGAGGGCTGGATGCTTCTTCCTGAGGCACTGACTATTATTAACAAGGTGCAAATCCTTAACTGTACACCTCTGTTCACCCAGCTTTGAATGGGTATCTGGTTGTTAAACGATTTGGTGGGTTGTATTATGGGGAAAATTAAGATTAAGGACCTGCCACAATCTATAGGGCTGTGAATAGCAGCTGCGGCATGACGTATGAACAAGCATGCAAACCCCAGTGCACCCCAACCAACCGAAATGACCTCACCCATCCACAGGCCTGACCAGAGAGGTCAAAGGTTCTTGAACTACCCAAAGTAAGACACTCCACCCTGGCGGCCTGGCTTTGAAAAGGTAAACACCTGTACACACCAGAGAAGTAACTGATAATGCAGGGAAAGTGCTAGCGAGCATCTAGGGAAGAAGACCCATGACCTATGAAAGAAGCACGGTTTTTGTTCAGAACTTTGGCAAAATCTATAAAACATCTACCATTATAGTATTTTTATACTGTATAATGCTGGCATCACAACATTTTACCCCAATACACACAATTGATTGACTAACCTGAAAACCTTGTGTTTTCCTTTCTCCTGGTGCCCATCTCTCAGTGCACTCATAAGCACCACCAGCTGAGACGGGGCTCTCACCTCTGCCGTGTAAGGCATCTTTACAGCTGGCGTATCCTGCAGATGAAATGCATGAACAGGTAATAGAGACTCAAATACTATGTACCAATAAAAACATTCTTACCTTGACCTTGAAGTGTTTCCAGGGCTTAGCGTCCCCGTGGCCCAATCGTCAACCAGGCCTCCTCGTTGCTGGATTGGTCAACCAAGATGTTTGACGCTCTTAACCAGGCTCTTGACGCACTTGGCCAGGCTCTTAACCAAAGTTATTACAGAACTCGAGGCAATGGATATAAATTTGAGAAGTTTAGATTCAGGACAAACCGGGATAAATACTGGTTTGGATATAGGGTTAGTGATTTTTTAAATAAATTAGAGTCCATCATAAGCCTTCATCTATATACACATGGCACTTACTTAAAGAAGTGTCATGTGTATTTCGATGAAGGTGGTTACAGGAATGCATATACTGTATACCAATTCTTTACCTGCATAAAGTTAACTTCATTTTGCATTAGTTTTTCATGGAACTCATCCCATGCACAAATAATGAGCCAAGCATACTGCACAAATACAAACTACTTTATCAGTGCATACCACCTGACCACACTATATGCATGAGGTTGAAATTTTGTGAATTATTGTGCACCAGCAATGTATTCATAAGATGAATTTTTCTTTTACAAAGCACTCAGACACTTAATGCAGCATTTGTGAACTGGGATTGCACGCAATCCCGAGGAAACTAAGAGTTCCAAAACATATACTGATAAATATTCTAATAAATAGGCCATATGCAAAAATATTTCTAAATGCACCAATTTTTTGTGTTTAATTTTCTTTTTTAACCAGTACATATCAAGAGTAAAGAAAGAAATTGTCTCCTTTCAGTTGAAAATGAAATCCATGTGTGTTTATCTATCTTGAGATCTTGAGATGAGATGGTTATCTTGAGATGATTTCGGGGCTTTAGTGTCCCCGCGGCCCGGTCTTCGACCAGGCCTCCATCCCCAGGAAGCAGCCCATGACAGCTGACTAACACCCAGGTACCTATTTTACTGCTAGGTAACAGGGGCATAGGGTGAAAGAAACTTTGCCCTTGTTTCTCGCCGGCGCCTGGGATCGATCCCAGGACCACAGGACCACAAATCCAGTGTGCTGTCCGCTCGGTCGACCGACTCCCAAGTACTAAAGTACAACCCAGAATTATTTGAAAAGTATAAAGGTTGAGAAATGCTGCTTTAATACCTAAGTATGTTATGACATCTTTTGTTCCAAGTGAAGGTCATAACCATAACTTAGCCTAATGATTATTTTAACAAGGTAAAATTAAACAATGCACATATAAGCCAAGAAATCTACAACCATGTACAAAACATGTTTACATTTGACGGGACCAGTCTTGTCAGTACAGTATATATATATAGTGGAATTAATAAGCAGTGAAATGGTTAACTTCAGTATTTTTTTTAAGTTAAATTTGAGTTCCATAAATCGTTGATGTTATCACCTGGCATGGAACTAAGGAGCGGCAGTGAATGGCTTGACATTGGGAGAACATGTATGGATGCTTCTTCCCAGCTGTCTGCTCCGGGGACAACCACTGCAAGGCTGAGCAGTTTGGAGAGGTTTCATATTCTATTTCAACCTTGAACCTGCAACACATTCAAAATCCAGCTATTAGCATGTAAAATAATTTTATGTCCATAACAAATATTGAGAAAAATAACAGAAAAAGATAGCATTGAATGTAATGAAACGCCAATTAATGAGTGAGCCACAGAGGCCCCCGTACACTCTGCATTCCGATTGTTAGAAAGTTGAAGATCCATCTCCCTACTTTGCCAGTACAGTAATTCCTTTTATATGCATTTTGTGTGCAATAATACCATGATCACATTTGTCGAGAGCTTTTGGAAAATCGGGCTGCATAATCAGCCCATTCTCTCATTATCAAGTGATATGTGTCTTATCATAACATATCAGTAGAATACGTGGCACTTTGCATTTTATCTCTCTAACTTCTTTAAAAAAATATGTGATAAAATGCACTTGCACTTCCATTTCATATAAACAATCATTCACCTCTTTCCTTACAAATCCATGTCTTCTTTCAGTCTCTTATGACTTCCCTCTCTCCAGTTTATTTCCTTCCCATGCCTTTCACTATTTCTCTGTTACGAACCCGGATCCAGCATCCGAGCAAGGAGCAGTAACAACTACGCCATCTGTGGGTCAGCTCCCGAAACTCCCGCCAAACGAACGACGACACCGGATGAGGACGGCGAATATCGGCCACAAGGGCCAGTTTCCAGTCCTGTGCAGCTCACAACACAGCCGCTCCTGACCTCTGGTGAGGTGGTGCTCCGACGACAGCGCCATCTATGGACTGGATACGTCAGGTGTTAGCGCCCGAGCCCGTAAGTGAGATGTATTAGTGTCCCGGTTATTGATGACGTGTCTGTTTACAGAGTCGACCTGGGACCACTGTATTGAAGGTTGAGGCAGTCTACCCGAGGCAGCCAGTCTCCATACTGTGAAGTTTGCTGCAGCTGTCGTGACGTCGTCCCCCCGGAAGAACACTGTGGTGTGTTAAGCCTGCCAGTGGAGTGGCAGTGGAAGGATTTACCCGGGACCGACGGTTGGAGACGATAATCCACTGGGGTATTGAGGACAGGAGGGTGATTGGTGATATCACACGAGACTCCTGTCTAGGGCGTACCCCCTTTTATCGTTCGTGGAGTGGCCGTACCAGCCTTGGTGGCTCAGTACCTGCCAGCAGACCTGCTGGACGTGTGGTTGACGGCCTCCACGACGGTGCCCCCAGTGGACCTGTGTTTTGGCTGACCTGTGGCCAGGGTAGGCTCGGCATTCTTAGAAGACACGTCTTGAGGCCACGAAGAAAGCACCGCGGACTCAGCACCTAGCTTCGTGATCAAGAGTCTTCAACAGAAGACTAGATTGTGCATGATCCCCTTTGTAAAGTGTTAATACCCCTCCCCCTTGTGTACGTTTTACTTTTATATATTTAAATGGTGTTGGTGAACATTATAATATTAAGTTCTTAACTTTCTTTCCCTACTCCCTTTTAAGTTACTTGCGTCACGGAGCTCATCCCTTAATAGCCACTACTGGCTTGGGAACGGATACATATATCTTCCTCTAACAACATCAGAGTGAGAACCCCGTTGCGTCCCGAGAGGGCCGTAACATTCTCCTAATTCATATTTATCATAAATTCTTTCCAAGAAATTATTCCTTTGTAACGTAAGTCTATCCAGACTTGAGAACCAAATATTGTGTCTGGATAAGTATTTCATCACCCTGAAAACTTTTAAATTCACAAAGGCTTTTTCATGAGCAACCAGCCTCCCACTGACTTTTTCATCTCCTCACGATTTTGTTTGTACTACTCCCACATCAGAACAGTACTATACCTGGTATAACAATAATAATAATGTAGAATATATATAGCCAATGCTCACCGAACATGTTCTCATATCAAAATGTGTAAGACACTTACTGTTTCTTTGCATCTGAAGATAGAACAATTTTGAGCTCTGATCCAAAATTAGGATCGGCTTTTCCGAGAGTGTACTGCAGTAGCTGACCAGTCTCCTCATCCTTCACAGTTTTAATTGCCAAGTCCCGAGAATCAAGAATCTAAAACAACACACATTATGTAAAACATTTAACAAAATGATTCATGAATGAAATAATAATATTTTCATGTTGTGATATAAATTAATATGCAATGATAAAACATTTAAGTTTATAACAGGTAAGTGAAATTAAGGACTTGCAATTGTATCGTATTGAAATATAGTATACAAAAGACATATAAAACTCATACCAAATGGACAGCATCCTCCTGTTTGCGGTCAACAGTGAGTGTAGTTGTTCCAGAGACAATTTTGCGTGAGAAATCCACATCCCAATCCAAGTGAATTGAAGACACAACAACCTGGTCTGATAGGGCAAGAAAGGATTTTCTAACATTAAGGTCAATTATACATAAATGGGTCATCTTGGAGCCCAATGCTTCACCCACTTCTATGATGCTTAACTGTAGGAGTTTTTTTTTGTGTTTTTGAAAGAAAGCAAATTGGTGACAGGGCAGCTGCCCACACTCCATCAAACCTTACTAAGCTATGCCTAGACTCTCCTAATAAGGTATATTTGATCCAAAATATTTAAACAGAAGATGCTTGTTCAGTACATCACCTTGTAAACCGATCAAGATTTTATGTTTTTTCTCTTTGTTAGGGTCAGGAAGATTTTCAGGATTAATGCAATATCCCTAGACAATTACTGGTCATTTCTCAGGATGAAATGAAATAAATGAACTTAATGCATCAGTTCTTATCTACTGCTAGGTGATGAGGAGCATCAGGTGGATAAAAACATGCCCAAATGTCTCGAGCTGCCAAGGAATCAAACATAAAATCAGATAATTGTGCTGACTATGCTACCTACTGCACTACAGGTCACTAATACATTTTAAAACCCTTTGTCTGTCTGTGGCTTTGCAAGAATAATTTTCTAATACTGTAATAATTCCTATTATTGGGAAAAGGATGCATAACTCACACACACCCCATATTTACTTTTCAAGGCTCATTGTACCTTCATGTAAACATCCAAATAAATACATAAATAGTGGATATATAATGGATAATTCAAAATATTGATTCACCCTACCAGGTCTTGAATACGAGTTTGGGTCTCCAGGGCTTAGCCGAGATTTCTTCTCAGGCTTTAGAGGCGACATTCTTGAGGTTATAAGCACGTGTGACACTTTTCTCCTGCTCTGAGACACGTGTAAGTTGCATACAGATTTTCCTTTTGTTGATACCTTCAGGTGACTATCAGCAGCTGGGTGCCACAGTCAGTCCACACCGGCGTCTGTTGTAGAGGTAAACACGTCGCTTGTACTCCAACCCCGCCGAAGTCTCCCTTTAACATACACCTCTGTTTTAGTCGCCGCTCCTCTATCTAAACCACAATGCAACAAACATTTTTGAAACTCTTATTATCCTCAATAAAAATGCATTTTCCAACATCTGTACTGGTGCAGTTATCGGGAGGACAAACGCTTCATGCAAACTGCACCTACTATCAGGAAGAACCCCGCTCTTCACCCAGCGGTGTTCTGGTAATGCAAGTGATTGATGAAAAACGTAATCTGATTGTGCACTACACTGGTGCCCTTGGGGGATGGAAATGTTGTAGAAATACTCTGAAGTTTCAATTCCTTTTGAAGGGTCTGGGTGGTGTAACGATTAGCGTATCAGTATCATTGCAATCAATCTTATATTGTTTCTGCTGTATTGTGCCTACCAATTTGTTGTCAACTACCATTTTAAGCTGTCATTGCAATCAATCATAGCTACCTATGTGCTTTAATATACTGTACCTATAATTTTCTCTCATCTTTTTTTTTTCATTCCATGTAATCTGTTATCATTTTTTGTCTATAAATTTTGCAAGTATTTACCTCCTTAAAATTTTCTTAGATTAAGGACCTGCCCGAAACGCTGCGCGTGCTAGTGGCTTTACAAGACTGTAATTACCATATTTGTATCCTCACATTCCTTATGTACATTCTTGTATATGCATAAATAAATAAATAAATAAATAAATAAGTTATGCCGGGTGCGCGAACATCTGTGCTTTCTGAGTTCTATTTTTTTCTGAGTTCGAGTCACTTGCAGAAGGGTGTATGTCTAAGTTGTGTTTTTATATTGTTACGGTAATGTCACTAAGAGCAGTGGCCTAGGGCAGATAGAATGCCACGAACTCATAAAAAAAGTGAAAACAAATTAAAATAAAACTGCAATGTTGACTTCTTCACGATAAGGGAAATGCAGGATAAAAATGAAAAATTTAAATACTTTAATATAAAAAAGTTAACAAACAGACCACAAACTGAAAATAGTTCCTTAAAAACTTGACTTACAGGGTGCAAAATAATCAAAACAAAACAGACAATTTAACGTTATGTTAGAGAACATGATATAAATGGTGCTGAAAATACTGTATGCCAGGCTGCGTAGATCTACCACCACACAAGGTAGTGTGAGGGTAGGTTCAGCAGGTAGAGCACGAGAGAGTATTCTACTGGTGGTGATGATGATTGATGAAGATTAAGCCACCCAAAAGGTGGCACAGGCATGAATAGCCCGTAAGTGGTGGCCCTTTGAGCTATTACCAGTATCAATAGCTGATACTGGAGATCTGTGGAGATGCAACTGCACCCTGCGTGACGGGAGATGTCTCCCGTGCTGGTAGTGGTTGGCCGGCTTCTATTTATATGGGACTTGACCAATGTAGGTGGGGTTTGTGGGGAACACAAACGAACACGTTTGTGTTCCTCACGTGTGCCCCAAAGAATGAGGTGATTTGATAAAATACTATGCCCAAGATTACTATTAGAGTGCCGGCGGGCTGATGGGCAAATAGCCTCGGCTACCATCAGCTTTTTTTCCGGTCGTGATGGTTGAGTGGATAAGGTGCCCTGTACACCAGTTGCATAGTGCTCCTGGCAGTATGGGTTTGAGTCACTTCTGGGGGTGTGAGTTTTCAGTTATATATATATATATATATTAATTAAGAATTTAATGAATCATTAATATATGTACTTTACAACGAACACGCATGCGCACGCACACGCACACGCAACACACACACACCCCGTTGTTGCACTCGGTAATGAACCATGAGGCAGTTTACTAGCGGCCTCAACAACCACTGGCTGACCACACCACCACTGGTACCCCTCGTCCATCTCTGCTCTGTGGCCCCTCAACACCAGGTACTTGCAAACACTTAGGCAATGTGTCTTGTAGACTCTGTTGCGACACTTGAAGTGTCCTCTGGTCCTCATGGAGACACACTTAGGCAATGTGTCTTGTAGACTCTGTTGCGACACTTGAAGTGTCCTCTGGTCCTCATGGAGACACACTTAGGCAATGTGTCTTGTATACTCTGTTGTCTCATTTGAAATGTTTCTTAGTTTGTATCTCACACACTTGCAAGAATATGTGAAAGCAGTATTCTTAAATCTATTTATGGTATCATCGTTGGAACTTACAGAACTACAACTAAATAATGCAAACTTTCCCTGTTTTTCAAGAGTTTCTTAAGAGTTGATAATATGGTATACTGTATTCAATAATGATTATATTATAACAATGAAACTATTATAAACAATATCACCATATTAAAATATTTAAAATAACAATAATATTCTTAAATTAACTATTCTGTAATATTAATAATACTAATAATAATATTAATAAATTATTATTATTATTATTACAGAATAGTTAATTTAAGAATATTTACTTTGTAGTTAGGACGGTTGAACTGCATCTTTGTAGTAGCAATGTAGTAACTTCTACAAAAGTTACTACTAACTACTATTATTGCTAGTTACCAGCAGTAATGAGGATATTTTATAGAGCTATTGAATACTGTTGTGGTGTAAGGCATTCTCAACCACTCACACAAGCTGTGTGAGTGAGTGAGTGGCTGAGTGAGTGAGTGAGTGGGTGGCTGAGTGAGTGAGTGAGTGCTGCTCCCTCTTGGTCAAATGCGTTATATAATTTTGAGTATTTCGGGTGATAAGAGCGTGGCGACTCGACTGTTGTGGGTTGCATCTCTGAGGAAGGTCAATAATTGGCCAAAAGATACTTTGTAAAGTCTAAATACAGACTTCCTTTTCCAAGATAACTGGAAATAAAATGGATGTGGAAGCTGCTGGTAGTTTGTTTCTCTTGTTTGGTAGTTTGATCTTGATGGAAAGTGTTGTAGTGAAACTACGGTAAATATATCAACCACATCTCTTTAGTGTACTCACACTGCTTGCAGGAATGAGCTTTAGCTCTTGGACCTCACTTTTCCAGCCGCCAGCACGT
Source organism: Procambarus clarkii (assembly GCF_040958095.1). Lineage (NCBI taxonomy): Eukaryota > Metazoa > Arthropoda > Malacostraca > Decapoda > Cambaridae > Procambarus > Procambarus clarkii. The sequence continues at coordinate 16,830,889 of NC_091210.1, read as the reverse complement.
GTGGTGAGTATGAAACCCGGTTGTTGCTCCACCAAGCCTTCCTCCTAAGGTTTCCCAACATCTAGAGAGCAGTCAATTTAAAGTGGTCTCTCCTAACTTACTAGAAGACCCCAAAACAGAAAATGGGACAGTACGTCACTTTCTCCAGTCGCTTCCATTTTCTTGTACAACAATTTTTTGGGCTTTATGTACCGCATACTAGGTTGACTCCACAGCACCGCTTACAGTCAATATTGGGAAGCTGCATATATTACACATATGTTCCAAGCCTCCGCCACAGTCCCCCTTGTGGTGCAGTTGGGCCATCTTCCCCACAGGCCTTGAGGACGCTCACCACGGGACAAGAAAGGTCTCCCCTCTCATGTACATATATACCCCGCTTCCACACCTCAGCTCGTCACACACAGCCTCTCAACGCTCCCCAACATGATGCTTCTCAAGGTTCGAATTGCGATAAACACCTACGCGAACCTCACTCATAATCCAGTAGTATATTCTTACGACGCGTTTGTTGTCGCTGCCGCACTGCTTGCTGGGTAATGAGGGTTGTATTACTGGGGAAAAGGTGGATAATAACTCTTGTTGTTGTATTTGCAGGCGGTTCTGGCCTCTGTTCTCCTGGTGGTGGCCGTGTCCCTCCCAGCTGACCTGTCGGGCTCCTCCGGTCCCCAGGTGAGTAACATTCAGTCAAAAAGTCCCATACGCTGCCAGCCACAGTAGGTTAGTGCATGACTGTCACAGCAGACTGATGTACTGAAGTCCCTTCATGCAGGCAGGAAGTGCTCTCTCAGTGACAGGAAGTGCCACTTCTCAGTAACAAGAAGTCTACCTTATAGTAGCAAGATATGTTTACCAAACCACACGCCAGAAGATCAGGTTCGGTCATCATATCATCAGCCACGTTATTGTGACTCATTGCATAGGAAGATATTCTTCTTCAGTATGGTATTATAGAAGGAAATTCACAGCAGTTTAAACTAAATTTCCTTGTTTTGTATGAAGTGCAGTACTGAGCACAAACGAGGCCTTGAACATTTTCACTTAATAGCTTCTCCCAGAACACTTACTAGTTTCTCTTGGGCTAAATTTGTAACAACAGATGTTCTCTTTCTATTCATACATTGCTGTCTTCTGATTCCATATGTGAATTCTAAATACGTGTTGTTTAAGCAATTATTTAGTTTGAATGTTATGAGACAGCACTGAGCGATTAACAGGGGTCTCTACCCCACTCGTCAGACTCCCGCCAGCTACGAGTTCCGGTACGGGATCAAGGACGACCTCTCTGACAACGACTACGGTCACCTGGAGAACCGTGAGGGGGACTTCACCCAGGGGTCGTACCACGTCCAACTCCCCGACGGCCGCCTCCAGAAGGTGACGTACTCCGTCAAGGGGGACTCTGGATTCGTTGTTCAAGTCACCTATGAAGGCGAGGCAGGGCCCCCTGCAGCTGTCTGAACCCACCAGTCAACACTACGGTACTACCATGCCTAAAGTGTACTTTAGGCATAGTATGTATAAGCTCTATCTAGAAATCCAACATTATGTTTGTTATTCATTTTGAATGTATGTATTTTTTACCTGAATAAACATTATCTTATCTTAATATCACCGACTCAAAGTTCAAATTATCGTAAAGGTTTTGTATGAGATCTTTGTTGTTAATAAAGTTTCGTAAAAGAACAGTTATGTGAATATTTCCAGAAAGAATGCGCTTGCAGTGAAAACACAGTTTTTAAGGCCCTTTAAAATACAGTTTTTTAAAATACAGCTGTATCCACCTCAACTTCACTACGGAATAAAGAACTTAAAATACAGTTTGTTTCTGAACTTGTTTCAGGTAATGAAGGCTTTATAGCTGCCAGTCACTTTTCCTTCATGAACGAGTAACTGTATTTTTTTTGTTAACAATTATTATTAAAATAACTTTGTTATTTCTGCAGATAATTGAACAGTTAAGAGTTTAGTTTTCGAACACTGCCAACAAATAATTTAAGTTCCTGTTTATGATGAAGTGTGGAAATTCTTCTCAAATACCATGTAGTATGGTTGATATACACAAACAATTGCTTGCTTTAAATATGAATATATTTTAATCAATCAATTTAATCAATAATTGCATATAATTTAATAAAGAAGTCATAAGTTCGGTAGAAGAGTTCAAGCATATATTGGTGCTGGGGTGCCATATGAAGGCTGGGGTGTTGGGGCTCTGTAGATAGGCTGGGGTGTAGGGGCACCGTAGATAGGCTGGGGTGTAGGTGCACCGTAGATAGGCTGGGGTGTAGGGGCCCCGTACGAAGGCTGTTGTGCTGGGTACTGGGCCTGGCCCTCGTAGGCCACCTGGGCCACGTAGCCGGAGTCACCGTTGACAGTGTAGGTCACTGTCTGCAGGCGACCGTCGGGAAGCAGGACACTGTAGGAACCCTGGGTGTCGTAGCCGTCCCGGGACTCCTGGTGGCCGAAGTCATTCCTGGAGTAGTCGTCCTTCAAGGCCCAGCTGAAGTCATACTTGGGAGGAGCCTGAAAAAGTAATTAGGTTTTCGACAATCGACTTGAGAATGGTCCAGGACGGACCGAAACGTCGTCGTCCCTTCACCTTCTAGTGTGTGGTCTGGTCAACATAGGTTTTCCTATAATGTGTATAATTTGTTTTCACATGTAAACAAAAACATATCTTCAAAGACTGAAAATGTGTCACAATAACGTGACTGAAGGTACAATGACTAAACCACAAGCAGAAAATGAAGAAGAGACTACGTTTCGGTCCGTTCTGGAACAAGTCGTGATAATGGTTCTACACGGCCCGAAACGTTGTCGTTTCTACATTTTCTAATGTATGGGTTGGCATCATGTTGAAAGGCTGTTTTATATAATCTGTTAGAGGCAGCGGTACCCGGCTGCTCCCGGGTCTTTCCCCCATCCCCCTCTCTCTCTCAGAAAAAAATCTATAAGGAAGCACCAAAACTGCCAAATAATTCTAGGGAAAACACAACCAATATTTCAGACTAGACAGCATGACAAATTGCACGGGGGGTGGGGGTTCATTGCCGTTTTTCTTAAAGTGTGGCATTGGAGACTTCCCTGACTAGTGTAGTGCGAGGGTGTGACACTCCCCCCCCCCCACCATACCTGCTTCGCGTGTGATAGTTCGGTGAAACCAATCGGAAGAGTCTACCCTCTAATCTTGAGTAGACAATCATCTCTTATAGATATAGAATAGATCACAGGAATTGTACTCTGGTGCGATTATTGCAGAAGAAACATCCATAGTACTGACCACTGGGGCAGGAGTTCCGTAGGTGGGTACTGGGGCGTTGTAGGTGGGTGCTGGGGCGTTGTAGGTGGGTGCTGGGGCGTTGTAGGTGGGTGCTGGGGATGGGAGACTGTATGCAGAAGAGGGAAGTTGGTCGTTGAAGAAGGGTCGTTTGTCGGGTCGAGCGAGTGTGACGACCACAAGGGCAGCCAACACAGTAACCTGTGAACAAACATCTTTTAAATACTGAACTCATGAAGAACATTCACTATGTCACCAACTTTAAGCTCAGCCATGTTCGTGAAAGCAGAATGTTTCAAATAATGTGACTACAGGAAGACGCACCTTGAGAGCCATATTGTTGTAGCGATGACTGGAAGCAAGTGAGGAGTGGCGCTGGGCACTCGTCTTATATAGTGGCGGAGTGACCCTCTGGGCACCGCCCACTGCTTGACGTCACGAGGTCACAGCAGGAGGAACAGTTGGAGCTCATGAAAGTAAACCTCTGGCGGGTTTACCTTCATGAATGAGCTTTATTAAAGAGTTTTGTCACAGTTTGAAAGGAGGAAATGTTCAGGATTAAGACCTAATAGCTCAGTGGGCACCACGTTCCAGCAATATAAAATTTATCGAGGCTCTTGTACTCTGCATTCTGTGGTCTTGAAGCTGTGGATGGAGGCTGCTTCTACTACATATGCTTTCTGAGCATATTTGTTGACCCTCCCTCGCTCCTTAGTACTTATTTCACTTTATCTTATTCCAGTTTCCGATTTTCATTTATGTCTTCTAGTTAAATTTCCGTTTCAATTTGAGATGAAAATCTTATCCACCTTATCTATTTCACTCAGTATTTTGTATGTTGTCATCATATCCCCTTTAAACTTTGACTGGTTTTATCAGAAACATATTAATTATTTTATATAATATACAAATATTGTACCTACTAATTAACCATTGTCATATGTTCTTATACCTTATTAATAAAATTATGATTGTTCTTATTATTATTTGTGTTACTATTGCTATTATTATTATTGAGAAAATCAGTAGGAGCATGAAGAGGATTCGAACCTGCACACCGGGTGTTCCAAAGTGTGCAGGTTCGACTTATCATGGGCTTCACAGATTTTTTCATTCATACATCACGTTAATGAGATTTCGTTGTGCATTATTATTATTATTATTATTATTATTATTATTATTATTATTATTATTATTACACAGAGAAATCACATTAACGTGATATGTCAAAGGACAAATCCACAGGAGCCTCGGTGAGGGTCTATATTGTTGCTACAACAATATAGCAAGTTGTAACAACGTTTTAATACGTCATAAACACGTTAAGCCAAGATGTAGCAACTTTATTACAAGTTGTAACAAGCGGAAAATAAAGACAGTTACGGTTTGTGTTTCCAGGGATTGTACTTCACCCCCGCGCGGCGTGAAGGCACTCAACAGGTCCACACACTGCCTGTGATGACTACACGAGTGTACGAGAGTGAAAGTCTGAATATAACCCCCTAACAAAGCATAGTATTCTATGTAAACCTTAGTCGTTCTATGCTCAGTTGTGTGTCTCCCTCGAGGTAAACTCTCGGAGATGATACAGGTGTACTCGCCCAGCGGAAAGACCTGTAATAGGTGAGAGTTAAACGTACGTGGATGACTTTGTGGGCGTTTGACTGGAGGAACATAATGCGCCTGACGCAGTCTTGTAGCGACGGCCGCGCAAGAATCACAAACTTCACGTATAGCCAGAATGCTATTTTAAAATGCTATGGTTGCCGAATCAACCTACCCTGGCTTTGCGCCCAGGTGAGGCCACTCCAGACCAGGCCGACGCCAGGGCGCAACTCCATAGTCTCCTGAGACTGATGGATACCTACTACTACTATTTCATACATGTAAATGTCGAATTGCCATTGCTGTGTAATTTTTATTTCAAGTGCCACAGGTAAAACCCGAGCTTTTGATTAGAGCTAAACTTGTGTCCTTGGTAATTACTGCATTAACTAAGAGCAGTAATTTCCAGTAATTGTATTAGTGTTAAGTTTACTTAACTGAGTACCTGAGCGGTTATTACAAATATACTACAGTGGTAAGTGAGGCTGTTCCTTCAGGAGCAGCCTCGTTCGTTCAGCCAAAAGTTCAGCTGGAATAACACACATGTTCTCAGGAACCTGTACACCTGTTGATTGACGGTTGAGAGACGGGACCAAAGAGCCAGAGCTCAACCCCCGCAAGCACAATTGGGTGAGTACACGTCCTCTCTCCTGAATACATTTGTATGACCCCAATTCAAAGCAAAGAAACTCCCTTTGTATTAGAGCTAAATTAATAAACTTGTTAACCATTCGACAGGTAATCAAGATCACTAGCTTTGGAACACGTAGGAGGATCTTCTGAGAGGCCCTACCTTCGACGAGTTGACCGGAGTGAGGCGCCGCTGCTCTGGCACTATGCTGTTCTAAGATAACGTCTGCCAGTGGTCAGCTCTAAACGACACTGCAGGCGGAGGTTGGGAAACAATAGCAGAATCTTACGAGCCAGTTTCAGCCCCGCTCCTGTGCCAGGTAAGTCCACTACGGGCTCACCATAGCCCGTGCTACTTGCCCCGCTCCTGTGCCAGGTAAGTCCACTACGGGCTCACCATAGCCCGTGCTACTTGCCCCGCTCCTGTGCCAGGCAAGTCCACTACGGGCTCACCATAGCCCGTGCTACTTGCCCCGCTCCTGTGCCAGGTAACTCCACTACGGGCTCACCATAGCCCGTGCTACTTGCCCCGCTCCTGTGCCAGGCAAGTCCACTACGGGCTCACCATACCCCGTGCTACTTGCCCCGCTCCTGTGCCAGGTAAGTCCACTACGGGCTCACCATAGCCCGTGCTACTTGCCCCGCTCCTGTGCCAGGTAAGTCCACTACGGGCTCACCATAGCCCGTGCTACTTGCCCCGCTCCTGTGCCAGGTAAGTCCACTACGGGCTCACCATAGCCCGTGCTACTTGCCCCGCTCCTGTGCCAGGTAAGTCCACTACGGGCTCACCATAGCCCGTGCTACTTGCCCCGCTCCTGTGCCAGGTAAGTCCACTACGGGCTCACCATAGCCCGTGCTACTTGCCCCGCTCCTGTGCCAGGTAAGTCCACTACGGGCTCACCATAGCCCGTGCTACTTGCCCCGCTCCTGTGCCAGGTAAGTCCACTACGGGCTCACCATAGCCCGTGCTACTTGCCCCGCTCCTGTGCCAGGTAAGTCCACTACGGGCTCACCATAGCCCGTGCTACTTGCAACTTTTTGTTCCAAGTTGCTGAATCTTAAACAACAACAACAACCTACAACTCCAGTTGACTAGACCACACACTAGAAGGTGAAGGGACGGCGACGTTTCGGTCCGTCCTGGACCATTCTCAAGTAGATTGTGACACAATTTTCACAAATTGTGACCATTCTCACAATCGACTTGAGAATGGTCCAGGACGGACCGAAACGTCGCCGTCCCTTCACCTTCTAGTGTGTGGTCTGGTCAACTTACTTTAGCCACGTTATTGTGACTCCTCGCCTGCATACAACTCCAGTATAATAGTTGATATCACAAGAAAAATAGTGGGCCCAGTACAGAGCCCTGTATCCCCCACTAGTTACAACCTTCTTCATAAACAAATGGAACATACAGAGATTCCCTCATGCACCATTGTAAACATATTCTGTTGACAATTTCAAGAGTTTTTACATCCTCAGCCTTGTCTCTGGTCAGCCTTCCCTGGAGACTGCCTAGTCGGTGCAGTTCTTTGTTTTCGTAGCTAAAATGTTGACCATTACCCAAGGTCACTGGCCTCAACCTTCATACACTCAACAATCACTAGCAGCGTCAGTGTAATAGCTCTACTTCAAACCTAAATATTGAGGTGCTGAATGCTAGTTAGATTACCAATGATACTAAGTTTTTTATGAGATAATGAAGGTTGTAGCTACCAGTCATTTCACCTTTAAGATCGAGTTGCTGTATTTTTAATTTTTAATTGTAAAATTGTTAATAAAATATTTTTGCTGTTGCAGATAATTGAACTGTTGGGCGTTTTGTTTTTGAACACCGTTAACAACTATTTTAACTTCCTCTTTATGGAAAAAGTGTGAATGTGGAAGTTTGTCTTTAATACCATGTAGTATGATGGATATACACAAACAAATGCTTGCTCTTAAAAATTTATATATTTTATTCAATAAATTTCAATGCATATAATTTAATCAAGAACTAGAGTAAAGAAGTTCGGTAGAAGAGTTTAAGCATATAGTGGGGCTGGGGTGCCATAAGAAGGCTGGGGTGTAGGTGCACCATAGATAGGCTGGGGTGTAGGTGCACCATAGATAGGTCGGGGTGTAGGGGCACCGTAGATAGGCTGGGGTGAAGGGGCCCCATACGAAGGCTGTTGTGCTGGGTACTGGGCCTGGCCCTCGTAGGCCACCTGGGCCACGTAGCCGGAGTCACCGTTGACAGTGTAGGTCACTGTCTGCAGACGACCGTCGGGAAGCAGGACACTGTAGGAACCCTGGGTGTCGTAGCCGTCCCGGGACTCCTGGTGGCCGAAGTCATTCCTGGAGTAGTCGTCCTTCAAGGCCCAGCTGAAGTCATACTTGGGAGGAGCCTGAAAAAAGTTCATAATAGTAATTAGTTTTTGTAAAAATGTATGTACCTTTTCTCATGAGTAAAGAAAAGCAAATATTCATATATATACTTTTCGATTACTGGGATTCGACTCCGGTGTTAGAATTGCAAGAAACCATAAATAATACTGACTACTGGAGCAGGAGTGCCGTAGGTGGGTGTTGGGGCCGGAGCTCTGTATGTAGGCACTGGTGCTGGGGCGTTGTAGGTGGGTACTGGGGCGTTGTAGGTGGGTACTGGGACGTTGTAGGTGGGTGCTGGGGCGTTGTAGGTGGGTTCTGGGGCGTTGTAGGTGGGTGCTGGGGATGGGAGACTGTATGCAGAAGAGGGAAGTTGGTCGTTGAAGAAGGGTCGTTTGTCGGGTCGAGCGAGTGTGACGACCACAAGGGCAGCCAACACAGTAACCTGTGAACAAACATCTTTTAAATACTGAACTCATGAAGAACATTCACTATGTCACCAACTTTAAGCTCAGCCATGTTCGTGAAAGCAGAATGTTTCAAATAATGTGACTACAGGAAGACGTACCTTGAGAGCCATATTGTTGTAGCGATGACTGGAAGCAAGTGAGGAGTGGCGCTGGGCACTCGTCTTATATAGTGGCGGAGTGACCCTCTGGGCACCGCCCACTGCTTGACGTCACGAGGTCACAGCAGGAGGAAAAGGAAGGGCTCTTGATGCTTCTTCTGATGGGTTGACCTTCATGAGTGATTCTTAAAGAGTTTCATCATAGGTTGTAACATGTGGAAAAGAGAGTCTCTTATTTCAGCAATTCACTGAATCATTATGAGCAAATATTATCTTAAAAATGTGAACGTTTGGGCAATAAGTTTTGTTATTGGTGTGTCTGAAGGTGGTCACAGATGTGGGAGGGGATCTTGGAGGTTTGATGTGATGCTGAAGATGATCTGCGATATTGGTGACGATCTTGTAATTGGGCTGGAGCTGACTGACATTTTTGGAAGGCTGTGAAATGTTCAGGGTTGTTATATGTGCCATGGACATTGGGCGTGAATGCTGTAGATGGAATATGTGTTTGTAGTGATGTTGTAGCTAGGATGGGGTTTTTACAGGGATGCTGTAGGAGGACATGTTGTGGAATAAGATCTAATAGCTTCAATCAGCACGGCCATTTCAATATTTGCATCTGGCACGTTTAAATTTACCGAGTTTAATTTTCTTTGCCGTATGGGGTCTTGAAGAGGTGTATAGAGGCTGCTTCTCCTTATTCTTCCAAGACAATTTCCTTGGTGACCTTCCTTACTGCTTAGTACAAAGGGTTTCGCTTTTCTTTTTATCTTACATGAGTTTTTCAACTTTCATTTGTGTCCTCTAGTTAATTTCCCTTTCCACTTTTTGGGGGAAGAATGTGTTATCTATCTGGTAATTACTCTCGGTATTTTGTATGTCATCGTCATTTCCTTTCAAGACCTCTTCTGTAGAGTTGCTCGACGGAGTTCACTTAACCAGTCTTAGTGCTGAGACTTCGCAAGGTGTGCAGGACGTATAGGGATTGATACGTGCATGAAACCTTTCAGTATTTTCAGTCTTCTTTTTGAGCTTCAGTAGCGCCGGAAAAGTCTGACACTGGCTGTATAGATTACATAGTAAGTGTTCTTATACTGGCTACTAAACACAAAATTCTTATCCTTTCTCCGTTTCCTACATGTTGAGATTTTATGCAATTTATGAGCGTTTCCTAATAATTCTGGCTGTAAATAGGATGGATCATATGGTAAATAGGATCAACCTACCCTGGCTTTGCGCCCTGGTGAGGCCACTTCAGACCAGGCCTACATCAGAGCGCAACTCCATAGTCTCCTGAGACTGATGGATGCCTACTCCTCCTCCTCCTAATAATAATAGTTCATTGTGTCGGGAGACAGCCAGTGTATATATATGTGTTAGGTTTATATGGAGTTCCTCCCACCCCACAGGGTCGAACTACTGATCCTCCCCAGGATACAATCCCTCATCAATCTAACTCCTGGGTACCTATTTACTATTAGGGGGAACAGATGCATTAGGTGAAAGGAAGTGCACCCAACATACAGATAGTTGTCTTCCTCATTAGGCATAACTACTTTTAGGGTTTTCTTTTTCTTTTCCCATTTTCATTAACAGATATTTGTAGATACTGAACTTAAGCTATTTGGCTGATCATTGTTACTGCTCGTCCAGATTGATGACCAAACCACAGGTCAGAAGCAACGACGTTTCGACGTCGTTCGACTTCGTCGAACGACGTCGTCGTTCGTTGTTTCGACGTCGTTGTTATCACACGACTTGATAATGGTCCAGAACGACCCGAAACGTCGTCGCTTCTTCATTATCTAAGTTGTGGCTTAATCATCATGTCTTCAGCCACGTTATTGTGACTCATCGTCTAAAGTCAAGATTTCTGGCAGCAGACGACAGTGTTGTTCAGTTTGTACACGTCTTATAGTGGCCGCCATCTTGGCCTAGCTCTTACTGGGGTCTTACGGCGCACAACTATAATTTTGACTCTCCTTAAACACACTCTTGGTTGATATGCAGGCGATGAGTCACAATAACGTGGCTGAAGTATGTTGACCAGACCACACACTAGAAGGTGAAGGGACGACGACGTTTCGGTCCGTCCTGGACCATTCTCAAGTCGATTGTTAAGACCATTCACAATCGACTTGAGAATGGTCCAGGACGAACCGAAACGTCGTCGTCCCTTCACCTTCTAGTGTGTGGTCTGGTCAACTGACTGCGAAAATTTGTTTGTCTTATGCACTAGTCATTTCTGAGACATTGTATCAAGGACTTCTCGGGTGTATAGAAGATACTGTAGGTGGGCTGAGATGTAACCGATGATGCTCTATGTTGGCGGAGATAATTCATTGTGACGGGGACAGGCAGCCAGGGTGTGTTTATATACGTTAGGCTTTCATCGAGGTACCCCCCTCCGAAGATGCAACCCCACACCAAGTTGATTAGCTTCTGGGTGATTAATTGCTGCTAGGTGAACAGGCGTATTAGATGATAGAAAATGCACCCAACCATTTCTGTCCCGCCTGCGATTCGAACCGGAATTCTCGATTGTGAGGCGAGAACGAAGCCGACTCTACTACTGGGACCTTAATAAAGAAGGGTCCAGGTAGTTCAGTCCAAGCAATTGGTTACAGGATGACTTACAGCTGTACTTCACCCCAGGACAAAGAACTAAAATATAGTTATCAATTCTCTGTGTTTCTGAACTTGTTTGTGGTAATGAAGGATGCAGCTGCCAGTCATTAGTGAATAACAGTATTTTGTTGTAGTTAACAATGATTATTCAAATACCTTTATTTGTTGTTGCTGTAGATAACTCATTAGTTTCAGAACATTGTTAACAGATAAATTCAGCTTTTATTGATGATAGAGTGTGGAAATTCCTCTCAAATACCATGTAGTATGATGGATATACACAAACAAATGCTTGCACTTAAATATTTATATATTTTAATCAATAATTTTCAATGCATATAATTTAATTAAGAAGTAATAAGTTTGGTAGAAGCGTTCAAGCATAGAGTGGTGCTGGGGTGCCATATGAAGGCTGGGGTGTTGGGGGTCGGTAGCTAGGCCTGGGTGTAGGGGCACCGTAGATAGGCCGGGGTGTAGGTGCACCATAGATAGGCTGGGGTGTAGGGGCACCGTAGATAGGCTGGGGTGTAGGGGCCCCGTACGAAGGCTGTTGTGCTGGGTACTGGGCCTGGCCCTCGTAGGCCACCTGGGCCACGTAGCCGGAGTCACCGTTGACAGTGTAGGTCACTGTCTGCAGGCGACCGTCGGGAAGCAGGACACTGTAGGAACCCTGGGTGTCGTAGCCGTCCCGGGACTCCTGGTGGCCGAAGTCATTCCTGGAGTAGTCGTCCTTCAAGGCCCAGCTGAAGTCATACTTGGGAGGAGCCTGAAAAAACAGATTATAACAGTAAATAGTTTTTGTAAAAATGTATGTACCTTTTCTCACGAGTAAAGAAAAGCAAATATTCATATATATACTTTTCGATTACTGGGATTCGACTCCGGTATTAGCATGGCAAGAAACCATAAATAATACTGACTACTGGAGCAGGAGTGCCGTAGGTGGGTGCTGGGACCGGAGCTCTGTATGTAGGCACTGGTGCTGGGGCGTTGTAGGTGGGTACTGGGGCGTTGTAGGTGGGTGCTGGGGCGTTGTAGGTGGGTACTGGGGCGTTGTAGGTGGGTGCTGGGGCGTTGTAGGTGGGTACTGGGGCGTTGTAGGTGGGTGCTGGGGATGGGAGACTGTATGCAGAAGAGGGAAGTTGGTCGTTGAAGAAGGGTCGTTTGTCGGGTCGAGCGAGTGTGACGACCACAAGGGCAGCCAACACAGTAACCTGTGAACAAACATCTTTTAAATACTGAACTCATGAAGAACATTCACTATGTCACCAACTTTAAGCTCAGCCATGTTCGTGAAAGCAGAATGTTTCAAATAATGTGACTACAGGAAGACGCACCTTGAGAGCCATATTGTTGTAGCGATGACTGGAAGCAAGTGAGGAGTGGCGCTGGGCACTCGTCTTATATAGTGGCGGAGTGACCCTCTGGGCACCGCCCACTGCTTGACGTCACGAGGTCACAGCAGGAGGAACAGTTGGAGCTCATGATGCTTCCTCTGGTGGATTGACCTTCATGAGTGATCGTTATTTAACAGTTTCATCACAGGTTGAAAAAACGTGGAAAAGAAAGTCTCTTATTTCAGCAATTTAGTGAAACGTAATTGGTGAATTTTGTACGAAATTCTTAGCACGTCTAGTGATAATTATTGTTATTATTGTGTTAGGAGAGAGGTCGGTATGTTGACAGTAGTCACAGATGTGGGAGGGAATTTGTGGACTTGATTTATTTATTTATTTATTTATTTATTTATTTATTTATTTATTTATATATATACAAGAAGGTACATTGGGTTTGTGAGAATACATTGGATAGTACAGTATTTACATTCTTGTAAAGCCACTAGTACGCGCAGCGTTTCGGGCAGGTCCTTAATCTAGCAGATAATTTTAAGTAGGTAATTCCTATCAGAATTGATAAATGATAAAGATACATTGCAAGAGAAAAATGAGATGAGAGAGCTTAGTAAGTATATTAAAGCACATTGTTATATTAAATTAAAGTTATATTAAATATTGATGTGATGATGTTGATGATCTGCGATGTTGTACAGGGTCTGGGAACTGACTGTCGAATATATGCATTTTGGATATATGTGATACGTTACCTGGGACCGGGAAATTGGCCGTGAACGCTGTAAAAGAGATGGTTTGCTAGAGTATATGTGTGTTTTATAGTGATGATATAGAAGGGATGTGTGTTTATAGTGATGCTAAAGAAGGGATCTGTGTTGATAGTGATGGTATAGAAGGGATGTGTGTTGGTAGTGATGCTATAGAAGAGATCAGTGTTGGTAGTGGTGCTATAGAAGGGATCTGTGATTATAGTGATGCTATAGAGTTGATGTGTGTTTATAGTGATGCTATAGAAGAGATCTGTGATTATAGTGATGCTATAGAGTTGATGTGTGTTTATAGTGATGCTATAGAAGAGATCTGTGATTATAGTGATGCTATAGGCTGCCTCTACTACTTATTATTTCAGAATATTCTAACTATTGACATCCCTCACTGCTAAATACGAAGATTTTCGCATTACTCCTTATCTTCTTTTCGTTTCCAACTTGTAATTATGTCCTTTAGTTAAGTTCGCCTTAATTTGATAAAAATGCCCTATTCACCTTGCCTACTTCTCACAGTATTTTGTACATCGTCAACATATCCCATCTAACGCTTTTCTCTGGAGTTGTTAGTTTGAGTCGACTTAATCTGCCTTCGTTGTTTAACTTTCGGAAGGTTTGCAGTACGTATAGGGATACATTTAGATGGGTGGAGATGTAGGCGACGATACAATAGGTGGAAGGAGATGTAGGCGACGATACAATAGGTGGAAGGAGATGTAGGCGACGATACAATAGGTGGGCGGAGATGTAGGCGACGATACAGTAGGTGGGCGGAGATGTAGGCGACGATACAGTAGGTGGGCGGAGATGTAGGCGACGATACAGTAGGTGGGCGGAGATGTAGGCGACGATACAGTAGGTGGGCGGAGATGTAGGCGACGATACAGTAGGTGGGCGGAGATGTAGGCGACGATACAGTAGGTGGGCGGAGATGTAGGCGACGATACAATAGGTGGAAGGAGATGTAGCCTAAAATAGATGTAGCCTTTTGGCGGTCAGGAACGAGGGCGACCGTCCTGCAGAACACGTTAGAAGGACGGAACGAGGAACTCTTTAAAGATATCCAGTGTCTGAGATCCGATATCGTGCTCGAAGATAGCGGAAAAAGCACATTTCCACAGCACACAGAGCCGCGCGCGCGAGCAAATTGGAGCGTATCTGGAAGGTGAGAGAGCAAGGTCACGACCCGGGTAATGTCTTAAAGATTAAACTGTGCAGAACTTCTCAAAGACCTTGCCAAGTAGGAGGATGGTCACGGAGGGGTAAGAACCAGCAGAGGATCACTTTAATCAAGGAAATCTCCGGTGGTAATTGAGGAAAAAGTGTAAAGCAAAGGTGAAAGGCACTTGAATGGAAGAGAGCATTTGGCACGCCATACATGCCTTGTGAGAAGAATACTGAACGACGCTGGCGTCTGGGAAAGGTAGAGGTGGGTGGAGTGGTGGGGGGAAGGTTGGGGAATGAGGGGGGAAGGGAGGTGGTTTGGTAAAGAAGGGGGAGGGGGATGGGGAAGGGTTGAAAAGGCAGTGAACGTGAGAAGGAACTCCAAATGGATGACACCGCCCAACATGCTCACCTTGGAATCTGCTCTCATTCTGTACTATCTGGTACCCGTCCCAAGAGCTAATCCCCCACCCACGACCAGTCCTCCTTCAGCCCTTCCCCCACCCACGACCGCCCACCCATGACCAGACCCCCATTCCTCCCCCCCCCCTCAGGGCTGCCACCCAGGTGTAGCCCCACTCACGGACCCACCCCGGGTCTCCACCCACAGGGGAGCCGGTCGGCCGAGCGGACAGCACGCTGGACTTGTGATCCTGTGGTCCTGGGTTCGATCCCAGGCGCCGGCGAGAAACAATGGGCAGAGTTTCTTTCACCCTATGCCCCTGCTACCTAGCAGCAAAATAGGTACCTGGGTCTTAGTCAGCTGTCACGGGCTGCTTCCTGGGGGTGGAGGCCTGGTCGAAGACCGGGCCGCGGGGACACTAAAGCCCCGAAATCATCTCAAGATAACCTCAAGATAACCTCAAGATAACTACCAGCCACAAGCAAGACATACGGTCACCAGAAAGACCCTTCAAGAGAGAGCAAATTCTCGACCAATTAAATTCGAACACAACTACCCCAACACTACGAGTGAGGGCTACAGCTACATAATATCACACACGTTCACCACAAACCCTACCCCTAAGTCCTCTACAAGATAAGTAGCAGTAAATTTAACACAATGAGCAATGGATACGTCTCGAATCCAAGAAATCCACCAGGTGGAACAGACCTATAATGTCTCAACTCAGGCATTAAAAATGATACAAAACAATGTACTAAGCCGGACTTCACACATAGCAATGGAACTCAGCAACTTATAAAGAGAAAACCGATTATAATACTCATTAATCAGTCATGAAAAAAAATAGGAGACAAGATGTTCAGATATCAAGATATTCGACAAAACATAGCAGGTCAACAGAGCTGACCAGGCCAACGACGGAATAACACTTGCTATCAACAGAAATTAACTACACAAAAAATCTAGCTATCTTTCAGGATAACTTCCTGGCAATTGAACTCTTAACGACGAAAGATACAATCTTCATAGGCACGTGCTACCAACCACCAAGACGACCTTACCTTCTTGAGGTTATCTTGAGATGATTTCGGGGCTTTTTAGTGTCCCCGCGGCCCGGTCCTCGACCAGGCCTCCACCCCCAGGAAGCAGCCCGTGACAGCTGACTAACTCCCAGGTACCTATTTACTGCTAGGTAACAGGGGCATTCAGGGTGAAAGAAACTTTGCCCATTTGTTTCTGCCTCGTGCGGGAATCGAACCCGCGCCACAGAATTACGAGTCCTGCGCGCTATCCACCAGGCTACGAGGCCCCTCCTAAACCTTCCCCTGGCCGACATCATGAAACAGAAGGAAGAGACCTGCCTACTTCCTGGAAGATCTGAACGCCAAACACAGATCCCTGGGACACGGAAGAACAACCAGGCAGGAGAAGCCTTCCACAATATGACGAGAAACGGAAACTTAGCCCATCTGGGCCCAGACTTCCCAACTTATGTTAGACAAGGTCACAGTAGCAAACAAGATATAATATTGTCAAATAACCACCACTTTTTAAACACCCACATAGAAAGAGGTCCCACTCCCACAGCTGGTGGGCCAAGATGAGACGCCCCACTCCCACAGCTGGTGGCCCAAGATGAGACGCCCCACTCCCATAGCTGGTGGGCCAAGATGAGACGCCCCACTCCCACAGCTGGTGGCCCAAGATGAGACGCCCCACTCCCACAGCTGGTGGCCCAAGATGAGACGCCCCACTCCCACAGCTGGTGGCCCAAGATGAGACGCCCCACTCCCACAGCTGGTGACCCAAGATGAGACGCCCCACTCCCACAGCTGGTGGCCCAAGATGAGACGCCCCACTCCCACAGCTGGTGGCCCAAAATGAGACGCCCCACTCCCACAGCTGGTGGCCCAAGATGAGACGCCCCCACTCCCACAGCTGGTGGCCCAAGATGAGACGCCCCGCTCCCACAGCTGGTGGCCCAAAATGAGACGCCCCACTCCCACAGCTGGTGGCCCAAGATGAGACGCCCCACTCCCACAGCTGGTGGCCCAAGATGAGACGCCCCACTCCCACAGCTGGTGGCCCAAGATGAGACGCCCCACTCCCACAGCTGGTGACCCAAGATGAGACGCCCCACTCCCACAGCTGGTGGCCCAAAATGAGACGCCCCACTCCCACAGCTGGTGGCCCAAGATGAGACGCCCCCACTCCCACAGCTGGTGGCCCAAGATGAGACGCCCCGCTCCCACAGCTGGTGGCCCAAAATGAGACGCCCCACTCCCACAGCTGGTGGCCCAAGATGAGACGCCCCACTCCCACAGCTGGTGGCCCAAGATGAGACGCCCCACTCCCACAGCTGGTGGCCCAAGATGAGACGCCCCGCTCCCACAGCTGGTGGCCCAAAATGAGACGCCTCACTCCCACAGCTGGTGGCCCAAGATGAGACGCCCCACTCCCACAGCTGGTGGCCCAAGATGAGACGCCCCCACTCCCACAGCTGGTGGCCCAAGATGAGACGCCCCACTCCCACAGCTGGTGGCCCAAAATGAGACGCCCCGCTCCCACAGCTGGTGGCCCAAAATGAGACGCCTCACTCCCACAGCTGGTGGGCCAAGATGAGACGCCCCGCTCCCACAGCTGGTGGCCCAAAATGAGACGCCTCACTCCCACAGCTGGTGGCCCAAGATGAGACGCCCCGCTCCCACAGCTGGTGGCCCAAGATGAGACGCCCCGCTCCCACAGCTGGTGGCCCAAGATGAGACGCCTCACTCCCACAGCTGGTGGCCCAAGATGAGACGCCCCGCTCCCACAGCTGGTGGCCCAAGATGAGACGCCCCGCTCCCACAGCTGGTGGCCCAAGATGAGACGCCCCGCTCCCACAGCTGGTGGGTCCAAGATGAGACGCCCCGCTCCCACAGCTGGTGGCCCAAGATGAGACGCCCCGCTCCCACAGCTGGTGGCCCAAAATGAGACGCCTCACTCCCACAGCTGGTGGCCCAAGATGAGACGCCTCACTCCCACAGCTGGTGGCCCAAGATGAGACGCCCCACTCCCACAGCTGGTGGCCCAAGATGAGACGCCCCACTCCCACAGCTGGTGGGCCAAGATGAGACGCCCCACTCCCACAGCTGGTGGCCCAAGATGAGACGCCTCACTCCCACAGCTGGTGGCCCAAGATGAGACGCCCCACTCCCACAGCTGGTGGCCCAAGATGAGACGCCCCACTCCCACAGCTGGTGACCCAAGATGAGACGCCTCACTCCCACAGCTGGTGGCCCAAGATGAGACGCCCCACTCCCACAGCTGGTGGGCCAAGATGAGACGCCCCACTCCCACAGCTGGTGGGCCAAGATGAGACGCCCCACTCCCACAGCTGGTGGCCCAAGATGAGACGCCTCACTCCCACAGCTGGTGGCCCAAGATGAGACGCCTCACTCCCACAGCTGGTGGCCCAAGATGAGACGCCTCACTCCCACAGCTGGTGGCCCAAGATGAGACGCCTCACTCCCACAGCTGGTGGCCCAAGATGAGACGCCCCACTCCCACAGCTGGTGGCCCAAGATGAGACGCCTCATTCCCACAGCTGGTGGCCCAAAATGAGACGCCCCACTCCCACAGCTGGTGGCCCAAGATGAGACGCCCCACTCCCACAGCTGGTGGCCCAAGATGAGACGCCTCACTCCCACAGCTGGTGGCCCAAGATGAGACGCCCCACTCCCACAGCTGGTGGCCCAAGATGAGACCCCCCACTCCCACAGCTGGTGGCCCAAGATGAGACGCCCCACTCCCACAGCTGGTGGCCCAAGATGAGACGCCCCGCTCCCACAGCTGGTGGCCCAAGATGAGACGCCTCACTCCCACAGCTGGTGGCCCAAGATGAGACGCCCCACTCCCACAGCTGGTGGCCCAAGATGAGACGCCCCGCTCCCACAGCTGGTGGCCCAAGATGAGACGCCTCACTCCCACAGCTGGTGGCCCAAGATGAGACGCCCCACTCCCACAGCTGGTGGCCCAAGATGAGACGCCCCGCTCCCACAGCTGGTGGCCCAAGATGAGACGCCCCACTCCCACAGCTGGTGGCCCAAGATGAGACGCCCCACTCCCACAGCTGGTGGCCCAAGATGAGACGCCCCACTCCCACAGCTGGTGGCCCAAGATGAGACGCCCCGCTCCCACAGCTGGTGGCCCAAGATGAGACGCCCCACTCCCACAGCTGGTGGCCCAAGATGAGACGCCCCGCTCCCACAGCTGGTGGCCCAAGATGAGACGCCCCACTCCCACAGCTGGTGGCCCAAGATGAGACGCCTCACTCCCACAGCTGGTGGCCCAAGATGAGACGCCCCACTCCCACAGCTGGTGGCCCAAGATGAGACGCCCCGCTCCCACAGCTGGTGGCCCAAGATGAGACGCCCCACTCCCACAGCTGGTGGCCCAAGATGAGACGCCTCACTCCCACAGCTGGTGGCCCAAGATGAGACGCCCCACTCCCACAGCTGGTGGCCCAAGATGAGACGCCCCGCTCCCACAGCTGGTGGCCCAAGATGAGACGCCCCACTCCCACAGCTGGTGGCCCAAGATGAGACGCCCCGCTCCCACAGCTGGTGGCCCAAGATGAGACGCCTCACTCCCACAGCTGGTGGCTCAAGATGAGACGCCCCACTCCCACAGCTGGTGGCCCAAGATGAGACGCCCCACTCCCACAGCTGGTGGCCCAAGATGAGACGCCCCGCTCCCACAGCTGGTGGCCCAAGATGAGACGCCCCACTCCCACAGCTGGTGGCCCAAGATGAGACGCCCCACTCCCACAGCTGGTGGCCCAAGATGAGACGCCCCGCTCCCACAGCTGGTGGCCCAAGATGAGACGCCCCACTCCCACAGCTGGTGGCCCAAGATGAGACGCCCCGCTCCCACAGCTGGTGGCCCAAGATGAGACGCCTCACTCCCACAGCTGGTGGCTCAAGATGAGACGCCCCACTCCCACAGCTGGTGGCCCAAGATGAGACGCCCCACTCCCACAGCTGGTGGCCCAAGATGAGACGCCCCGCTCCCACAGCTGGTGGCCCAAGATGAGACGCCCCACTCCCACAGCTGGTGGTCCAAGATGAGACGCCCCACTCCCACAGCTGGTGGCCCAAGATGAGACGCCTCACTCCCACAGCTGGTGGCCCAAGATGAGACGCCCCACTCCCACAGCTGGTGGCCCAAGATGAGACGCCCCGCTCCCACAGCTGGTGGCCCAAGATGAGACGCCCCACTCCCACAGCTGGTGGCCCAAGATGAGACGCCCCGCTCCCACAGCTGGTGGCCCAAGATGAGACGCCTCACTCCCACAGCTGGTGGCTCAAGATGAGACGCCCCACTCCCACAGCTGGTGGCCCAAGATGAGACGCCCCACTCCCACAGCTGGTGGCCCAAGATGAGACGCCCCGCTCCCACAGCTGGTGGCCCAAGATGAGACGCCCCACTCCCACAGCTGGTGGCCCAAGATGAGACGCCCCACTCCCACAGCTGGTGGCCCAAGATGAGACGCCCCACTCCCACAGCTGGTGGCCCAAGATGAGACGCCCCACTCCCACAGCTGGTGGCCCAAGATGAGACGCCCCGCTCCCACAGCTGGTGGCCCAAGATGAGACGCCCCACTCCCACAGCTGGTGGCCCAAGATGAGACGCCTCACTCCCACAGCTGGTGGCTCAAGATGAGACGCCCCACTCCCACAGCTGGTGGCTCAAGATGAGACGCCCCACTCCCACAGCTGGTGGCCCAAGATGAGACGCCCCGCTCCCACAGCTGGTGGCCCAAGATGAGACGCCTCACTCCCACAGCTGGTGGCCCAAGATGAGACGCTTCACTCCCACAGCTGGTGGCTCAAGATGAGCTGTAAGAGGACAACTAATGGATCCTGCCTTTTTTAGTTTTGTTAACCAATCCGTTTTGAACATTTGAAATAATTTTTCAGCATTTCCAATTATTTTTCATAATTTAATTTGTGTTATCATTCTGTTTTGAGCATTTATAAACTTTTTTATTTTATTTTTCAATTTTTTTTTAGCATTTCCAATCATTGTTTATATTTTCAATAATTGTTGAGCATTTTATATAAGTTCAAAGGAGGTGTCAAATGATGTACCTATTCAAACTGCAAGCAAGAGCTGTTATCCTACCTTAGTTCATGTGAAGCCTGCTCCTAGAGACTCATTTATTTCATGAGAATCTAATTTGAATCTATCCCATAGGGAACTATCATAAAGGAACTATCATATAAGGAACCTGGAGAAACTAGTTGGAGATCAACTGCTTTCTCCCCCCCCCCTCTCTCTCTCTCTCTCTCTCTCTCTCTCTCTCTCTCTCTCTCTCTCTCTCTCTCTCTCTCTCTCTCTCTCTCGACAGAAACCCCCCAAGACTATAAGCACGACTGACCCACATGATGAAGGTCGCAGTGGTGGTAATTAAGGTGTTGGGCAGGGCAGTTCTGCTGGAACTATCATACACACCCCACCTACTGTCTAGGCGGAGCAACTGTGGATGACTGGAGATGTGGGTGTGGGGGCGTAGGTGGGCGTGATTAGTAAGTGGGTGGCTGCAACTCGTCTGTGTTTACACCCATCTATTCACCAGTAGGTGGTGAAGGAGGTGGTGGTGACAGTGGTGGTAGTGGTGGTAGTGGCGACAGTGGTGGTGGCGGCGAAGGTGGGATAGCGGGCTGCAGGAAAACATGACCGGGTTATTAAGTGACCTCCCACACATTTGTGTGTAAGGGTTGAGGTCACGACGGGAATAGATATGGATAGATTAAGGGGGGGGGGGGTGATGGGGCGTGGAAGGGTGTGGGCGTAAATGGAGGAGTTTTTTTTAGGGGTTTCCTTAAACAAAAAATATATATTCTTGCAAAAATATAACAATTACCAATTACTTCTTGTTATTCAGTTTCCCCCTGAAGACTGCACCAATTTATATACACCAGTTTTTGTTATACATTCTTACGATGTATTTTATACATTCTTACAATGTATTTTATACATTCTAACAATATACCTGTAAACACTTTTTTAATTTTGCTAGAAATTACCTTAATATCTCTCCAGATGTAGATTGGCCTAAATATTCCTCCAGAGGTTGATAGGCCTTAATATCCCTCCAGAGGTTGATAGGCCTTAATATCCCTCCAGAGGTTGATAGACCTTAATAACCCTCCAGAGGTTGATAGACCTTAATAACCCTCCAGAGGTTGATAGACCTTAATAACCCTCCAGAGGTTGATAGACCTTAATAACCCTCCAGAGGTTGATAGGCCTTAATAACCCTCCGGAGGTTGATAGACCTTAATAACCCTCCAGAAGTTGATAGACCTTAATAACCCTCCAGAGGTTGATAGACCTTAATAACCCTCCAGAGGTTGATAGGCCTTAATAACCCTTTAAAGATTGATAGGCTTAAGCCCAACACCAAAGCAAAGAAGCAAGGTACCTAGGTGCTGGACCTTTTACTTTAGTCTGACCTCAAAAGTATACATGTCCTCCCCCGCTTCACCAGCCCCGTTCTCTTAGACAGAGTCGGTGCTTGAGGAAATAATGCCAGTCTTCGTCAGACTTGGCGCTTGAGGGAGAGTCTTCGACCCACTTGGCGCTTGAGGAAGAGTCTTCGACCCACTTGGCGCTTAAGGGAGAGTCTTCGACACACTTGGCGCTTGAGGGAGTCTTCCCCCACACTTAGTGCTTGAGGGGACACGCCCGCCGTCAGAAGAGACTGCTGTAGGAGTCCTCAATCCCAGGACCCGGAATAGCGCAGTCGACCCTTGAGTCGTCGTCGCCCTGAAATCAATAACTTTTTTTTTTTTTTTTTTTTGAGATATATACAAGAGTTGTTACATTCTTGTACAGCCACTAGTACGCGTAGCGTTTCGGGCAAGTCCTTAATCCTATGGTCCCTGGAATACGATCCCTGCCGCGAAGAATCGTTTTTTCATCCAAGTACACATTTTACTGTTGCGTTAAACAGAGGCTACAGTTAAGGAATTGCGCCCAGTAAATCCTCCCCGGCCAGGATACGAACCCATGACATAGTGCTCGCGGAACGCCAGGCGAGTGTCTTACCACTACACCACGGAGACTGCTAATTGTTTCATTGCATCTGTCACACTCGCTGGTCTTATGGTATCTACACGGATTGTGAACCTTTGAGGCGTTTTGCAAACAAAGCAGCAGAAAGTTGTCTTCAATAGCAATGACTTGGGGTTTCAGACCTCAAGCAGAACGGCGTGATATGGCTTGCTATCGCCAATGGCGTAATGATATGCTCCGGAGGATGGAATCCTTGAGTAACATTTGAAGTTCGAGGAGTTGTGGAGCATATCTGTAATGTGGAAGGAGCCTCATCTGTAACCCAGTCCACCACCGCCCACGGGATGCATAGAGGGCGCATAATAAAGAAATGATTAATAATAATCATACGCTGATCACTTGTGGCTTAGCTGTAACAACACAATAGCTTATTGGGTAATATTTGACCCAGACATTCAGGTGACTGACACAATGCCGGCTCCATATCTTATGTCGCAATGTTCCTCGTTTTCTGTTGCTTCACATTTTTGTCTCCCGCTTCATTGACGTCTTACTGACTGGTCAGTTTACTCTTACTGACTGGCCAGTTTACTCTTCCTGACTGGTCAGTTTACTTTTCCTGACTGGCCAGTTTACTCTTACTGACTGGCCAGTTTACTCTTACTGACTGGCCAGTTTACTCTTACTGACTGGCCAGTTTACTCTTACTGACTGGTCAGTTTACTCTTACTGACTGGTCAGTTTACTCTTACTGACTGGTCAGTTTACTCTTACTGACTGGTCAGTTTACTCTTCCTGACTGGTCAGTTTACTCTTCCTGACTGGTCAGTTTACTCTTACTGACTGGCCAGTTTACTCTTCCTGACTGGTCAGTTTACTTTTCCTGACTGGCCAGCCTACTCTGCTCACACAAAATTTGTCCATTTGAAAGCATTTATCTCTTTCTCGGCAGCTATCTACTTTCAAAATGACAACTCAGAAAGATTAGCCAAGTTTCCTGATTTCCTGGAAAATATACACATCTATTTCACAGTCAACATCCTGAACAAGGCAGGCTACTGAGGTATGTATATCTATGTATCCGGTGACACATGACTCATTTAGCCTAGTAAGCTGGTGATAGCATTCATGAGCCAGTAACAATAGGCTTTTTTTCATATATTTCTCAGTCATAGCATTGTTTACATTGAGTGATTCATCTGGCTAATATTTTTGTTCAGTTCTGTGTCACGGAACAGAGAGGTGGTGTGTGTGTGTGTGTGTGTGTGTGTGTGTGTGTGTGTGTGTGTGTGTGTGTGTGTGTGTGTGTGTGTGTGTGTGTGTGTGTGTGTGTGTGTACTCACCTAGTTGTACTCACCTAGTTGTGTCTGCAGGATCGAGCATTGACTCTTGGATCCCGCCTTTCGAGCATCGGTTGTTTACAGCAATAACTCCTGTCCCATTTCCCTATCATACCTGGTTTTAAAATTATGAATAGTATTTGCTTCCACAACCTGTTCCTGAAGTGCATTCCATTTTCCCACTACTCTCACGCTAAAAGAAAACTTCATAACATCTCTGTGACTCATCTGAGTTTCAAGCTTCCATCCATGTCCCCTCGTTCTGTTACTATTCCGTGTGAACATTTCGTCTATGTCCACTCTGTCAATCCCTCTGAGTATCTTATACGTTCCTATCATGTCCCCCCTCTCCCTTCTTCTTTCTAGTGTCGTAAGGCACAGTTCCCTCAGGCGCTCCTCATCCATTGTGTGTGTGTGTGTGTGTGTGTGTGTGTGTGTGTGTGTGTGTGTGTGTGTGTGTGTGTGTGTGTGTGTGTGTGTGTGTGTGTGTGTGTGTGTGGGGGTAACTTTCTGTGACTACTGGAGGAGTGAGCTCTCCCTGTTGATGTCCTGATTGATTGATTGAGGAAGATTAAGCCACCCAAGAGGTAGCACGGGCATGAGTAGCCCGTAGGTGTATGCCCCGCGTCTCTATTATCGCTCTCAGCATTGTTTTCATCATATGTTTTATTAAAGTTGTTGATGGAATATCATCATCCTCTTCCTTCAGTGCCTCCCACTTGCTGCTCATCCGTACAGGGATCGAGAACCTCTTTACCACTTAACTGTGTGTCTAGCTTCCGCTGATGTCCCCTTGTCCGACCTCCTTTGAATTGAAATACACTTCTTTTATCCACTTTGTCTATTTTCCCCCTCAAGATCTTGAATATGATGATGATATTCCCCTCTCTTCTACCCTCTAAGGTTGTGAGGGGCAAGACTTCTCAACCTGTCCTCATAGCTGGCCTGTCTTGATTCTGGGACGAATCTAGTTGTAAATCTCTGAACTTTTTCAACCTTCTTTTTTCTCAATCTTAAGACACACACACACACACACACACACACACACACACACACACACACACACACACACACACACACACACACACACACACACACACACACAGGAAACTTGAAATGACACAGAGGCTTGCAATGAGGATTTATAAATTGCCATCGTCCTATTATTGCGAATGAAGGGATATAAAGAAAACTGAGAGAGAGAGAGAGAGAGAGAGAGAGAGAGAGAGAGAGAGAGAGAGAGAGAGAGAGAGAGAGAGAGAGAGAGAGAGAGAGAGAGAGAGAGAGAGAGAGAGAGAGGAGACATGCCACAGACATATAAAATACCTATGGCTGAGACGACAAAGCCTAGGAGCTGATACTCGACCCTACGACCACAATTAGAAGACTGAAAAGATTCCAATTAAATTTTACGATCAGCAGCCAAAGGGTTAAAGAGACTTTTGATGACAATTTCTGGGTCACAGCATAAATACGAAAGTCTCAGCTAAATGAAAACTTGTTTGCCATACGGAGAACTTGATTTTATTTATCAATTTATTTTGCTATTTTATTTATTTTAATACTAATTATTTTGCCTATACAATCCGTTTATATAGAGGAAAGAGGCGATAATAAATGCAAAATTAAATATATTTATTTGTATGAAAAGGAATTTTTGTTACACCCTGTATGTTGAGCCAGAAGAGACAAGCACCCAAATATGAGGATCAATATCCGTAGAGTTTATCATATAAGGAGGGCCATCAGCAGCAGGGTTTTTTATGAGTAAAGGAGAGGTTCAGGTGAAGGAGAAAGGTCACAAAATGTTTAACTTAGTGTCTACAGTTCTACCAGACTCTCATCAGTTACAGCCCCGCTCCTGTGCCGGGTAAGTCCACTACGGGCTCACCATAGCCCGTGCTACTTGCCCCGCTCCTGTGCCGGGTAAGTCCACTACGGGCTCACCATAGCCCGTGCTACTTGCCCCGCTCCTGTGCCAGGTAAGTTACGGGCTCACCATAGCCCGTGCTACTTGCACCGCTCCTGTGCCGGGTAAGTCCACTACGGGCTCACCATAGCCCGTGCTACTTGCCCCGCTCCTGTGCCAGGTAAGTCCACTACGGGCTCACCATAGCCCGTGCTACTTGCCCCGCTCCTGTGCCAGGTAAGTCCACTACGGGCTCACCATAGCCCGTGCTACTTGCCCCGCTCCTGTGCCGGGTAAGTCCACTACGGACTCACCATAGCCCGTGCTACTTGCCCCGCTCCTGTGCCGGAAAAGTCCACTACGGGCTCACCATAGCCCGTGCTACTTGCCCCGCTCCTGTGCCAGGTAAGTCCACTACGGGCTCACCATAGCCCGTGCTACTTGCCCCGCTCCTGTGCCAGGTAAGTCCACTACGGGCTGTCTACCCTGTCCCCCAGGAAGGTCAGTAGAGGTTGGGGTCAATGTGTTCACATTGTAGAGCGTTAAGTGGGAGGACAGTGGAGGTCATTGGGTCTTCAAGCTGGGGTATCTTCCGTTCTCTCAAGTCCACTTTTTGTTGGGGAATATCAGGACTAATCTTGCCGGCCGCTCTTCCTCCCTCCCGCGCGTGCGTGTGTGTGTGTGTGTGTGTGTGTGTGTGTGTGTGTGTGTGTGTGTGTGTGTGTGTGTGTGTGTGTGTGTGTGTGTGTGTGTGTGTGTATTTGTGAGAACTTGGCGTTGAAGTCTCTCCCCTCCGCACCTACCCACACCCTCCACAACACCATATTACAACCCACCAAACAGCCCTCCTGTGATGCTCAACCACTGGGCATTTCCAGGTCCCCAGGCCATTTAAGGGGGGTCACGCCCCCTGATACCAGGTCAGGGGCTTCGCCAGCGGGGTCTACGAGGCTCAGACGTCCCAATATACAACCCACATCACGCCTTTCCCAACACAGGGCTAACTATGGCTCTCATCACTGACCTCTGTGTAGGTGCCCTTGCTCCACTTCCGGAACACGAGACAATGGCGTCTGCCTCAGTTACCCGTGAAAATATTGCGAATATGTGTTACTTAATCTTGTGTAGCGTTCTGCCGCTATAACTCAAGGCCTTACATGGATTTTGATTGTTGTATACTGTGAGTGGTAGTTTATTGTGCACCCCCCCATGCTCTTCCTGTGAGCGGTAGTTTATTGTGCACCCCCCCATGCTCTTCCTGTGAGTGGTAGTTTATTGTGCACCCCCCATGCTCTTCCTGTGAGTGGTAGTTTATTGTGCACCCCCCCATGCTCTTCCTGTGAGTGGTAGTTTATTGTGCACCCCCCCATGCTCTTTCTGTGAGTGGTAGTTTATTGTGCACCCCCCCATGCTCTTCCTGTGAGTGGTAGTTTATTGTGCACCCCCCCATGCTCTTTCTGTGAGTGGTAGTTTATTGTGTACCCCTCATGCTCTTCCTGTGAGTGGTAGTTTATTGTGTACCCCTCATGCTCTTCCTGTGAGTGGTAGTTTATTGTGTACCCCCCATGCTCTTCCTGTGAGTGGTAGTTTATTGTGTACCCCCCATGCTCTTTCTGTGAGTGGTAGTTTATTGTGTACCCCTCATGCTCTTCCTGTGAGTGGTAGTTTATTGTGTACCCCCCATGCTCTTCCTGTGAGTGGTAGTTTATTGTGCACCCCCCATGCTCTTTCTGTGAGTGGTAGTTTATTGTGCAAACCCCATGCTCTTTCTGTGAGTTTATTGTGCAAACCCCATGCTCTTTCTGTGAGTTTATTGTGCAAACCCCATGCTCTTTCTGTGAGTGGTAGTTTATTGTGCAAACCCCATGCTCTTTCTGTGAGTTAATTGTGCAAACCCCATGCTCTTTCTGTGAGTTTATTGTGCAAACCCCATGCTCTTTCTGTGAGTGGTAGTTTATTGTGCAAACCCTATGCTCTTTCTGTGAGTGGTAGTTTACTGTGCACCCCATACTCATTCTGTGAGTGGTAGTTTATTGTGCACCCCATACTCATTCTGTGAGTGGTAGTTTATTGTGCACCCCATACTCATTCTGTGAGTGGTAGCATAAACAGGTTACATGTCTGAGGAAAACGCTGACTCAGACCTCAGCGGGTATTTTTACATTTACAATTTCAACTAATCTGCACCTTGCAATTATAATGGCAGCTAATAACAGAGGTTTGTGCTGCAATATCCACGAATTTATAATATATTTTTATACACTGGACGCAAATAGTTTGTTTCATAGCTCCATGAAAAAAAAAATCCTGGACATAATATTATTATTTCAATGCAATGTAAAGATCTTGAACATATTAATATCTTGCAATGTGGAGCTTGATGCAACTTTATATTTATAGTGTTGTGTGTGTGTGTGTGTGTGTGTGTGTGTGTGTGTGTGTGTGTGTGTGTGTGTGTGTGTGTGTGTGTGTGTGTGTGTGGGAGGGTCGGCCTTACAGCTCAGAATGTTGCATTTCTACCTTCAGTCAGTAATGAGTCGCTGATTTGTGTTGGTTGAGAATAACTGTGGACGTGATCGGCCTTCCTCGTCGCGGCCCGCCTCTCCATCAGTCCCCGTGGTGGCCCGCCCCTCTACCAGCCCCCGTGGTGGCCCGTCTCTCTACCAGCCCCCGTGGTGGCCCGTCTCTCTACCAGCCCCCGTGGTGGCCCGTCTCTCTACCAGTCCCCGTGGTGGCCCGTCTCTCTACCAGTCCCCGTGGTGGCCCGCCCCTCTACCAGCCCCCGTGGTGGCCCGCCCCTCTACCAGCCCCCGTGGTGGCCCGTCTCTCTACCAGCCCCCGTGGTGGCCCGTCTCTCTACCAGCCCCCGTGGTGGCCCGTCTCTCTACCAGCCCCCGTGGTGGCCCGTCTCTCTACCAGCCCCCGTGGTGGCCCGTCTCTCTACCAGTCCCCGTGGTGGCCCGTCTCTCTACCAGTCCCCGTGGTGGCCCGCCCCTCTACCAGCCCCCGTGGTGGCCCGTCTCTCTACCAGCCCCCGTGGTGGCCCGTCTCTCTACCAGTCCCAGTAGCGGCCCGCCTCTCCACCAGTCCCCGTAGCGGCCCGCCCCTCCACACTCTCACTCCAGTAGAGACCTACCAACCCTCCAGAGGTTGGTAGGTCTCAGCGCAACACCAAACCCAAACCAGCCTTCGAGAACGCCTGATACTGACCACAAATATCCCTGGGGTCTAGTTTCACTCCACTGGGAATTGCCACTCAGAGGACGTTGGCGTTCAGCAATATCCTATTTTTGGTGCGGTGTCGGCGGCGGTGTCGAGCCGTCAAGAGCAGCCTTGTGGTCACACAAGTGGCGGGAATATATCTGTTTTTCCTCATGGACAGGAAAGCGATCACATTATGGCGTTTTAGGTGCGTCCCTTCCACCTGTCTTAGAGTATTGGCCTCTTGTCTTACCGTCCATGTCTGCCCCCGTCCCTCCCACCTGTCTTAGAGTGTTGGCCTCTTGTCTTACCGTCCATGTCTGCCCCCGTCCCTCCCACCTGTCTTAGAGTATTGGCCTCTTGTCTTACCGTCCAAGACTGCCCCCGTCCCTCCCACCTGTCTTAGAGTGTTGGCCTCTTGTCTTACCGTCCAAGACTGCCCCCGTCCCTCCCACCTGTCTTAGAGTGTTGGCCTCTTGTCTTACCGTCCAAGACTGCCCCCGTCCCTTCCACCTGTCTTTTAGTGCCGGCCTCTTGTGCTACTGTCTATGTCTGCTCCCTCTCGACATTACCTGGTCTATAATTGTTCAGGAATAACGGGTTGCAGAGGTATACTTGTGCGCGGAAAATTTGTAATATCAACACTGTTCAGTTGGCTGCTTCCCAGACGTCCCCCTTCATCTTTCTCAAAAGAGAAAGATGACAGTGGAGTGTGCTAGTGGAGGGTGATAGAGTGTGGTGGTTGAGGGGGGAGAGTGTGGTGGTTGAGGGGGGAGAGTGTGGCGATTGAGGGGGGAGATTGTGGTAGTGGAGGAGGGGGGGGGGAGGTAGCTGGGGAGGGGGCTGTTTATGGGGCTGCTTGTGAGGGGGCGTAGAGTGCTGGGGGCTCTGAGTGACTCTTAACTGTCTTGTATGTTACAATATTATTGTCGAGGATGTTATGTCCCGTCAGTGTTATCCTTAACCCGCTGTCCGAAGGCTAGGCAGTCTGCGGTCACCATTCCAGGTACTGGCCAAACCCAATGGCACTTATCAACACTCTCTCTCTCTCTCTCTCTCTCTCTCTCTCTCTCTCTCTCTCTCTCTCTCTCTCTCTCTCTCGAATAATTTGAAACTCACTACCAAATATTCATTGGAGATTTATGTCTAAAATCACATAACATTTCCTTGGCCCTGGCGCTTTAATTACGAAACTGATTCCCTTGGAGATGACTCGCTTATATTCTCGTATATGGGCCAAAGAATTACACCCTCTAAAAAAAAGCATTAACTAGTAAATATGATCGCGAAACCGGATTTGCTATGACGTTGCGGTATCCGTAAAATATGCCGGTGATTTCAACGGGACCTTACATAAGAAGCCGAACCTCTCCCTTAGAGACTTGAGCGGACACTTGCATAATAAGCCAACTCCGTTTTCTTTTCCAGTGCTCTTTAATTCTTCTCTCAACTGAGCAAATATTCTGCAGTGAAATTGAGTTTATTTGCTGGAAGTGGGATGACGGAGCATAAGTTTTGATGTAGAATTGATGATTTTGTAATTAAATTTGTATATATATAAAGCACACATTAATGGAGTACCCAGAGGTGCCCCTGGCCGACCATGTACCCAGAGGTGCTCAGTCCGACCCTGTACCCAGATGTATCCAGGTCGACCCTGTACCCAGATGTACCCAGGTCGACCCTGTACCCAGATGTACCCAGTCCGACCCTGTACCCAGATGTACCCAGGTCGACCCTGTACCCAGATGTACCCAGGCCGACCATGTACCCAGATGTACCCAGGTGAACCCTGTACCCAGATGTACCCAGTCCGACCCTGTACCCAGATGTACCCAGTCCGACCCTGTACCCAGATGTACCCAGGTCGACCCTGTACCCAGCCCGACCCTGTACCCAGGTCGACCCTGTACCCAGATGTACCCAGGTCGACCCTGTACCCAGGTCGACCCTGTACCCAGGTCGACCCTGTACCCAGCCCGACCCTGTACCCAGATGTACCCAGGTCGACCCTGTACCCAGTCCGACCCTGTGCCCAGATGTACCCAGGGCCTAGATTCACGAAGCAGTTACGCAAGTACTTACGAATGTGTACATCTTTCCTCAATCTTTGACGGCTTTGGTTACATTTATTAAACAGTTTATAAACATGAAAACTTGCCAATCAACTGTTGTTAATGTTATAAACAGCCTCCTGGTGCTTCGGAGCTCATTAACTGTTTAATAATTGTAAACAAAGCCGCCAAAGATTGAGAAAAGATGGACAGGTTCGTAAGTACTTGAGTAACTGCTTTATAAATCCGGGTATAGGACTCTCACACACATATCCTCCAATTTCCATAATCCCCATATCTTCCAAGAGGCACCCACCGCCGTCACTACCCTCCCACACCTTCCCCATATCGCCTCATCACTATAGCCATCATCACAACACTGTCATCATCACTGCATATATCTTCACACCATCCTCATCATTCCCATCTCCACCTACACACACTCTCCCCAAATCCCCCATCACAGTAACCATTTGCACTGCACCACATCACTGTAATCAATAGGGTGTTCCCAGAAGGCATCCCTGTCGTTTGAGCATTAATTTTTGCATGTTAATATCTAAATACATTAATATTTAAAGTGGTGATAAACTCTACGGATATTTGGTTGCATATTTCACAGTCACCGACTTTATGGATGTGAAGGGGGGTCGACCCCGACCATCGTATGATACTCTCCTCTCACAAAATCACCAGTCACCATGCGAAGTCTCTCTCTCTCTCTCTCTCTCTCTCTCTCTCTCTCTCTCTCTCTCTCTCTCTCTCTCTCTCTCTCTCTCTCTCTCTCTCTCTCTCTCTCTCTCTCTCACACACACACACACATCTCCAGGAAGCAGCAGGTAGCAACTGTCTAACTCCCAGGTACCTATTTACTGCTATGTGAACAGACGCATCAGGATGAAAGAAACTCTGCCTATTTGTTTCCGCCTCCACCGGGGATAGAATGATTCGATCACTTATGACTACGACACCAGAGTGCTCTCCACTCAGCCGTGAGGCCCCCCCCATAAATATATATATATATATATGTGTGTGTGTGTGTGTGTACACACCGCTACACTCTCACTTCATTACCTCACCTAACGTGAGTGCCTCTCATCTAAGTCCCTCCTGAGACCCTCCCAGCAATAACATACACCTGAACACTAATGACCATTTCCTTCCAACAAACTGCTGCACTTCACAGAAATTCAAAAGGAAAAATGCATTCCAAGTTCAGCGATCGTCAGAAAATTTCTTCACCAATCCAGGCAGTTCTCGGCTGCGTTTACCATTGTGGAGGTTCGGTCAGCCTCGCCTTCGGGGTCGCCAACGACAAGGATGTTGTAACTCGAAAAAAAAGAACATAAAGAAATTAAAAGTTCCTTTCAGAATTGACCTAGAACCATGAACTATTTCTCCCTCAAGTCATGGTTTAATCTCTTTGATTTCAATTACAATTGTGGTGATTATTAATTATATTCCTTTACGCTAGGTTATAGGGATTTATTTGTGTGATTAGAGTATAAATTGTAATTTATTTTTAGGCTTCGATTCGTGTAAAATACACAATATTGTTCATTAATAAATGTAATATGAATGAGCTTCTGCTCTCAAGAGTAAATATGAGAGTATGTAATACGACACTTGCACTTAAGAGCAAATATGAGGGAATTAAGGAGACATTCACTCAAGCGTATACATGTGGGTATTCAAGAGCTTCACTCAAGCTTAAACATGAGGTATTCAAGAGCTTCACTCAAGCTTACACATGTGGGTATTCAAGAGCTTCACTCAAGCTTACACATATGGGTACTCAAGAGCTGTACTCAAGCTTACACATATGGGTACTCAAGAGCTGTACTCAAGCTTACACATATGGGTACTCAAGAGTTGCACTCAAGCTTACACATGTGGGTATTCAAGAACTTCACTCAAGCTTACACATGTGGGTATTCAAGAACTTCACTCAAGCTTACACATGTGGGTATTCAAGAACTTCACTCAAGCTTACACATGTGGGTATTCAAGAGCTTCACTCAAGCTTACATATGTGAGTATTCAAGAGTTGCACTCAAGCTTACACATATGGGTACTCAAGAGTTGCACTCAACCTTACTCATATGGGTACTCAAAGAGCCAGTGTGAGTGCGAGAGTAAGATAGACGTCAGTATAACCAACCAACCGTCGCCCCCTGACGGTTGGTTGGGCCGGGAATGTCTGTGTGGGAAAAGGTTATAGTGGGTTGTGCCAGCCACCACTCTCGCCTCGGGCGCGTCTTGGTAATACCGGCCGGTAAAGAGTGTGAGTGTACTGGCTTAATTGTGTTTGCGCGGGTTGAGCTTCGGCTCTTTGGTCCCGCCTCTCAACCGTTACTCAACTGGTGTATAGGTTCCTGAGTCTATTGGGCTCTATCATATCTACACTTGAAACTGTGTATGGAGTCAGCCTCCACCATATCACTGCCTAATGCATTCCGTTTGTCAACTACTCTGACACTAAAAAAATTCTATCTAATATCTCCGTGGCTCATTTGGGCACTCAGTTTTCACCTGTGTCCCCTAGTGCGTGTGCCCCTTGTGTTAAATAGCCTGTCTTTATCTACCCTATCAATTCCCTTGAGAATCTTGAATGTGGTGATCATGTCCCCCCTAACTCTTCTGTCTTCCAACGAAGTGAGGTTTAATTCCCGTAGTTTCTCCTCGTAGCTCATACCTCTCAGCTCGGGTACTAGTTTGGTGGCAAACCATTGAACTTTTCCAGTTTAGTGTGTGTGTGTGTGTGTGTGTGTGTGTGTGTGTGTGTGTGTGTGTGTGTGTGTGTGTGTGTGTGTGAGAGTCTTGAGGAGGAGCAACTAGCCACACCCACGAGTGCCTTCACCATCTCACCATAGTGACCAATTTCACTTCGTTCCTGGCGAGGCCTCAGGCTACGAGAGCGACATCTGGCAACCCCCCCCCACAAGGTCACGTTATATCACGTACTCCTACACCCACTATTATTGCATTTAACTGTAGTATGTCTGTCTCTTCTGTGGCTTGGAAACCATCCAAATGAAATTACATTTATTTATATTATGAACTTGATGCGAAACAAGAGGAAAAAGTGATTGTTTTGGATTTTGATTGTACACGAACGCTTACGTCTTGACCTGCATTCCTGAGGATTTATTTATGGATTTACACAAGAATGTGGACATTATAGGAACATCTGAAATGAGTATTATTGATATCATAGAGCGTCTTCTGCATGTAATGTCCATATACAGTAACGTTACTTATTCCAGACGCTGGTAACTGACTTATCGGGATAATACAGGCAGTGGACGGTAATTACCCCCTAAGAGTAATTACACTGAGAGGTGTACTCTGTTTTCCATTGTGTTTACACTGACTTTACGTTAGTCATGGTTGTGTTCAAGACAAAAGAATACTTGCTGGTTGGTCAGTAAGTTTGTAAGCTAGTAACCTTCCAGAGGTTGATAGGCCTTAATCCCAACACCAAACTTCCCCGCTGGTCAGCAAGGTATTGTGGTGGCCTTAATAACCTTCCAGAGGTTGATAGACCTTAACCTCAACACCAAAACAAACAGCTACTCATTACGGACGGCAGTAAATGTGGTATTTAGACAGGCTCTAAACGACAGATTCACAGCCACAGAGATCCAACGGCAACAACCATTCACACCCCGAACATTGTCAGTGGTTCAAGGTAACTGTTACATTTCCAAAGAGCTGTTTTGTGAGGGAAGATGAAGGGACGCAGTGGCTTCACCTTCTCCAGCGCGTGACCAAGTCTTTTTTTGTATTTTCTTCGTGATATTGACCGTAATTTGTGAGTTTTATATTGCCATAAATATGTGTCTTTCAAGGTCGCTGTAAAACAGAAAACGGTCGGCAGCGTCTCCCTCTCCTAACCGGATTAGTAAGAAATAGAAACATTTATACTTTTTCGTTTAATGTCGTGATAATTGTTAGTTTCGAAGCATCTTCTTCTTGAGATGATTTCGGGGCTTTAGTGTCCCCGCGGCCCGGTCCTCGACCAGGCCTCCACCCCCAGGAAGCAGCCCGTGACAGCTGACTAACACCCAGGTTCCTATTTTACTGCTAGGTAACGGGGGCATAGGGTCAAAGGAAATCTGCCCATTGTTTCTCGCCGGCGCCTGGGATCGAACCCGGGACCACACGATCACAAGTCCAGCGTGCTGTCCGCTCGGCCGACCGGCTCCCAAATACACAGCATACATAATAAGCATACACCCACAAGCTATTTTTATACTTTTATATATTTTCCCAACGCTCACCTACAAGCGTAAGAAAGCTTGTAATGGAAATTGACTTAAGATGGTTAGAGGGAGGAGTAACGTCTTGCAATGCTTGTGTCTTGAATTTAGGATCTTCCTTGTTTTAGTGTCATTTGGCAAGTGGCTTCAGTCATTTAGAAGTCAGACGCGGACGTAGGATATAGTAAATGCAAATGATGAGTCACAATAACGTGGCTGAAAAATGTTGATTAAACCACACACTTGACATTGGAGGGACGACGACGTTTCGGTCCGTTCTGGATCATTATCAAGTCGATTGTGATAATAATCGACTTGGTAATGGTCCAGGATGGACCGAAACGTCGTCGTATCTTCAATTTCTAGTGTGTGGTCTGGTCCACATATAGCAAATGTTTCCTCTATGGAAAGCTCACACAGTTCCAGTGAAAAATAATTGCACTTGAGCAGAAAATTGGCCACAGTGAAGGAGTCTGAACCCTTTGATAAAAAGCAGCAAAGATTTGCGAGACCCTTAAGAAAGTTTGCCTCTTTCAAGATCTTCTAGCCCTCCCTGAAGCTAGTGTCACCCACATATCCACTGTACCGGATATATAGTGATCAATATGGACGCAAATGTACAGCCCCACACAAAGCCCCGAGACCCAAGAGCCGAAGCTCTACCCCAGCAAGCACAACTAGACGAGTACACAAGGCCAACCTGCTTGTCACTCTTCCAGAGCTGCATGGATACTTGTGAGTGTTATTGGGTCTGCATAATAGGCAACCCGTTCTCGCACTTGCTTATAGTCAATATCTTGCTTATGAATAAGTGCATATGTGACATACTA
This sequence comes from Procambarus clarkii, assembly GCF_040958095.1. NCBI lineage: Eukaryota > Metazoa > Arthropoda > Malacostraca > Decapoda > Cambaridae > Procambarus > Procambarus clarkii. The sequence goes on along the minus strand of NC_091210.1, from coordinate 16,794,465 downwards.
ATTTATTGTGAATATTTGAGTTTACCTTGAAAAGCTTAAAAGAAAACCACAACCTAACCTAACCTTCTTAGTATGTTAAGATATTACAATTAATACTGAATCTATACCTATATTGATATTACAGTTTTATAAAAATAATAAAACAAAACTAAAATATTTAAATAAATTGTAAAGTAACTCGGATATTGTCAAATTTTGTATAAAATCTCTATTGTTTAATAAAAATGAGAGGAAAAGTTAGTGCCTTGGAAAAAATATGGCTTGGAATATGTCACATATGTACTTATTTATAAGTGAAATAGTGACTATAAGCAATAAGTCATATATGTGCTGTCTTGTGCGAGAGCGGGTTGCAACAGGACCTTCCTTTGTGATGGACAAGGGGATGTGGTGAGACTTTATTTAATGATGTTATTGACATTTTTATATCTGGCGTTTTTTTTCTTTGATCTACGAAAGATTCGCATATATAGGGAATATTATACTGACGATTAGCCATAACTCATTAAAGTTCTCCAACATGAAGAGCTTTGTTTCTCCGAATCGATCCCAAGCGTAACTGAAGTGATATTCTCTGTATGGGACTTTTTCAGTTGAAGTGTTTGCGATCTTTTGGGGCACAAGATATCTGAGGCTTGGAGAGTAGTTCTCTCGTTGGCTACATCAATAAACCCCGTTAAAATCCTTTTAAAGCACCATGAAAATATATATTAATTTGCTAGAAGTACTCAGTAAGAAAGGAATGTAGTAAAGGATGTCTTTCTTGCATTACTATTCCTTTTCCCCAAGTCTATCTTCAAGAGATGCTTGGTCCCACTTGCAGTCGTCTAGAGAAAGATTGAACTGCTCACATGAATATTGATTTCAGGAGATAATCATATTTATTCTGTCTTGCGTTATCGTACAGGTGTACACAGGAAATGTGAGGGTCAGGTAAGACTAGGCTTCTTGTTAGAAGAACAGGCCATGTTTACCATTCAAACTGTATAGTCGCTGCTTCATCCTCTTCTGGTAACTCAGTTTATCATCAAAGTTTTAGTAATTAGCTTTAGAACCCAAAGTTTATTAGCGGAATGTGCTGCTATTGGGCAGAGTACTAGGCCAGGATGACCGCCACACCTTAGTCTAATAGGCGAGTTATTTCTGTAATGGTAAAATAATCTTAATTTTCTCTTCTGCTACTGACGTAACAAGGCGGGTGGAGCCTCGTGTATATAAGCGACGAGAGACCATTAGTGTATATCAATCTTACTCTACTTGAGCTACCACCAACATGTCGCTTAAGGTATTTTATTGGATGACATAAACATTCTGTCACAAAATTTCATTTTGTGACATTGTCATATAATCAAATAGCAAAAATAATCATTAAATGAGTTGTTTATTTCAGAGTGAATCTTTTTTCTATGGTTCTTAGGTAATCCTCGTGGCAGCCCTGGCAGCCGTTACGATGGCTGAGCTTCCTCCCTACAACCCTCCAGTTAACTCCTATAACCCTCCACCTCCCTCCTACAAACATCCAGCTCCCTCCTACAACCCTCCAGCTGTAAGTTCATATACTCAGTTAATGTGTCTCCAATATTCTTACAACTATAAGCGAGCGTTCACATTTGTGATGCTTCCTTTGCTCTTACTTTCATTATCTATTGAAAATTTTCTAAAGGAATTTTTGGCAAAGTAAATTTTACACTATATATTCAATGAACCAAAATTATCCTCCCCCTTTTACTTAAGGGCAATCCCAAGTACGACTTCAACTGGAAAGTGAAGGACGACCCATCAGGTAACGACTTCGGCCACCAGGAGTCTCGTGACGGCTACAACACTCAGGGCGCCTACTATGTGCTGCTTCCCGACGGTCGTCTACAGAGGGTTTCCTACACCGTGAACGGCGACTCTGGCTATGTGGCTCAAGTTGAATATGAGGGTGAAGCCCAGTACCCAGCCTACCAGCCTAGCTACAAGCCTTCCCCCAGCTACCAGCCCGCTCCCAGCTATAAACCTACACCCATCTACAAGCCAACTCCAGTGTATGCCTAACTTAGTACTACAATTGTCTGTAATATATATTTATGTAAATACACATTAGGTGATTGACAATTAAAAAACAAAATAAAAGTCTGAAGCATAAGAATCTTCCAATGATCCTACAGTTAAAATATAAACACCAATTCTGTATATATTGAATATGTGAGGTATTCAAAAATCGCCCCAAAAGTCATAAATGAATTTTTGTTAATGATTTGTTAGACAGTGAATGTCCATATACATTAAACACACATTGATAAGGGTTCAAAGATCGTTTGATGTTAAATATCAAAAGAATGGGTTGTGTGACGCTGAAAAATAAACTTTTCTTGATACTAACTGCAAACCTTTTAATCTACAAGCTGAAAAAAATAAAGAAAATGCAGTTCATTATGACGAATATTAGTATATTCACATTCTGAGAGAATGTCAACGCCAAGTGTGCAACTTTACAATGTTCAATATCTAGACATATGTCCTCCAATGAAACTAACCATAACTACAAGATGTCTGCAATGTATTTACTAAGAAGAGAGAATGGGACCATAACTGCTGAAAATATAACTTTTACTTATACAGTAAAGTACTGTACACTGTGTACTGGGAGTACTTATATACTGTGAATTGATAGCCTTTCCCTTGGTAGAGACATAGTCCATTGAAGAGACGAAGCTGCCTTTTGCTGAACATGGTTCTGAGGCATAAATGTTGTTAAACTGACAGTGTCCCTCTAAGTCTCTGTTTTAGATTAAACAAGATCAAGACTGTGACTCACACAGTGGATCTCAGAAGCGGAGGATTTTAACTACGAAAACACAATTTCTTATGAACCTCGTTTATGGTGGCCATTCCAAGGAAATCTTTATACATGAAATAGTACATCGTTACAATTATCTCTGTCATTACTTAAAAGGTCAGCTAGGGCCATGTTTAGCTGGTAGTTGGGGTTAGGATTATTGCTGGGTCCGGGCATTTAGCTGTGTTATTGATTGTAGCTGAGTGAAAGTTTGTAGCTGGATGAAAGATTGAAACTGGGATTGTAGTTGCGTGAAAACTAATTGCTGAGAGAATGCTTGTAACTTAAAGTTTATAGTTTAGAAATATAACACGTAACAACAGCGTCGTTCCATTGCTGTTGTCTATAGGACCGCTGGTCCTATAGATAACAGCAAGTGCTGTTGTGTTGTATTCTTCATGGGACCGCTGGCCTTCAATGGTGCTGTGATCTGCCAGACCGCTGGACCTCAATGCCGCTGTGGTCCATACAAGCGAGGTCCAATATTTCTCCTCAGTCACACATTATCAGCTGAGAAAATAGAATACCACAAGTCCTACAATAATTTCAGCTCTACCTTATCCTCTTATTCCTTGTTGGCAATAATTTTTAACTAAAAACTATTCAGCTGAATTAGAACATGTGAAAATTAGAAAATAATACTAGATTATTTTCACAATTAGAACAAATAATGCAGAATATACATCAAATTTTAAGATAATTATTGTGCCAAGATTCACAATAGGATTTTTGAATGACTAATTTATGAACATTTATTCGATTGGAGATGTTTTCCTAATAAGTTCAGTTAATGAAAACTCGAGTCAAGTGTGTAAGGTTATTACATGCTCCGGTTACAGAAGCTACGAGTTAATGTGTGCTGAGTAATGGCAAAAATCCACCAACATAAGTTTCAGTCCAGTGTGTGACGTCCTTAGAAACAGCATCAATGAAAGCTTTACCCAAATGTATGAATTAATTAAATTAACTAACGTATGTCGTCATCAGTTGCTTCGACAATTGGAGCTTCAGCCCCGTGTGTGTGTGTCATCATCAGATGCTTCACCAATATAAGCTTTTTCCCAGTGAGTGTCGTCATCTGAAGCTACACTAATAGAAGCTTGAGCCCAGTGTGTGTGTGTCATCATCAGATGGTTTACGAACAAAAGCTTGAGGCCAGTGTATGTCATGATCAGAAGCTTCAGCTGGTGTCATCAGGAGAAGCTGCACCAATAGAAGTTTTAGCCTAACATCTGTCGTCTTCAATAAGTGAACCAACAGAAGCTGCAGTCCAGTATGTGTCGTTATTAGAAGATGAACCAAAAGAAGTTCGATCATCGAGAGTCGTTAGAAACTGCAACAATAAGAAGTTACAAAGTTCCTCGTGTTGCATTATTTATAAGATGGACAATATCAGAAAGGAAAATAACTTAGGTGTAAAATAACGCCAGACATTCACTCACAGCTAGAGTGAGGAACATCTGAGAGATATGATGCAACAATAGAACCAGTAATTGTCATTATTACAATACATTGCAATGGTCAAACTTCTCTGTACTTCAATTTTAAAATTTGCATTTGATCAATTCTGAGAGTTCTAAGGGTCCCATAAGTATTTAGATTATGTATTAAATAAAAAAAATGCAGGAAGATATCACCAAATATGGAAGAATTGTATTGCTATGGATATTATTTCCTTCAGATGTGAAGTAGGAAGGTCAGGATGACCGCCACACCTTCGTCAAGTGTGCCAGTTATTTCTGTAAGTGTAAAACACTCTTCATTTTCTATTAAGCTACTGACGTCAGATGGAGGGTGGAGCCTCGTGTATATAAGCGACAAGAGAGCATCACCGAACATCAGTTTAACTTACTTGAGCTACCAGCAACATGTCGCTCAAGGTATTTTATTAGTCATTTGTTATGCACCCCTTACCCATCCCGTATGTGGTGGTGGAAAGGGTTATAGAGGCACACTGTGGGTTCAAGAACTGAACCTACTGTTTACTTCTGAACAAGAGAAGGCTTGGAGAGCTTCAGTGCAGAGGGTGGGATACGTTATTCTAAGTATCTTGATACTAAATCATCGATTTCAATGATACGATTATTTACACATAGGAATTGCAGTTCCTTCCTCATATTTAGTCATTTAGTGTTCCGTATTGAAGGATAATCCTCATAGCTTCATTGTGCATCTTTCGGTGATACCATCTTTTGAACTAATTGAAAAATAATCAAAATATATTTTGTTTATTGTCTCATGTTTTCAGGTAATCCTCGTGGCAGCCCTGGCAGCCGTTACGATGGCTGAGCTTCCTCCCTACAACCCTCCAGTTAACTCCTATAACCCTCCACCTCCCTCCTACAAACATCCAGCTCCCTCCTACAACCCTCCAGCTGTAAGTTCATATACTCAGTTAATGTGTCTCCAATATTCTTACAACTATAAGCAAGCGTTCACATTTGTGATGCTTCCTTTGCTCTTACTTTCATTATCTATTGAAAATTTTCTAAAGGAATTTTTGGCAAAGTAAATTTTACACTATATATTCAATGAACCAAAATTATCCTCCCCCTTTTACTTAAGGGCAATCCCAAGTACGACTTCAACTGGAAAGTGAAGGACGACCCATCAGGTAACGACTTCGGCCACCAGGAGTCTCGTGACGGCTACAACACTCAGGGCGCCTACTATGTGCTGCTTCCCGACGGTCGTCTACAGAGGGTTTCCTACACCGTGAACGGCGACTCTGGCTATGTGGCTCAAGTTGAATATGAGGGTGAAGCCCAGTACCCAGCCTACCAGCCTAGCTACAAGCCTTCCCCCAGCTACCAGCCCGCTCCCAGCTATAAACCTACACCCATCTACAAGCCAACTCCAGTATATGCCTAACTTAGTACTACAATTGTCTGTTATATATATTTATGTAAATACACATTAGGTGATTAACAATTTAAAAACAAAATAAAAGTCTGAAGCATAAGAATCTTCCAATGATCCTACAGTTAAAATATAAACACCAATTCTGTATATATTGAATATGTGAGGTATTCAAAAATCGCCCAAAAGAAATAAATGAATTTTTGTTAATGATTTGTTAGACAGTGAATGTCCATATACATTAAACACACATTGATAAAGGTTCAAAGATAGTTTGATGCTAAATATCAAAAGAAAGGGTTGTGTGACGCTGAAAAATAAACTTTTCTTGATACTAACTACACACATTCTTAATCTACAAGAGTAAAAAATATAGAAAATGCAATTCCTTATGACGAATATTAGTTAAATCCCATTCTGAGAGAATGTCAACGCCAAGTGTGCAACTTTACAATATTCAATATTTAGGCATATGTCCTCCAAGGAAACTAACCATAAACTAAAGATGTCTGCAATGTATTTAATGAGTAAAGAGAATGGGACCATAACTGCGGAAAATATGTGAGTACTTATACACTGAGTTGATAGCCTTTCCCTTGTTAGAGACATAGTCCATTGAAGAGACGAAGCTGCCTTTTGTTGAACATGGTTCTGAGGCATAAATGTTGTTAAACTGACAGTGTTCTTCTAAGTCTCTGTTTTAGATTAAACAACAAGATCAAGAATGTGACTCACACAGTGGATCTCAGAAGCGGAGGATTTTAACTACAAAAACACAATTTCCTATGAACCTCGTTTATATTGCCATTCCAAGGAAATCTTTATACATGAAATGAAATTTAAATTGAAATAAGTTTATTGAGGTAAAATACACACAAAGGGATGAGGTAGCTCAAGCTATTCTCACCCCATTCAGTATACTATACATGAAATAGTACATCGTTACAATTATCTCTGACATTACTTAAAAGGTCGACTAGGGCCATATTTAGCTGGTAGTTAGGGTTAGGGTTGTAGCTGGGTCCGGGCAGTTAGCTGTGCAATGGATTGTAGCTGCGTGAAAGTTTGTAGCTGGATGGAAGATTAAAATTGGGATTGTAGTTGGGTGAAAACTAATTGCTGAGAGAATGCTTGTAACTTAAAATTTATAGTTTAGAAATATAACACGTAACAGCAGAGTTGTTCCATTGCTGTTGTCTATAGGACCGCTGGTCCTCAAAGCAACTGTGGTCCTTACCAGCGAGGTCCAATATATCTCCTCAGCCACACGTTATCAGCTGAAAAAATGAAAATAGAATTCCACAAGTCCAACAATAATTTCAGCTCTGTTTTATTTCCTTGTTCCTTGTTGGCAATACTTTTTTACTTAAAAACTATTTACATGAATTAGAACATGTGAAAATTGGACAGAAGTGCTTGAACGTTTTTTTATAATTATATCAAATAATGCAGAATATACCCCAAATGTTAAGGTATTTATCGTGTTAAGATTTACAATAGGATTTTTGAATGATTAATTTATGAACATTTATTCTGGAGATATTTTCTTAAAAAATTCAGTTAATGAAAACTCGAGTTAAGTGTGTAAGGTTATTACATGCTCCGGTTACAGAAGTTACGGGTTAATGTGTGCAGAGTAATTACAAAATCCCCAACATAAGTTTCAGTCAAGTGTGTGTCGTCATCTGAAGCTGCACCAATAGAAGCTTGAGCCCAGTGTGTGTGTTTCGTCATCAGATGTTTTACGAACAAAAGCTTGAGGCCAGTGTATGTCATGATCAGAATCTTCAGCTGGTGTCATCAGAAGAAGCTGCACCAATAGAAGTTTTAGCCTAACATCTGTCGTCTTCAATACGTGAACCTTCAGAAGCTGCAGTCCAGTATGTGTCGTTATTAGAAGATGAACCAAAAGAAGTTACATCTTCTCGAGTCGTCAGAAACTGCACTAATAAGAAGTTACAAAGTTCCTCGTGTTGCATTATTTATAAGATGGGAAATATCAGAATGGGAAATAACTTAGGTGTAAAATAACGCGATACATTCACTCGCAAGTAGAGTGAGGAACATCTGAGAGATATGATGCAGCAACAGAAACAGTAATTGTCATTATTACAATACATTGCGATGGTCAAACTTCTCTGTATTTCAATTTTAAAATTTGCATTTGATCAATTCTGAGAGTTCTAAGGGTCCCATAAGTATTTAGATTATGTATTAAATAAAAAAATGCTGAAAGATATCACCAAATATGGAGAACTGTTTTGCTATGGATATTATTTCCTTCAGATGTGAAGTAGGAAGGTCAGGATGACCGCCACACCTTCGTCAAGTGTGCCAGTTATTTCTGTAAGTGTAAAACACTCTTCATTTTCTATTAAGCTACTGACGTCAGATGGAGGGTGGAGCCTAGTGTATATAAGCGACAAGAGAGCATCAGCGAACATCAGTTTAACTTACTTGAGCTACCAGCAACATGTCGCTCAAGGTATTTTATTAGTCATTTATTATGCACCCCTTACCCATCCCGTGTGTGGTGGTGGAAAGGGTTACAGAGGCACACTGTGGGTTCAAGAACTGAACCTACTGTTTACCTCTGAACAAGAGAAGCCTTGGAGAGCTTCAGTGCAGAGGGTGGGATACGTTATCCTAAAGTATCTTGATACTAAATCATCGATTTCAATGATACGATTATTTACACGTAGAAATTTCCTTTTTACACGTAGGAATTTCAGTTCCTTTCTCATATATAGTCATTTAGTGTTCCGTATTAAAGGATAATCCTCATAGCTTCGTTGTCCATCTTTCGGTGATACCATCTTTTGAACTAATTGAAAAATAATCAAAATATATTGTGTTTATTCTGTCTCATGTTTTCAGGTAATCCTCGTGGCAGCCCTGGCAGCCGTTACGATGGCTGAGCTTCCTCCCTACAACCCTCCAGTTAACTCCTATAACCCTCCACCTCCCTCCTACAAACATCCAGCTCCCTCCTACAACCCTCCAGCTGTAAGTTCATATACTCAGTTAATGTGTCTCCAATATTCTTACAACTATTAGCGAGCGTTCACATTTGTGATGCTTCCTTTGTTTTTACTTTTCATTATCTATTGAAAATTTTCTAAAGGAATTTTTGGCCCTAAAAAATTTACAATATATATTCAATGAACCAATATTATCCTCCTTTTTTTACTTTAGGGCAATCCCAAGTACGACTTCAACTGGAAAGTGAAGGACGACCCATCAGGTAACGACTTCGGCCACCAGGAGTCTCGTGACGGCTACAACACTCAGGGCGCCTACTATGTGCTGCTTCCCGACGGTCGTCTACAGAGGGTTTCCTACACCGTGAACGGCGACTCTGGCTATGTGGCTCAAGTTGAATATGAGGGTGAAGCCCAGTACCCAGCCTACCAGCCTAGCTACAAGCCTTCCCCCAGCTACCAGCCCGCTCCCAGCTATAAACCTACACCCACCTACAAGCCAACTCCAGTGTATGCCTAACTTAGTACTACAATTGTCTTTAATATATTTATTTAAATACACATTAGGTGATTGACAATTTAAAAACAAAATAAAAGTCTGAAGCATAAGAATCTTCCCTTGATCCTACACTTAAAATATAAACACCAATTCTGTATATATTGAATATCTGAGGTATAAAGAAATCGCACCAAATGTCAAAAATGAAGTTTAGTTAATGAACAGGAAGACAGTGAATGTCCATATACATTAAACCCACATTGATAAAGGTTCAGAGATCGTTTGATGTTATGTATCAAAAGAATGGGTTGTGTGATGCTGAAAAATAAACTTTGCTTGATACTAACTGCAAACATTCTTAATCTACAAGCGTAAAAAATATAGAAAATGCAATTCCTTATGACGAATATTAGTTAAATCCCATTCTGAGAGAATGTCAACGCCAAGTGTGCAACTTTTCAATATTCAATATCTAGGTATGTGTCCTCCAAAGAAACTAATCATAACTTCAAGATGTCTGTAATGTATTTACTAAGAAGAGAGAAAGGGACCATAACTGCAGAAAATATAACTTTTACTTATACAGTAAAGTACTGAACACTGTGTACTGGGAGTACTTATATACTGTGAGTTGATAGCCTTTCCCTCGGTAGAGACATAGTCCATTGAAGAGACGAAGATGTTAAACCGAATGTGTCCCTCTAAGTCTCTGTTTTAGATTAAACAACAAGATCAAGAATGTGACTCGCACAGTGGATCTCAAAAGTGGAGGATTTTAACTACGAAAACACAGTTACTTATGAACCTCGTTTATGGTGGCCATTCCAAGGAAATCTTAATTAATACATGAAATAGTTCATCGTTGCAATTATCGCTGTCATTACTTAAAAGGTCGGCTAGGGCTATGTTTAGCTGGTAGTTAGGGTTAGGGTTGTAGCTGGGTTTGGGCATTTAGCTGTGCAATGGATTGTAGCTGCGTGAAAGTTTGTAGCTGGATGGAAGATTGAAACTGGGATTGTAGTTGGGTGAAAACTAATTGCTGAGTGAATGCTTGTAACTTAAAGTTTATAGTTTAGAAATATAACACGTAACAGCAGAGTTGTTCCATTGCTGTTGTCTATAGGACCGCTGGACCTCAATGCCGCTGTGGTCCTTACCAGCGAGGTCCAATATTTCTCCTCAGCCACACGTTATCAGCTGAGAAAATGAAAATAGAATTCCACAAGTCCAACAATAATTTCAGCTCTGTTTTATTTTCTTGTTCCTTGTTGGCAATACTTTTTTACTTAAAAACTATTTACATGAATTAGAACATGTGAAAATTGGACAGAAGTACTTGAACGTTTTTTATAATTATATCAAATAATGCAGAATATACCCCAAATGTTAAGGTATTTACCGAGTTAAGACTCACAATAGGATTTTTGAATGATTAATTTATGAGTATATATTCTGCTGGAGATGTTTTCTTAATTAGTTCAGTTAATGAAAACTCGAGTTAAGTGTGTAAGGTTATTACATGCTCCGGTTACAGAAGCTATGAGTTAATTTGTGCAGAGTAATGACAAAATCCACCAACATAAGTTTCAGTCCAGTGTGTGACGTCCTTAGAAATAGCATCAATGAAAGCTTTACCCAAATGTATGAATTCATTAAACTAACTAATGTATGTCGTCATCAGTTGCTTTGCCAATTGGAGCTTCAGCCCCGTGTGTGTGTCATCATCAGATGCTTCACCAATATAAGTTTTTTCCCAGTGTATCTTCATCTGAAACTGCACCAATAGAAGCTTGAGCCCAGTGTGTGCGTGTCATCATCAGATGCTTTACGAACAAAAGCTTGAGGCCAGTGTATGTCATGATCAGAAGCTTCAGCTGGTGTCATCAGGAGAAGCTGCACCAATAGAAGTTTTAGCCTAACATCTGTCGTCTTCAATACGTGAACCTACAGAAGCTGCAGTCCAGTATGTGTCGTTATTAGAAGATGAACCAAAAGAAGTTACATCATCGTGAGTCGTCAGAAACTGCAACAATAAGAAGTTACAAAGTTCCTAGTGTTGCATTATTTATAAGGTGGACAATATCAAAATGGAAAATAACTTAGGTGTAAAATAACGCCAGACATTCACTCACAGCTAGAGTGAGGAACATCTGAGAGATATGATGCATCAAAAGAAACAGTAACTGTCATTATTACAAAACATTGCAATGGTCAAACTTCTCTGTACTTCAATTATAAAATTTACATATGATCAATTCTGAGAGTTCTAAAGGTCCCATATTTACATTATGGATTAAATAAAAAAATGCAGGAAGATATCACCAAATATGGAAGAACTTTATTGCTATGGATATTATTTCCTTCAGATGTGAAGTAGGAAGGTCAGGATGACCGCCACACCTTCGTCAAGTGTGCCAGTTATTTCTGTAAGTGTAAAACACTCTTCATTTTCTATTAAGCTACTGACGTCAGATGGAGGGTGGAGCCTCGTGTATATAAGCGACAAGAGAGCATCAGCGAACATCAGTTTAACTTACTTGAGCTACCAGCAACATGTCGCTCAAGGTATTTTATTAGTCATTTGTTATGCACCCCTTACCACATCCCTTGTGTGATGGTGGAAAGGGTTACAGAGGCACACTGGGTTCAATAACTGAACCTACTGTTTACCTCTGAACAAGTGAAGCCTTGGAGAGCTTCAGTGCAGAGGGTGGGATACTTTATCTTAAGTATCTTGCTACTAAATCATCGATTTCAATAATACGATTATTTACACATAGGAATTTCAGTTCCTTTCTCATATTTAGTCATTTAGTGTTCTGTATTGAAGGATAATCCTCATAGCTTCATTGTGCATTTTTCGGTAATACCATCTTCTGAACAAATTGGAAAATAATCCAAATATATTGTGTTTATTGTCTCATGTTTTCAGGTAATCCTCGTGGCAGCCCTGGCAGCCGTTACAATGGCTGAGCTTCCTCCCTACAACCCTCCAATTAACTCCTATAACCCTCCACCTCCCTCCTACAAACATCCAGCTCCCTCTACAACCCTCCAGCTGTAAGTTCATATACTCAGTTAATGTGTCTCCAATATTCTTACAACTATAAGCGAGCGTTCACATTTGTGATGCTTCCTTTGTTTTTACTTTTCATTATCTATTGAAAATTTTCTAAAGGAATTTTTGGCACTAAAAATGTTACAATATATATTCAATGAACCAAAATTATCCTCCTTTTTTTTACTTTAGGGCAATCCCAAGTACGACTTCAACTGGAAAGTGAAGGACGACCCATCAGGTAACGACTTCGGCCACCAGGAGTCTCGTGACGGCTACAACACTCAGGGCGCCTACTATGTGCTGCTTCCCGACGGTCGTCTACAGAGGGTTTCCTACACCGTGAACGGCGACTCTGGCTATGTGGCTCAAGTTGAATATGAGGGTGAAGCCCAGTACCCAGCCTACCAGCCTAGCTACAAGCCTTCCCCCAGCTACCTGCCCGCTCCCAGCTATAAACCTACACCCACCTACAAGCCAACTCCAGTGTATGCCTAACTTGGTACTACAATTGTCTGTAATATATTTATTTAAATACACATTAGGTGATTGACAATTTAAAAACAAAATAAAAGTCTGAAGCATAAGAATCTTCCCTTGATCCTACACTTAAAATATAAACACCAATTATGTATATATATATTGAATATCTGAGGTATAAAGAAGTCGCACCAAATTTCAAAAGGGAAGTTTAGTTAATGAACAGGAAGACAGTGAATGTCCATATACATTAAACACACATATATAAAGGTTCAGAGTTCGTTTGATGTTATGTATCAAAAATGGGTTGTGTGACGTTGAAAAATAAACTTTGCTTGATTCTAACTGCAAACATTCTTAATCTACAAGCGTAAAAAAAAAGAAAATGCAATTTCTTATGACGAATATTAGTTAAATCCCATTCTGAGAGAATGTCAACGCCAAGTGTGCAACTTTTCAATATTCAATATCTAGGTATGTGTCCTCCAAAGAAACTAACCAAACTTCAATATGTCTGTAATGTATTTACTAAGAAGAGAGAAAGGGACCATAACTGCTGAAAATATAACTTGTACTTATAGAGTAAAGTACTGTACACTGTGTACTGGGAGTACTTATATACTGTGAAATGATAGCCTTTCCCTTGGTAGAGACATAGTCCATTGAAGAGACTAAGCTGCCTTTTGCTGAACATGGTTCTGAGGCATAAATGTTGTTAAACTGACAGTGTCCCTCTAAGTCTCTGTTTTAGATTAAACAAGATCAAGAATGTGACTCGCACAGTGGATCTCAGAAGTGGAGAATTTTAACTACAAAAACACAATATCTTATGAACCTCGTTTATGGTGGCCATTCCAAGGAAATCTTTATACATGAAATAGTACATCGTTACAATTATCTCTGTCATTACTTAAAAGGTCGGCTAGGGCCATGTTTAGCTGGTAGTTGGGGTTAGGATTGTTGCTGGGTCCGGGCATTTAGCTGTGTTTTTGATTGTAGCTGAATGAAAGTTTGTAGCTGGTTGGAAGATTGAAACTGGGATTGTAGTTGGGTGAAAACTAATTGCTGAGTGAATGCTTGTAACTTAAAATTTATAGTTTAGAAATATAACACGTAACAGCAGCGTTGTTCCATTGCTGTTGTCTATAGGACCGCTGGTCCTAAGTGCTGTTGTGTTGTATTCTTCATCGGACCGCTGGCCTTCAGTGCTGCTGTGATCTGTCAGACCGCTGGACCTCAATGCCGCTGTGGTCCATACAAGCGAGGTCCAATATTTCTCCTCAGTCACACGTTATCAGCTGAGAAAATAGAATACAACAAGTCCTACAATAATTTCAGCTCTACCTTATCCTCTTATTCCTTGTTGGCAATATTTTTTAACTAAAAACTATTCAGCTGAATTAGAATATGTGAAAATTAGAAAAAAACTAGATTATTTTCATAATTAGAACAAATAATGCAGAATATACATCAAATTTTAAGATAATTATCGTGCCAAGATTCACAATAGGATTTTTGAATGACTAATTTATGAACATTTATTCGATTGGAGATGTTTTCCTAATAAGTTCAGTTAATGAAAACTCAAGTCAAGTGTGTAAGGTTATTACATGCTCCGGTTACAGAAGGTACGAGTTAATGTGTGCAGAGTAATGACAAAAATCCACCAACATAAGTTTCAGTCCAGTGTGTGACGTCCTTAGAAACAGCATCAATGAAAGCTTTACCCAAATGTATGAATTAATTAAACTAACTAATGTATGTCGTCATCAGTTGCTTCGACAATTGTAGCTTCAGCCCCTTGTGTGTGTCATCATCAGATGCTTCACCAATATAAGTTTTTCCCAGTGTATCTTCATCTGAAGCTGCACCAATAGAAGCTTGAGCCCAGTGTGTGTTTCGTCATCAGATGCTTTACGAACAAATGTTTGAGGCCAGTGTATGTCATGATCAGAAGCTTTAGCTGGTGTCATCAGAAGCTGCACCAATAGAAGTTTTAGCCTAACTTCTGTCGTCTTCAACACGTGAACCTACAGAAGCTGCAGTCCAGTATGTGTCGTTATTAGAAGATGAACCAAAAGAAGTTACATCATCTCGAGTCGTCAGAAACTGCACCAATAAGCAGTTACAAAGGTCTCCATGTTGGATAATTTATAAGACGGACAATATCAGAATGGGAAATAACTTAGGTGTAAAATAACGCCAGACATTCACTGACAGCTAGAGTGAGGAACATCTGAGAGATATGATGCAGCAATAGAACCAGTAATTGTCATTATTACAATACAATGCCATGGTCAAACTTCTCTGTACTTCAATTTTAAAATTTGTATTTGATCAATTCTGAGAGTTCTAAAGGTTCCATAAGTATTTAGATTATGTATTAAATAAAAAAATGCTGGAAGATATCACCAAATATGGAAGAACTGTTTTGCTATGGATATTATTTCCTTCAGATGTGAAGTAGGAAGGTCAGGATGACCGCCACACCTTCGTCAAGTGTGCCAGTTATTTCTGTAAGTGTAAAACATTCTTCATTTTCTATTAAGCTACTGACGTCAGATGGAGGGTGGAGCCTCGTGTATATAAGCGACAAGAGAGCATCAGCGAACATCAGTTTAACTTACTTGAGCTACCAGCAACATGTCGCTCAAGGTATTTTATTAGTCATTTGTTATGCACCCCTTACCCATCCCGTGTGTGATGGTGGAAATGGTTACAGAGGCACACTGTGGGTTCAAGAACTGAACCTACTGTTTACCGCTGAACAAGAGAAGGCTTGGAGAGCTTCAGTGCAGAGGGTGGGATACTTTATCCTAAGTATCTTGATACTAAATCATCGATTTCAATGATACGATTATTTACACATAGGAATTGCAGTTCCTTCCTCATATTTAGTCATTTAGTGTTCCGTATTGAAGGATAATCCTCATAGCTTCGTTGTGCATCTTTCGGTGATACCATCTTTTGAACTAATTGAAAAATAATCAAAATATATTGTGTTTATTGTCTCATGTTTTCAGGTAATCCTCGTGGCAGCCCTGGCAGCCGTTACGATGGCTGAGCTTCCTCCCTACAACCCTCCAGTTAACTCCTATAACCCTCCACCTCCCTCCTACAAACATCCAGCTCCCTCCTACAACCCTCCAGCTGTAAGTTCATATACTCAGTTAATGTGCCTCCAATATTCTTACAACTATAAGCGAGCGTTCACTTTTGTGATGCTTATTTTTTTCTTACTTTTTATTATCTATTGAAAAAGTTCTAAAGGAATTTTTGGCAAAGTAAATTTTTCAATATATTTTCAGTGAACCAAAATTATCCTCCTTTTTTTACTTTAGGGCAATCCCAAGTACGACTTCAACTGGAAAGTGAAGGACGACCCATCAGGTAACGACTTCGGCCACCATGAGTCTCGTGACGGCTATAACACTCAGGGCGCCTACTATGTGCTGCTTCCCGACGGTCGTCTACAGAGGGTTTCCTACACCGTGAACGGCGACTCTGGCTATGTGGCTCAAGTTGAATATGAGGGTGAAGCCCAGTACCCAGCCTACCAGCCTAGCTACAAGCCTTCCCCCAGCTACCAGCCCGCTCCCAGCTATAAACCTACACCCATCTACAAGCCAACTCCAGTGTATGCCTAACTTAGTACTACAATTGTCTGTAATATATTTATGTAAATACACATTAGGTGATTGACAATTAAAAAATAAAATAAAAGTCTGAAGCATAAGAATCTTCCAATAATCCTACAGTTAAAAATACAAACACCGATTTTGTATATATTGAATATCTGAGGTATACAAAAATCGCACCAAACGTCATAAATGAAGTTTAGTTAATGACTTGGAAGACAGTGAATGTCCATATTCATTAAACACACATTGATAAAGGTTCAGAAATCGTTTGACGTTAAATATCAAAAGAATGGGTTATGTGATGCTGAAAAATAAACTTTGCTTGACATTAACTGCAAACATTTTTAATCTACATGCTGAAAAAATAAAGAAAATGCAATTCATTATGACGATAATTAGTTTATTCACATTCTGAGAGAATGTCAACGCCAAGTGTGCAACTTTACAATGTTCAATATCTAGACATATGTCCTCCAAAGAAACTAACCATAACTACAAGATGTCTGCAATGTATTTACTAAGAAGAGAGAATGGGACCATAACTGCTGAAAATATAACTTTTACTTATACAGTAAAGTACTGTACACTGTGTACTGGGAGTACTTATATACTGTGAATTGATAGCCTTTCCCTTGGTAGAGACATAGTCCATTGAAGAGACGAAGCTGCCTTTTGCTGAACATGGTTCTGAGGCATAAATGTTGTTAAACTGACAGTGTCCCTCTAAGTCTCTGTTTTAGATTAAACAAGATCAAGAATGTGACTCGCACAGTGGATCTCAGAAGCGGAGGATTTTAACTACGAAAACACAATTTCTTATAAACCTCGTTTATTGTGGCCATTCCAAGGAAATCTTTATACATGAAATAGTACATCGTTACAATTATCTCTGTCATTACTTAAAAGGTCAGCTAGGGCCATGTTTAGCTGGTAGTTGGGGTTAGGATTATTGCTGGGTCCGGGCATTTAGCTGTGTTATTGATTGTAGCTGAGTGAAAGTTTGTAGCTGGATGAAAGATTGAAACTGGGATTGTAGTTGCGTGAAAACTAATTGCTGAGAGAATGCTTGTAACTTAATGTTTATAGTTTAGAAATATAACACGTAACAACAGCGTTGTTCCATTGCTGTTGTCTATAGGACCGCTGGTCCTATAGATAACAGCAAGTGCTGTTGTGTTGTATTCTTCATGGGACCGCTGGCCTTCAATGGTGCTGTGATCTGTCAGACCGCTGGACCTCAATGCCGCTGTGGTCCATACAAGCGAGGTCCAATATTTCTCCTCAGTCACATGTTATCAGCTGAGAAAATAGAATACAACAAGTCCTACAATAATTTCAGCTCTACCTTATCCTCTTATTCCTTGTTGGCAATAATTTTTAACTAAAAACTATTCAGCTGAATTGGAACATGTGAAAATTAGAAAATAATACTAGATTATTTTCACAATTAGAACAAATAATGCAGAATATACATCAAATTTTAAGATAATTATCGTGCCAAGATTCACAATAGGATTTTTGAATGACTAATTTATGAACATTTATTCGATTGGAGATGTTTTCCTAATAAGTTCAGTTAATGAAAACTCGAGTCAAGTGTGTAAGGTTATTACATGCTCCGGTTACAGAAGCTACGAGTTAATGTGTGCAGAGTAATGGCAAAAATCCACCAACATAAGTTTCAGTCCAGTGTGTGACGTCCTTAGAAACAGCATCAATGAAAGCTTTACCCAAATGTATGAATTAATTAAATTAACTAATGTATATCGTCATCAGTTGCTTCGACAATTGGAGCTTCAGCTCCGTGTGTGTGTGTGTGTCATCATCAGATGCTTCACCAATATAAGTTTTTTCCCAGTGAGTGTCGTCATCTGAAGCTACACTAATAGAAGCTTGAGCCCAGTGTGTGTGTGTGTGTCATCATCAGATGCTTTACGAACAAAAGCTTGAGGCCAGTGTATGTCATGATCAGAAGCTTCAGCTGGTGTCATCAGGAGAAGCTGCACCAATAGAAGTTTTAGCCTAACATCTGTCGTCTTCAATAAGTGAACCTACAGAAGCTGCAGTCCAGTATGTGTCGTTATTAGAAGATGAACCAAAAGAAGTTCGATCATCGAGAGTCGTTAGAAACTGCAACAATAAGAAGTTACAAAGTTCCTCGTGTTGCATTATTTATAAGATGGACAATATCAGAAAGGAAAATAACTTAGGTGTAAAATAACGCCAGACATTCACTCACAGCTAGAGTGAGGAACATCTGAGAGATATGATGCAACAATAGAACCAGTAATTGTCATTATTACAATACATTGCAATGGTCAAACTTCTCTGTACTTCAATTTTAAAATTTGCATTTGATCAATTCTGAGAGTTCTAAGGGTCCCATAAGTATTTAGATTATGTATTAAATAAAAAAAATGCAGGAAGATATCACCAAATATGGAAGAATTGTATTGCTATGGATATTATTTCCTTCAGATGTGAAGTAGGAAGGTCAGGATGACCGCCACACCTTCGTCAAGTGTGCCAGTTATTTCTGTAAGTGTAAAACATTCTTCATTTTCTATTAAGCTACTGACGTCAGATGGAGGGTGGAGCCTCGTGTATATAAGCGACAAGAGAGCATCACCGAACATCAGTTTAACTTACTTGAGCTACCAGCAACATGTCGCTCAAGGTATTTTATTAGTCATTTATTATGCACCCCTTACCCATCCCGTATGTGGTGGTGGAAAGGGTTACAGAGGCACACTGTGGGTTCAAGAACTGAACCTACTGTTTACTTCTGAACAAGAGAAGGCTTGGAGAGCTTCAGTGCAGAGGGTGGGATACGTTATCCTAAGTATCTTGATACTAAATCATCGATTTCAATGATTCGATTATTTACACATAGGAATTTCAGTTCATGTCTCATATTTAGTCATTTAGTGTTCCGTATTGAAGGATAATCCTCATAGCTTCATTGTGCATCTTTCGGTGATACCATCTTTTGAACTAATTGAAAAATAATCAAAATATATTGTGTTTATTCTGTCTCATGTTTTCAGGTAATCCTCGTGGCAGCCCTGGCAGCCGTTACGATGGCTGAGCTTCCTCCCTACAACCCTCCAGTTAACTCCTATAACCCTCCACCTCCCTCCTACAAACATCCAGCTCCCTCCTACAACCCTCCAGCTGTAAGTTCATATACTCAGTTAATGTGCCTCCAATATTCTTACAACTATAAGCGAGCGTTCACATTTGTGATGCTTCCTTTTTTCTTACTTTTCATTATCTATTGAAAAAGTTCTAAAGGAATTTTTGGCAAAGTAAATTTTTCAATATATTTTCAGTGAACCAAAATTATCCTCCTTTTTTTACTTTAGGGCAATCCCAAGTACGACTTCAACTGGAAAGTGAAGGACGACCCATCAGGTAACGACTTCGGCCACCAGGAGACTCGTGACGGCTACAACACTCAGGGCGCCTACTATGTGCTGCTTCCCGACGGTCGTCAACAGAGGGTTTCCTACACCGTGAACGGCGACTCTGGCTATGTGGCTCAAGTTGAATATGAGGGTGAAGCCCAGTACCCAGCCTACCAGCCTAGCTACAAGCCTTCCCCCAGCTACCAGCCCGCTCCCAGCTATAAACCTACACCCATCTACAAGCCAACTCCAGTGTATGCCTAACTTAGTACTACAATTGTCTGTAATATATTTATGTAAATACACATTAGGTGATTGACAATTTAAAAATAAAATAAAAGTCTGAAGCATAAAAATCTTCCAATAATCCTACAGTTAAAAATACAAACACCGATTTTGTATTTATTAAATATCTGAGGTATACAAAAATCGCACCAAACGTCATAAATGAAGTTTAGTTAATGACTTGGAAGACAGTGAATGTCCATATTCATTAAACACACATTGATAAAGGTTCAGAAATCGTTTGACGTTAAATATCAAAAGAATGGGTTATGTGATGCTGAAAAATAAACTTTGCTTGACATTAACTGCAAACATTTTTAATCTACATGCTGAAAAAATAAAGAAAATGCAATTCATTATGACGATAATTAGTTTATTCACATTCTGAGAGAATGTCAACGCCAAGTGTGCAACTTTACAATGTTCAATATCTAGACATATGTCCTCTAAAGAAACTAACCATAACTACAAGATGTCTGCAATGTATTTACTAAGAAGAGAGAATGGGACCATAACTGCTGAAAATATAACTTTTACTTATACAGTAAAGTACTGTACACTGTGTACTGGGAGTACTTATATACTGTGAATTGATAGCCTTTCCCTTGGTAGAGACATAGTCCATTGAAGAGTCGAAGCTGCCTTTTGCTGAACATGGTTCTGAGGCATAAATGTTGTTAAACTGACAGTGTCCCTCTAAGTCTCTGTTTTAGATTAAACAACAAGATCAAGAATGTGACTCGCACAGTGGATCTCAGAAGCGGAGGATTTTAACTACGAAAACACAATTTCATATGAACCTCGTTTATGGTGGCCATTCCAAGGAAATCTTTATACATGAAACAATACATCGTTACAATTATCTCTGTCATTACTTAAAAGGTCGGCTAGGGCCATGTTTAGCTGGAAGTTAGGGTTAGGATTGTTGCTGGGTCCGGGCATTTAGCTGTGTTATTGATTGTAGCTGAGTGAAAGTTTGTAGCTGGATGGAAGATTGAAACTGGGATTGTAGTTGGGTGAAAACTAATTGCTGAGTAAATGCTTGAAACTTATAGTTTATAGTTTAGAAATATAACACGTAACAGCAGCGTTGTTCCATTGCTGTTGTCTATAGGACCGCTGGTCCTAAGTGCTGTTGTGTTGTATTCTTCATCGGACCGCTGGCCTTCAGTGCTGCTCTGATCTGTCAGACCGCTGGACCTCAATGCCGCTGTGGTCCATACCAGCGAGGTCCAATATTTCTCCTCAGTCACACGTTATCAGCTGAGAAAATAGAATACAACAAGTCCTACAATAATTTCAGCTCTACCTTATCCTCTTATTCCTTGTTGGCAATAATTTTTAACTAAAAACTATTCAGCTGAATTAGAATATGTGAAAATTAGAAAATAATACTAGTTTATTTTCAGAATTAGAACAAATAATGCAGAATATACATTAAATTTTAAGATAATTATCGTGCCAAGATTCACAATAGGATTTTTGAATGACTAATTTATGAACATTTATTCGATTGGAGATGTTTTCCTAATAAGTTCAGTTAATGAAAACTCAAGTCAAGTGTGTAAAGTTATTACATGCTCCGGTTACAGAAACTACGAGTTAATGTGTGCAGAGTAATGACAAAATCCACCAACATAAGTTTCAGTCAAAAGTGTGTGACGTCCTTAGAAACAGCATCAATGAAAGCTTTACCCAAATGTATGAATTAATTAAACTAACTAATGTATGTCGTCATCAGTTGCTTTGACAATTGGAGCTTCAGCCCAGTGTGTGTGTGTCATCATCAGATGCTTCACCAATATAAGTTTTTTCCCAGTGTATCTTCATCTGAAACTGCACCAATAGAAGCTTGAGCCCAGTGTGTGTGTTTCGTCATCAGATGCTTTACGAACAAAAGCTTGGGGCCAGTGTATGTCATGATCAGAAGCTTCAGCTGGTGTCATCAGAAGAAGCTGCACCAATAGAAGTTTTAGCCTAACATCTGTCGTCTTCAATACGTGAACCTACAGAAGCTGCAGTCCAGTATGTGTCGTTATTAGAAGATGAACCAAAAGAAGTTACATCATCGTGAGTCGTCAGAAACTGCACCAATACAAAGTTTCAAAGGTCCTCGTGTTGCATTATTTATAAGATGGACAATATCAGAAAGGAAAATAACTTAGGTGTAAAATAACGCCAGACATTCACTCACAGCTAGAGTGAGGAACATCTGAGAGATATGATGCAGCAATAGAACCAATAATTGTCACTATTACAATACATTGCCATGGTCAAACTTCTCTGTACTTCAATTTTAAAATTTACATTTGATCAATTCTGAGAGTTCTAAGGGTCCCATAAGTATTTAGATTATGTATTAAATAATAATATTGCCGGAAGATATCACCAAATATGGAAGAACTTTATTGCTATGGATATTATTTCCTTCAGATGTGAAGTAGGAAGGTCAGGATGACCGCCACACCTTCGTCAAGTGTGCCAGTTATTTCTGTAAGTGTAAAACACTCTTCATTTTCTATTAAGCTACTGACGTCAGATGGAGGGTGGAGCCTCGTGTATATAAGCGACAAGAGAGCATCACCAAACATCAGTTTAACTTACTTGAGCTACCAGCAACATGTCGCTCAAGGTATTTTATTAGTCATTTGTTATGCACCCATTACCCATCCCGTGTGTGGTGGTGGAAAGGGTTACAGAGGCACACTGTGGGTTCAAGAACTGAACCTACTGTTTACCTCTGAACAAGAGAAGGCTTGGAGAGCTTCAGTGCAGAGGGTGGGATACTTTATCCTAAAGTATCTTGATACTAAATCATCGATTTCAATGATACGATTATTTACACGTAGGAATTTCAGTTCCTTTCTCATATTTGGTCATTTAGTGTTCCGTATTGAAGGATAATCCTCATAGCTTCGTTGTGCATCTTTCGGTGATACCATCTTCTGAACTAATTGAAAAAAAAAACTAAATATATTTTGTTTATTCTGTCTCATGTTTTCAGGTAATCCTCGTGGCAGCCCTGGCAGCCGTTACGATGGCTGAGCTTCCTCCCTACAACCCTCCAGTTAACTCCTATAACCCTCCACCTCCCTCCTACAAACATCCAGCTCCCTCCTACAACCCTCCAGCTGTAAGTTCATATACTCAGTTAATGTATCTCCAATATTCTTACAACTATTAGCGAGCGTTCACATTTATGATGCTTCCTTTGTTTTTACTTTTCATTATCTATTGAAAATTTTCTAAAGGAATTTTTGGCACTAAAAATTTTACAATATATATTCAATGAACCAAAATTATCCTCCTTTTTTTACTTTAGGGCAATCCCAAGTACGACTTCAACTGGAAAGTGAAGGACGACCCATCAGGTAACGACTTCGGCCACCAGGAGTCTCGTGACGGCTACAACACTCAGGGCGCCTACTATGTCCTGCTTCCCGACGGTCGTCTACAGAGGGTTTCCTACACCGTGAACGGCGACTCTGGCTATGTGGCTCAAGTTGAATATGAGGGTGAAGCCCAGTACCCAGCCTACCAGCCTAGCTACAAGCCTTCCCCCAGCTACCAGCCCGCTCCCAGCTACCAGCCCGCTCCCAGCTATAAACCTACACCCACCTACAAGCCAACTCCAGTGTATGCCTAACTTAGTACTACAATTGTCTGTAATATATTTATTTAAATACACATTAGGTGATTGACAATTTAAAAACAAAATAAAAGTCTGAAGCATAAGAATCTTCCCTTGATCCTACACTTAAAATATAAACACCAATTATGTATATATATTGAATATCTGAGGTATAAAGAAGTCGCACCAAATTTCAAAAGTGAAGTTTAGTTAATGAACAGGAAGACAGTGAATGTCCATATACATTAAACACACATATATAAAGGTTCAGAGTTCGTTTGATGTTATGTATCAAAAATGGGTTGTGTGACGCTGAAAAATAAACTTTGCTTGATTCTAACTGCAAACATTCTTAATCTACAAGCGCAAAAAAAAAAGAAAATGCAATTCCTTATGACGAATATTAGTTAAATCCCATTCTGAGAGAATGTCAACTCCAAGTGTGCAACTTTTCAATATTCAATATCTAGGTATGTGTCCTCCAAAGAAACTAACCATAACTTCAAGATGTCTGTAATGTATTTACTAAGAAGAGAGAAAGGAACCATAACTGCAGAAAATATAACTTTTACTAATTTTTTTTTTTTTGAGATATATACAAGAGTTGTTACATTCTTGTACAGCCACTAGTACGCGTAGCGTTTCGGGCAGGTCCCTGGACATATTAGGCATATTAGGACAGACATAATACAGTAAAGTACTGTACACTGTGTACTGGGAGTACTTATATACTGTGAGTTGATAGCCTTTTCCTTGGTAGAGACATAGTCCATTGAAGAGACGAAGATGTTAAACCGAATGTGTCCCTCTAAGTCTCTGTTTTAGATTAAACAACAAGATCAAGAATGTGACTCGCACAGTGGATCTCAGAAGTGGAGGATTTTAACTACGAAAACACAGTTACTTATGAACCTCGTTTATGGTGGCCATTCTAAGGAAATCTTTATACATGAAATAGTACATCGTTACAATTATCTTTGTCATTACTTAAAAGGTCGGCTGGGGCCATGTTTAGCTGGTAGTTAGGGTTAGGGTTGTTGCTGGGTCCGGGCATTTAGCTGTGTTTTTGATTGTAGCTGAATGAATGTTTGTAGCTGGTTGGAAGATTGAAACTGGGATTGTAGTTGGGTGAAAACTAATTGCTGAGTGAATGCTTGTAACTTAAAGTTTATAGTTTAGAAATATAACACGTAACAGCAGCGTTGTTCCATTGCTGTTGTCTATAGGACCGCTGGTCCTAAGTGCTGTTGTGTTGTATTCTTCATCGGACCGCTGGCCTTCAGTGCTGCTGTTACCTGTCAGACCGCTGGACCTCAATGCTGCTGTGGTCCATACCAGCGAGGTCCAATATATCTCCTCAGTCACACGTTATCAGCTGAGAAAATAGAATACCACAAGTCCTAAAATAATTTCAGCTCTACTTTATCCTCTTATTCCTTGTTGGCAATAATTTTTAACTAAAAACTATTCAGCTGAATTAGAATATGTGAAAATTAGAAAAAAAACTAGATTATTTTCATAATTAGAACAAATAATGCAGAATATACATCACATTTTAAGATAATTATCGTGCCAAGATTCACAATAGGATTTTTGAATGACTAATTTATGAACATTTATTCGATTGGAGATGTTTTCCTAATAAGTTCAGTTTATGAAAACTCGAGCCAAGTGTGTAAGGTTGTTACATGCTCCGGTTACAGAAGGTACGAGTTAATGTGTGCAGAGTAATGACAAAAATCCACCAACATAAGTTTCAGTCCAGTGTGTGACGTCCTTAGAAACAGCATCAATGAAAGCTTTACCCAAATGTATGAATTAATTAAACTAACTAATGTATGTCGTCATCAGTTGCTTCGACAATTAGAGCTTCAGCCCCGTGTGTGTGTCATCATCAGATGCTTCACCAATATAAGTTTTTTCCCAGTGTATCTTCATCTGAAGCTGCACCAATAGAAGCTTCAGCCCAGTGTGTGTTTCGTCATCAGATGCTTTACGAACAAATGTTTGAGGCCAGTGTATGTCATGATCAGAAGCTTTAGCTGGTGTCATCAGGAGAAGCTGCACCAATAGAAGTTTTAGCCTAACATCTGTCGTCTTCAACACGTGAACCTACAGAAGCTGCAGTCCAGTATGTATCGTTATTAGAAGATGACCCAAAAGAAGTTACATCATCGTGAGTCGTCAGAAACTGCACCAATAAGCAGTTACAAAGTTCTCCATGTTGGATAATTTATAAGACGGACAATATCAGAATGGGAAATAACTTAGGTGTAAAATAACGCCAGACATTCACTCACAGCTAGAGTGAGGAACATCTGAGAGATATGATGCAGCAATAGAACCAGTAATTGTCATTATTACAATACAATGCCATGGTCAAACTTCTCTGTACTTCAATTTCAAAATTTGTATTTGATCAATTCTGAGAGTTCTAAGGGTCCCATAAGTATTTAGATTATGTATTAAATAAAAAAATGCTGGAAGATATCACCAAATATGGAAGAACTGTATTGCTATGGATATTATTTCCTTCAGATGTGAAGTAGGAAGGTCAGGATGACCGCCACACCTTCGTCAAGTGTGCCAGTTATTTCTGTAAGTGTAAAACACTCTTCATTTTCTATTAAGCTACTGACGTCAGATGGAGAGTGGAGCCTCGTGTATATAAGCGACAAGAGAGCATCAGCGAACATCAGTTTAACTTACTTGAGCTACCAGCAACATGTCGCTCAAGGTATTTTATTAGTCATTTGTTATGCACCTCTTACCCATCCCGTATGTGGTGGTGGAAAGGGTTATAGACGCACACTGTGGGTTCAAGAACTGAACCTACTGTTTACTTCTGAACAAGAGAAGGCTTGGAGAGCTTCAGTGCAGAGGGTGGGATACGTTATTCTAAGTATCTTGATACTAAATCATCGATTTCAATGATACGATTATTTACACATAGGAATTTCAGTTCCTGTCTCATATTTAGTCATTTAGTGTTCCGTAGTGAAGGATAATCCTCATAGCTTCGTTGTGCATCTTTCGGTGATACCATCTTCTGAACTAATTGAAAAATAATCAAAATATATTTTGCTTATTCCGTTTCATGTTTTCAGGTAATCCTCGTGGCAGCCCTGGCAGCCGTTACGATGGCTGAGCTTCCTCCCTACAACCCTCCAGTTAACTCCTATAACCCTCCACCTCCCTCCTACAAACTTCCAGCTCCCTCCTACAACCCTCCAGCTGTAAGTTCATATACTCAGTTAATGTCTCCAATATTTTTACAACTATAAGCGAGCGTTCACATTTGTGATGCTTCCTTTGTTCTTACTTTTCATTATCTATTGAGAATTTTCTAAAGGAATTTTTGGCAAAGTAAATTTTACACTATAATGAATACATTATAATGAACCAATATTATACTCTCTTTTTACTTTAGGGCAATCCCAAGTACGACTTCAACTGGAAAGTGAAGGACGACCCATCAGGTAACGACTTCGGCCACCAGGAGTCTCGTGACGGCTACAACACTCAGGGCGCCTACTATGTGCTGCTTCCCGACGGTCGTCTACAGAGGGTTTCCTACACCGTGAACGGCGACTCTGGCTATGTGGCTCAAGTTGAATATGAGGGTGAAGCCCAGTACCCAGCCTACCAGCCTAGCTACAAGCCTTCCCCCAGCTACCAGCCCGCTCCCAGCTATAAACCTACACCCACCTACAAGCCAACTCCAGTGTATGCCTAACTTAGTACTACAATTGTCTTTAATATATTTATTTAAATACACATTAGGTGATTGACAATTTAAAAACAAAATAAAAGTCTGAAGCATAAAAATCTTCCCTTGATCCTACACTTAAAATATAAACACCAATTCTGTATATATTGAATATCTGAGGTATAAAGAAATCGCACCAAATGTCAAAAATGAAGTTTAGTTAATGAACAGGAAGACAGTGAATGTCCATATACATTAAACCCACATTGATAAAGGTTCAGAGATCGTTTGATGTTATGTATCAAAAGAATGGGTTGTGTGATGCTAAAAAATAAACTTTGCTTGATTCTAACTGCAAACATTTTTAATCTACAAGCGTAAAAAATAAAGAAAATGCAATTCCTTATGACGAATATTAGTTAAATCCCATTCTGAGAGAATGTCAACGCCAAGTGTGCAACTTTTCAATATTCAATATCTAGGCATATGTCCTCCAAGGAAACTAACCATAAACTAAAGATGTCTGCAATGTATTTACTAAGAGAGAAAGGAACCATAACTGCTGAAAATATAACTTTTACTTATACAGTAAAGTACTGTACACTGTGTACTGGGAGTACTTATATACTGTGAGTTGATAGCCTTTCCCTTGGTAGAGACATAGTCCATTGAAGAGACGAAGTTGCCTTTTGTTGAACATGGTTCTGAGGCATAAATGTTGTTAAACTGACAGTGTCCCTCTAAGTCTCTGTTTTAGATTAAACAACAAGATCAAGAATGTGACTCGCACAGTGGATCTCAGAAGTGGAGAATTTTAACTACGAAAACACAATTTCTTATGAACCTCGTTTATGGTGGCCATTCCAAGGAAATCTTTATACATGAAATAGTTCATCGTTACAATTATCTCTGTCATTACTTAAAAGGTCGGCTAGGGCCATGTTTAGCTGGTAGTTGGGCTTAGGGTTGTAGCTGGGTTTGGGCATTTAGCTGTGCAATGGATTGTAGCTGCGTGAAAGTTTGTAGCAGGATGGAAGATCGAAACTGGGATTGTAGTTGGGTGAAAACTAATTGATGAGTGAATGCTTGTAACTTAAAGTTTATAGTTTAGAAATATAAAACGTACCAGCAGCGTTGTTCCATTGTTGTTGTCTATAGGACCGCTGGACCTCAATGCCGCTGTGGTCCTTACCAGCGAGGTCCAATATTTCTCCTCAGCCACACGTTATCAGCTGAGAAAATGAAAATAGAATACCACAAGTCCTACAATAATTTCAGCTCTGCTTTATTTTCTAGTTCCTTGTTGGCAATACTTTTTTACTTAAAAATTATTTACATGTATTAGAACATGTGAAAATTAAACAAAAGTAGTTGAACGCTTTTTATAAATATATCAAATAATGCAGAATATACTGCAAATGTTAAAATAATTGTCGTGTTAAGATTTACAATAGGATTTTTGGATGATAAATTTATGAACATTTATTCTGCTGGAGATATTTCCTTAAGAAGTTCAGTTTATGAAAACTCGAGCCAAGTGTGTAAGGTTGTTACATGCTCCGGTTACAGAAGCTACGAGTTAATGTGTGCAGAGTAATGACAAAATCCACCAACATAAGTTTCAGTCCAGTATGTGACGTCCTTAGAAACAGCATCAATGAAAGCTTTACCCAAATGTATGAATTCATTAAACTAACTAATGTATGTCGGCATCAGTTGCTTTGCAAATTGGAGCTTCAGCCCCGTGTGTGTGTGTCATCATCAGATGCTTCACCAATATAAGTTTTTTTCCCAATGTATCTTCATCTGAAACTGCACCAATAGAAGCTTGAGCCCAGTGTGTGTGTTTCGTCATCAGATGCTTTACGAACAGAAGCAAAAAGTATGTCATGATCAGAAGCTTCAGCTGGTGTCATCAGGAGAAGCTGCACCAATAGACGTTTTAGCCTAACATCTGTCGTCTTCAATACGTGAACCTACAGAAGCTGCAGTCCAGTATGTGTCGTTATTAGAAGATGAACTAAAAGAAGTTACATCATCGTGAGTCGTCAGAAACTGCACCAATAAGAAGTTACAAAGTTCCTCGTGTTGCATTATTTGTAAGATGGAAAAAATCAGAATGAAAAATAACTTAGATGTAAAATAACGCCAGACATTCACTCACAGCTAGAGTGAGGAACATCTGAGAGATATGATGCAGCAATAGAACCAGTAATTGTCATTATTACAATACATTGCAATGGTCAAACTTCTCTGTACTTCAATTTTAAAATTTGCATTTGATCAATTCTGAGAGTTCTAAGGGTCCCATAAGTATTTAGATTATGTATTAAATAATAATATTGCCGGAAGATATCACCAAATATGGAAGAACTTTATTGCTATGGATATTATTTCCTTCAGATGTGAAGTAGGAAGGTCAGGATGACCGCCACACCTTCGTCAAGTGTGCCAGTTATTTTTGTAAGTGTAAAACACTCTTCATTTTCTATTAAGCTACTGACGTCAGATGGAGGGTGGAGCCTCGTGTATATAAGCGACAAGAGAGCATCAGCGAACATAAGTTTAACTTACTTGAGCTACCAGCAACATGTCGCTCAAGGTATTTTATTAGTCATTTATTATGCACCCCTTACCCATCCCGTGTGTGGTGGTGGAAAGGGTTACAGAGGCACACTGGGTTCAAGAACTGAACCTACTTTTTACCTCTGAACAAGAGAAGGCTTGGAGAACTTCAGTGCAGAGGGTGGGATACTTTATCCTAAGTATCTTGATATTAAACCATCGATTTCAATGATACGATTATTTACACATAGGAATTTCAGTTCCTTTCTTATATTTAGCCATTTAGTGTTCCGTATTGAAGGATAATCTTCATAGCTTCGTTGTGCACCATTCAGTGATATCATCTTTTGATCAAATTGAAAAATAATGAAAATATATTGTGTTTGTTGACCACACCACACACTAGAAGTTAAAGGGACGACGACGTTTCGTCGTCGTCATTCTCAAGTCACAATCAACTTGAGATTGGTCCAGGATGGACCGAAACGTCGTCGTCCCTTCTACTTCTAGTGTGGTCTGGTCAACATACTTCAGCCACGTTATTGTGACTCATCGCCTGTACATTGTGTTTATTCTGTCTCATGTTTTCAGGTAATCCTCGTGGCAGCCCTGGCAGCCGTTACAATGGCTGAGCTTCCTCCCTACAACCCTCCAGTTAACTCCTATAACCCTCCACCTCCCTCCTACAAACATCCAGCTCCCTCCTACAACCCTCCAGCTGTAAGTTCATATACTCAGTTAATGTGTCTCCAATATTCTTACAACTATAAGCGAGCGTTCGCTTTTGTGATGCTTCCTTTGTTCTTACTTTTCATTATCTATTGAAAATTTTCTAAAGGAATTTTTGGCAAAGCAAATTTTACAATATATTTTCAATGAACCAAAATTATCCTCCTTTTTTTACTTTAGGGCAATCCCAAGTACGACTTCAACTGGAAAGTGAAGGACGACCCGTCAGGTAACGACTTCGGCCACCAGGAGTCTCGTGACGGCTACAACACTCAGGGCGCCTACTATGTGCTGCTTCCCGACGGTCGTCTACAGAGGGTTTCCTACACCGTGAACGGCGACTCTGGCTATGTGGCTCAAGTTGAATATGAGGGTGAAGCCCAGTACCCAGCCTACCAGCCTAGCTACAAGCCTTCCCCCAGCTACCAGCCCGATCCCAGCTATAAACCTACACCCACCTACAAGCCAACTCCAGTGTATGCCTAACTTAGTACTACAATTGTCTTTAATATATTTATTTAAATACACATTAGGTGATTGACAATTTAAAAACAAAATAAAAGTCTGAAGCATAAAAATCTTCCCTTGATCCTACACTTAAAATATAAACACCAATTCTGTATATATTGAATATCTGAGGTATAAAGAAATCGCACCAAATGTCAAAAATGAAGTTTAGTTAATGAACAGGCAGACAGTGAATGTCCATATACATTAAACCCACATTGATAAAGGTTCAGAGATCGTTTGATGTTATGTATCAAAAGAATGGGTTGTGTGATGCTAAAAAATAAACTTTGCTTGATTCTAACTGCAAACATTTTTAATCTACAAGCGTAAAAAATAAAGAAAATGCAATTCCTTATGACGAATATTAGTTAAATCCCATTCTGAGAGAATGTCAACGCCAAGTGTGCAACTTTTCAATATTCAATATCTAGGCATATGTCCTCCAAGGAAACTAACCATAAACTATAGATGTCTGCAATGTATTTACTAAGAGAGAAAGGAACCATAACTGCTGAAAATATAACTTTTACTTATACAGTAAAGTACTGTACACTGTGTACTGGGAGTACTTATATACTGTGAGTTGATAGCCTTTCCCTTGGTAGAGACATAGTCCATTGAAGAGACGAAGTTGCCTTTTGTTGAACATGGTTCTGAGGCATAAATGTTGTTAAACTGACAGTGTCCCTCTAAGTCTCTGTTTTAGATTAAACAACAAGATCAAGAATGTGACTCGCACAGTGGATCTCAGAAGTGGAGAATTTTAACTACAAAAACACAATTTCTTATGAACCTCGTTTATGGTGGCCATTCCAAGGAAATCTTTATACATGAAATAGTTCATCGTTACAATTATCTCTGTCATTACTTAAAAGGTCGGCTGGGGCCATGTTTAGCTGGTAGTTGGGCTTAGGGTTGTAGCTGGGTTTGGGCATTTAGCTGTGCAATGGATTGTAGCTGCGTGAAAGTTTGTAGCAGGATGGAAGATTGAAACTGGGATTGTAGTTGGGTGAAAACTAATTGATGAGTGAATGCTTGTAACTTAAAGTTTATAGTTTAGAAATATAAAACGTACCAGCAGCGTTGTTCCATTGTTGTTGTCTATAGGACCGCTGGACCTCAATGCCGCTGTGGTCCTTACCAGCGAGGTCCAATATTTCTCCTCAGCCACACGTTATCAGCTGAGAAAATGAAAATAGAATACCACAAGTCCTACAATAATTTCAGCTCTGCTTTATTTTCTAGTTCCTTGTTGGCAATACTTTTTTACTTAAAAATTATTTACATGTATTAGAACATGTGAAAATTAAACAAAAGTAGTTGAACGCTTTTTATAAATATATCAAATAATGCTGAATATACTGCAAATGTTAAAATAATTGTCGTGTTAAGATTTACAATAGGATTTTTGGATGATAAATTTATGAACATTTATTCTGCTGGAGATATTTCCTTAAGAAGTTCAGTTTATGAAAACTCGAGCCAAGTGTGTAAGGTTGTTACATGCTCCGGTTACAGAAGCTACGAGTTAATGTGTGCAGAGTAATGACAAAATCCACCAACATAAGTTTCAGTCCAGTGTGTGACGTCCTTAGAAACAGCATCAATGAAAGCTTTACCCAAATGTATGAATTCATTAAACTAACTAATGTATGTCGGCATCAGTTGCTTTGCCAATTGGAGCTTCAGCCCCGTGTGTGTGTGTCATCATCAGATGCTTCACCAATATAAGTTTTTTTCCCAATGTATCTTCATCTGAAACTGCACCAATAGAAGCTTGAGCCCAGTGTGTGTGTTTCGTCATCAGATGCTTTACGAACAAAAGCAAAAAGTATGTCATGATCAGAAGCTTCAGCTGGTGTCATCAGGAGAAGCTGCACCAATAGACGTTTTAGCCTAACATCTGTCGTCTTCAATACGTGAACCTACAGAAGCTGCAGTCCAGTATGTGTCGTTATTAGAAGATGAACTAAAAGAAGTTACATCATCGTGAGTCGTCAGAAACTGCACCAATAAGAAGTTACAAAGTTCCTCGTGTTGCATTACTTGTAAGATGGAAAAAATCAGAATGAAAAATAACTTAGATGTAAAATATCGCCAGACATTCACTCACAGCTAGAGTGAGGAACATCTGAGAGATATGATGCAGCAATAGAACCAGTAATTGTCATTATTACAATACATTGCAATGGTCAAACTTCTCTGTACTTCAATTTTAAAATTTGCATTTGATCAATTCTGAGAGTTCTAAGGGTCCCATAAGTATTTAGATTATGTATTAAATAAAAAATGCTGGAAGATATCATCAAATATGGAAGAACTTTATTGCTATGGATATTATTTCCTTCAGATGTGAAGTAGGAAGGTCAAGATGACCGCCACACCTTCGTCAAGTGTGCCAGTTATTTCTGTAAGTGTAAAACACTCTTCATTTTCTATTAAGCTACTGACGTCAGATGGAGGGTGGAGCCTCGTGTATATAAGCGACAAGAGAGCATCAGCGAACATCAGTTTAACTTACTTGAGCTACCAGCAACATGTCGCTCAAGGTATGTTATTAGTCATTTATTATGCACCCCTTACCCATTCCGTGTGTGGTGGTGGAAAGGGTTACAGAGGCACACTGTGGGTTCAAGAACTGAACCTACTGTTTACCTCTGAACAAGAGAAGGCTTGGAGAGCGTCAGTGCAGAGGGTGAAATATTTTATCCTAAAGTATCTTGATACTAAATCATCGATTTCAATGATACGATTATTTACACGTAGGAATTTCAGTTCCTTTCTCATATTTGGTCATTTAGTGTTCCGTATTGAAGGATAATCCTCATAGCTTCGTTGTGCATCTTTCGGTGATACCATCTTCTGAACTAATTGAAAAAAAACGAAATATATTTTGTTTATTCTGTTTCATGTTTTCAGGTAATCCTCGTGGCAGCCCTGGCAGCCGTTACGATGGCTGAGCTTCCTCCCTACAACCCTCCAGTTAACTCCTATAACCCTCCACCTCCCTCCTACAAACATCCAGCTCCCTCCTACAACCCTCCAGCTGTAAGTTCATATACTCAGTTAATGTATCTCCAATATTCTTACAACTATTAGCGAGCGTTCACATTTGTGATGCTTCCTTTGTTTTTACTTTTCATTATCTATTGAAAATTTTCTAAAGGAATTTTTGGCACTAAAAATTTTACAATATATATTCAATGAACCAAAATTATCCTCCTTTTTTTACTTTAGGGCAATCCCAAGTACGACTTCAACTGGAAAGTGAAGGACGACCCGTCAGGTAACGACTTCGGCCACCAGGAGTCTCGTGACGGCTACAACACTCAGGGCGCCTACTATGTCCTGCTTCCCGACGGTCGTCTACAGAGGGTTTCCTACACCGTGAACGGCGACTCTGGCTATGTGGCTCAAGTTGAATATGAGGGTGAAGCCCAGTACCCAGCCTACCAGCCTAGCTACAAGCCTTCCCCCAGCTACCAGCCCGCTCCCAGCTACCAGCCCGCTCCCAGCTATAAACCTACACCCACCTACAAGCCAACTCCAGTGTATGCCTAACTTAGTACTACAATTGTCTGTAATATATTTATTTAAATACACATTAGGTGATTGACAATTTAAAAACAAAATAAAAGTCTGAAGCATAAGAATCTTCCCTTGATCCTACACTTAAAATATAAACACCAATTCTGTATATATATTGAATATCTGAGGTATAAAGAAGTCGCACCAAATTTCAAAAGTGAAGTTTAGTTAATGAACAGGAAAACAGTGAATGTCCATATACATTAAACACACATATATAAAGGTTCAGAGTTCGTTTGATGTTATGTATCAAAAATGGGTTGTGTGACGCTGAAAAATAAACTTTGCTTGATACTAACTGCAAACATTCTTAATCTACAAGCGTAAAAAATATAGAAAATGCAATTCCTTATGACGAATATTAGTTAAATCCCATTCTGAGAGAATGTCAACGCCAAGTGTGCAACTTTTCAATATTCAATATCTAGGTATGTGTCCTCCAAAGAAACTAATCATAACTTCAAGATGTCTGTAATGTATTTACTAAGAAGAGAGAAAGGGACCATAACTGCAGAAAATATAACTTTTACTTATACAGTAAAGTACTGAACACTGTGTACTGGGAGTACTTATATACTGTGAGTTGATAGCCTTTCCCTCGGTAGAGACATAGTCCATTGAAGAGACGAAGATGTTAAACCGAATGTGTCCCTCTAAGTCTCTGTTTTAGATTAAACAACAAGATCAAGAATGTGACTCGCACAGTGGATCTCAAAAGTGGAGGATTTTAACTACGAAAACACAGTTACTTATGAACCTCGTTTATGGTGGCCATTCCAAGGAATTCTTAATACATGAAATAGTTCATCGTTGCAATTATCGCTGTCATTACTTAAAAGGTCGGCTAGGGCCATGTTTAGCTGGTAGTTAGGGTTAGGGTTGTAGCTGGGTTTGGGCATTTAGCTGTGCAATGGATTGTAGCTGCGTGAAAGTTTGTAGCTGGATGGAAGATTGAAACTGGGATTGTAGTTGGGTGAAAACTAATTGCTGAGTGAATGCTTGTAACTTAAAGTTTATAGTTTAGAAATATAACACGTAACAGCAGAGTTGTTCCATTGCTGTTGTCTATAGGACCGCTGGACCTCAATGCCGCTGTGGTCCTTACCAGCGATGTCCAATATTTCTCCTCAGCCACACGTTATCAGCTGAGAAAATGAAAATAGAATTCCACAAGTCCAACAATAATTTCAGCTCTGTTATATTTTCTTGTTCCTTGTTGGCAATACTTTTTTACTTAAAAAGTATTTACATGAATTAGAACATGTGAAAATTGGACAGAAGTACTTGAACGTTTTTTATAATTATATCAAATAATGCAGAATATACCCCAAATGTTAAGGTATTTATCGTGTTAAGATTCACAATAGGATTTTTGAATGATTAATTTATGAGTATATATTCTGCTGGAGATGTTTTCTTAAGAAGTTCAGTTAATGAAAACTCGAGTTAAGTGTGTAAGGTTATTACATGCTCCGGTTACAGAAGCTATGAGTTAATTTGTGCAGAGTAATGACAAAATCCACCAAGATAAGTTTCAGTCCAGTGTGTGACGTCCTTAGAAATAGCATCAATGAAAGCTTTACCCAAATGTATGAATTCATTAAACTAACTAATGTATGTCGTCATCAGTTGCTTTGCCAATTGGAGCTTCAGCCCCGTGTGTGTGTCATCATCAGATGCTTCACCAATATAAGTTTTTTCCCAGTGTATCTTCATCTGAAACTGCACCAATAGAAGCTTGAGCCCAGTGTGTGTGTTTCGTCATCAGATGCTTTACGAACAAAAGCTTGAGGCCAGTGTATGTCATGATCAGAAGCTTCAGCTGGTGTCATCAGGAAAAGCTGCACCAATAGAAGTTTTAGCCTAACATCTGTCGTCTTCAATACGTGAACCTACAGAAGCTGCAGTCCAGTATGTGTCGTTATTAGAAGATGAACCAAAAGAAGTTACATCATCGTGAGTCGTCAGAAACTGCACCAATACAAAGTTTCAAAGGTCCTCGTGTTGCATTATTTATAAGATGGACAATATCAGAAAGGAAAATAACTTAGGTGTAAAATAACGCCAGACATTCACTCACAGCTAGAGTGAGGAACATCTGAGAGATATGATGCAGCAATAGAACCAATAATTGTCACTATTACAATACATTGCCATGGTCAAACTTCTCTGTACTTCAATTTTAAAATTTACATTTGATCAATTCTGAGAGTTCTAAGGGTCCCATAAGTATTTAGATTATGTATTAAATAATAATATTGCCGGAAGATATCACCAAATATGGAAGAACTTTATTGCTATGGATATTATTTCCTTCAGATGTGAAGTAGGAAGGTCAGGATGACCGCCACACCTTCGTCAAGTGTGCCAGTTATTTCTGTAAGTGTAAAACACTCTTCATTTTCTATTAAGCTACTGACGTCAGATGGAGGGTGGAGCCTCGTGTATATAAGCGACAAGAGAGCATCAGCGAACATCAGTTTAACTTACTTGAGCTACCAGCAACATGTCGCTCAAGGTATGTTATTAGTCATTTGTTATGCACCCATTACCCATCCCGTGTGTGGTGGTGGAAAGGGTTACAGAGGCAACCTGTGGGTTCAAGAACTGAACCTACTGTTTACCTCTGAACAAGAGAAGGCTTGGAGAGCTTCAGTGCAGAGGGTGGGATACTTTATCCTAAAGTGTCTTGATACTAAATCATCGATTTCAATGATACGATTATTTACACGTAGGAATTTCAGTTCCTTTCTCATATTTGGTCATTTAGTGTTCCGTATTGAAGGATAATCCTCATAGCTACATTGTGCATCTTTCGGTGATACCATCTTCTGAACTAATTGAAAAAAAACTAAATATATTTTGTTTATTCTGTCTCATGTTTTCAGGTAATCCTCGTGGCAGCCCTGGCAGCCGTTACGATGGCTGAGCTTCCTCCCTACAACCCTCCAGTTAACTCCTATAACCCTCCACCTCCCTCCTACAAACATCCAGCTCCCTCCTACAACCCTCCAGCTGTAAGTTCATATACTCAGTTAATGTATCTCCAATATTCTTACAACTATTAGCGAGCGTTCACATTTGTGATGCTTCCTTTGTTTTTACTTTTCATTATCTATTGAAAATTTTCTAAAGGAATTTTTGGCACTAAAAATTTTACAATATATATTCAATGAACCAAAATTATCCTCCTTTTTTTTACTTTAGGGCAATCCCAAGTACGACTTCAACTGGAAAGTGAAGGACGACCCATCAGGTAACGACTTCGGCCACCAGGAGTCTCGTGATGGCTACAACACTCAGGGCGCCTACTATGTCCTGCTTCCCGACGGTCGTCTACAGAGGGTTTCCTACACCGTGAACGGCGACTCTGGCTATGTGGCTCAAGTTGAATATGAGGGTGAAGCCCAGTACCCAGCCTACCAGCCTAGCTACAAGCCTTCCCCCAGCTACCAGCCCGCTCCCAGCTACCAGCCCGCTCCCAGCTATAAACCTACACCCACCTACAAGCCAACTCCAGTGTATGCCTAACTTAGTACTACAATTGTCTGTAATATATTTATTTAAATACACATTAGGTGATTGACAATTTAAAAACAAAATAAAAGTCTGAAGCATAAGAATCTTCCCTTGATCCTACACTTAAAATATAAACACCAATTCTGTATATATATTGAATATCTGAGGTATAAAGAAGTCGCACCAAATTTCAAAAGTGAAGTTTAGTTAATGAACAGGAAGACAGTGAATGTCCATATACATTAAACACACATATATAGAGGTTCAGAGTTCGTTTGATGTTATGTATCAAAAATGGGTTGTGTGACGCTGAAAAATAAACTTTGCTTGTTACTAACTGCAAACATTCTTAATCTACAAGCGTAAAAAATATAGAAAATCCAATTCCTTATGACGAATATTAGTTAAATCCCATTCTGAGAGAATGTCAACGCCAAGTGTGCAACTTTTCAATATTCAATATCTAGGTATGTGTCCTCCAAAGAAACTAACCATAACTTCAAGATGTCTGTAATGTATTTACTAAGAAGAGAGAAAGGGACCATAACTGCTGAAAATATAACTTTTACTTATACAGTAAAGTACTGAACACTGTGTACTGGGAGTACTTATATACTGTGAGTTGATAGCCTTTCCCTCGGTAGAGACATAGTCCATTGAAGAGACGAAGATGTTAAACCGAATGTGTCCCTCTAAGTCTCTGTTTTAGATTAAACAACAAGATCAAGAATGTGACTCGCACAGTGGATCTCAAAAGTGGAGGATTTTAACTACGAAAACACAGTTACTTATGAACCTCGTTTATGGTGGCCATTCCAAGGAAATCTTAATACATGAAATAGTTCATCGTTGCAATTATCGCTGTCATTACTTAAAAGGTCGGCTAGGGCCATGTTTAGCTGGTAGTTAGGGTTAGGGTTGTAGCTGGGTTTGGGCATTTAGCTGTGCAATGGATTGCAGCTGCGTGAAAGTTTGTAGCTGGATGGAAGATTGAAACTGGGATTGTAGTTGGGTGAAAACTAATTGCTGAGTGAATGCTTGTAACTTAAAGTTTATAGTTTAGAAATATAACACGTAACAGCAGAGTTGTTCCATTGCTGTTGTCTATAGGACCGCTGGACCTCAATGCCGCTGTGGTCCTTACCAGCGAGGTCCAATATTTCTCCTCAGCCACACGTTATCAGCTGAGAAAATGAAAATAGAATTCCACAAGTCCAACAATAATTTCAGCTCTGTTTTATTTTCTTGTTCCTTGTTGGCAATACGTTTTTACTTAAAAAGTATTTACATGAATTAGAACATGTGAAAATTGGACAGAAGTACTTGAACGTTTTTTATAATTATATCAAATAATGCAGAATATACCCCAAATGTTAAGGTATTTATCGTGTTAAGATTCACAATAGGATTTTTGAATGATTAATTTATGAGTATATATTCTGCTGGAGATGTTTTCTTAATTAGTTCAGTTAATGAAAACTCGAGTTAAGTGTGTAAGGTTATTACATGCTCCGGTTACAGAAGCTATGAGTTAATTTGTGCAGAGTAATGACAAAATCCACCAACATAAGTTTCAGTCCAGTGTGTGACGTCCTTAGAAATAGCATCAATGAAAGCTTTACCCAAATGTATGAATTCATTAAACTAACTAATGTATGTCGTCATCAGTTGCTTTGCCAATTGGAGCTTCAGCCCCGTGTGTGTGTCATCATCAGATGCTTCACCAATATAAGTTTTTTCCCAGTGTATCTTCATCTGAAACTGCACCAATAGAAGCTTGAGCCCAGTGTGTGTGTGTCATCATCAGATGCTTTACGAACAAAAGCTTGAGGCCAGTGTATGTCATGATCAGAAGCTTCAGCTGGTGTCATCAGGAGAAGCTGCACCAATAGAAGTTTTAGCCTAACATCTGTCGTCTTCAATACGTGAACCTACAGAAGCTGCATTCCAGTATGTGTCGTTATTAGAAGATGAACCAAAAGAAGTTACATCATCGTGAGTCGTCAGAAACTGCAACAATAAGAAGTTACAAAGTTCCTCGTGTTGCATTATTTATAAGGTGGACAATATCAAAATGGAAAATAACTTAGGTGTAAAATAACGCCAGACATTCACTCACAGCTAGAGTGAGGAACATCTGAGAGATATGATGCATCAAAAGAAACAGTAACTGTCATTATTACAAAACATTGCAATGGTCAAACTTCTCTGTACTTCAATTATAAAATTTACATATGATCAATTCTGAGAGTTCTAAAGGTCCCATATTTACATTATGGATTAAATAAAAAAATGCAGGAAGATATCACAAAATTTGGAAGAACTGTTTTGCTATGGATATTATTTCCTTCAGATGTGAAGTAGGAAGGTCAGGATGACCGCCACACCTTCGTCAAGTGTGCCAGTTATTTCTGTAAGTGTAAAACACTCTTCATTTTCTATTAAGCTACTGACGTCAGATGGAGGGTGGAGCCTCGTGTATATAAGCGACAAGAGAGCATCAGCGAACATCAGTTTAACTTACTTGAGCTACCAGCAACATGTCGCTCAAGGTATTTTATTAGTCATTTGTTATGCACCCCTTACCACATCCCTTGTGTGATGGTGGAAAGGGTTACAGAGGCACACTGTGGGTTCAAGAACTGAACCTACTGTTTACTTCTGAACAAGAGAGAGAAGGCTTGGAGAGCTTCAGTGCAGAGGTTGGGATACTTTATCCTAAGTATCTTGATACTAAATCATCGATTTCAATGATACGATTATTTACACATAGGAATTTCAATTCCGTTATCATATTTAGTCATTTAGTGTTCCGTATTGAAGGATAATCCTCATAGCTTCGTTGTGCATCTTTCGGTGATACCATCTTCTGAACTAATTGAAAAATAATCAAAATATATTTTGTTTATTCTGTCTCATGTTTTCAGGTAATCCTCGTGGCAGCCCTGGCAGCCGTTACAATGGCTGAGCTTCCTCCCTACAACCCTCCAGTTAACTCCTATAACCCTCCACCTCCCTCCTACAAACATCCAGCTCCCTCCTACAACCCTCCAGCTGTAAGTTCATATACTCAGTTAATGTGTCTCCAATATTCTTACAACTATAAGCGAGCGTTCACATTTGTGAAGGTTCCTTTGTTCTTACTTTTCATTATCTATTGAAAATTTTCTAAAGGAATTTTTGGCAAAGTAAATTTTATAATATATATTCAATGAACCAAAATTATCCTCCTTTTTTTACTTTAGGGCAATCCCAAGTACGACTTCAACTGGAAAGTGAAGGACGACCCATCAGGTAACGACTTCGGCCACCAGGAGTCTCGTGACGGCTACAACACTCAGGGCGCCTACTATGTCCTGCTTCCCGACGGTCGTCTACAGAGGGTTTCCTACACCGTGAACGGCGACTCTGGCTATGTGGCTCAAGTTGAATATGAGGGTGAAGCCCAGTACCCAGCCTACCAGCCTAGCTACAAGCCTTCCCCCAGCTACCAGCCCGCTCCCAGCTACCAGCCCGCTCCCAGCTATAAACCTACACCCAACTACAAGCCAACTCCAGTGTATGCCTAACTTAGTACTACAATTGTCTGTAATATATTTATGTAAATACACATTAGGTGATTGACAATTTAAAAATAAAAGACTGATGCACAAAAATCTTCCAATAATCCTAAAGTTAATATATAATCACTGACTGTGTTAATAAAAATGATTAAAAAAACCCGCACCGAATGTCATGGATGAAGATTAGTTAATGATTGGGAAAACATTGAATGTCCATATATATTATGCAGACATTGATAAAGGTTCAAAGATTGTTTTATGTTATGTATCAAAAGAATGGGTTGTGTGATGCTGACAAATTGACTTTTCTGGAGATTAGCTGTGAACATTCTTAATATATCAGTGGGGGAAAATGAAAACGCAATTCTTTATGCCCAACATTACTGAAGATAATGTTGTCTTCCGTCATGTTAAGGACTCTTAATCATCCTATTGATTGGGTTTCTTTTAAATTAATCTTTCCAACCTCTACTATTCACAGACGCCATCTTGTTGAATGGGCTCTAATACATGACATTTTCCCACTCTGACTTGACTCCATTTATACTAACTCTCTGTTTCCTTTGGTATAGCCATGCCCTAATCCAGCTTAATATAGCACCCCCCCAATACCATGAGCCTCTATCTTTTTAATCAGTCTTTCATGTGGCACTGTATCAAAAGCTTTGCTAAAGTCAAGGTCCACAACATCATGAACATGAGTCCTGACTTTGTTGCTGTTGACTCTTCCTTTTCACAGTACATACTTAAATGCTCTAAGTGTTGACCAAACTACACACTAGAAAGTGAAGGGACGACGACGTTTCGGTCCATCCTAGACCATTCTCAAGTCGATTGTCTATGATCTAAATGCCTCATCATCTAAAGTGAGTGCATCATCTAAAGTGAGTGCATCATCTAAAGTGAGTGCATCATCTAAAGTGAGTGCATCATCTAAAGTGAGTGCATCATCTAAAGTGAGTGCATCATCTAAAGTGAGTGCATCATCTAAAGTGAGTGCATCATCTAAAGTGAGTGCATCATCTAAAGTGAGTGCATCATCTAAATGCTCTAACCTTCTTAAACGTGACCTGACTTAAGTCTACTCCCTTTTCTTTTTCTTACCCTCCTCTTATTCTATTTTTTCTTCATCCCATTATTACACTCATCCCATTTGTACCTTTCATCTTATTCTTACTTTCGCCTTACTTTTACCTTCTAAGAATTACATTCTTCTCTTATCTGCTCCTCAC
Source organism: Procambarus clarkii (assembly GCF_040958095.1). Classification (NCBI taxonomy): domain Eukaryota; kingdom Metazoa; phylum Arthropoda; class Malacostraca; order Decapoda; family Cambaridae; genus Procambarus; species Procambarus clarkii. The sequence goes on along the minus strand of NC_091210.1, from coordinate 16,751,385 downwards.
CTTATTTTTTCCTACTTTATTGTCTTGTTATTTCCTCTCTTCAAAAGTTAGAGCCTCGCTCCTGTGCCAGGTCAGTCCACTACGGGCTCACCATAGCCCGTGCTACTTGCCCCGCTCCTGTGCCGGGTAAGTCCACTACGGGCTATCTTGAGGTTATCTTGAGATGATTTCGGGGCTTTAGTGTCCCCGCGGCCCGGTCCTCGACCAGGCCTCCACCCCCAGGAAGCAGCCCGTGACAGCTGACTAACTCCCAGGTACCTATTTACTGCTAGGTAACAGGGGCATTCCGGGTGAAAGAAACTTTGCCCATTTGTTTCTGCCTCGTGCGGTAATCGAACCCGCGCCACAGAATTACGAGTCCTGCGCGCTATCCACCAGGCTACGAGGCCCCTCCCCCCGGGCTCACCATAGCCCGTGCTACTTGCCCCGCTCCTGTGCCAGGTAAGTCCACTACGGGCTCACCATAGCCCGTGCTACTTGCCCCGTTCCTGTGCCAGGTAAGTCCACTACGGGCTCACCATAGCCCGTGCTACTTGCCGCGCTCCTGTGCCAGGTAAGTCCACTACGGGCTCACCATAGCCCGTGCTACTTGCAACTTTGTGTTCCCAGTAGCTGAATTTAAAACAACATTCTCGCTCCCTCGCACACGACTTGATAATGGTCCTGGACCGACCAAAACGCCGTCGTTTCTCCATCTTGTGATGTGTGGTCTGGTCATCTTATCTTCAGCCACGTTATTGTGACTACTTATCTTTCAGTTGGATTTTGTTAGTATATTCATGAGTTTTATTTGCTCATTTGTGCCGCAATCCTGAGGGGTTGTCCAGAATATATCTGACCCATGGACTTCAAATGTGCTAACTTTTCTAGTATCTTTAGAGTTGGTACTTCATTTAGATAGAACATAAAATATGTTTAATATACCCGAACTGTCTGACTGGATGATACAACTTTACCTAATGGCCATTCAGAACTCAGGCTGATCACCAAGACTATGTCACCAGGTTGAATGCTTATTTACTTGTAAGGGGAATTTGCCCCATAATGGTGCTCTCTTAATAATATTAAGTCTTCATTTATACATCATTCTACTTATTAATTATGTTCAAAAGATGTTTATACCCTTGTATCAACTCACTGTCATCCACTTAGGACGGATCTTTGATCTGCTCATCGGCAAAGGCTGGTGCTGGAGTCACGGGTCCAACATTCATCAAGTATGCTGGACTAATTTGACAGTCTCCGTGGTGTAGTGGTAAGACACTCGCCTGGCGTTCCGCGAGCGCTATGTCATGGGTTCGTATCCTGGCCGGGGAGGATTTACTGGGCGCAATTCCTTAACTGTAGCCTCTGTTTAACGCAACAGTAAAATGTGTACTTGGATGAAAAAACGATCCTTCGCGGCAGGGGATCGTATTCCAGGGACCTGCCCGAAATGCTACGCGTACTAGTGGCTGTACAAGAATGTAACAACTCTTGTATATATCTCAAAATTGGCACGTGCTGAGCAGGATCTTCTGACAATAATTTCAAATGGTTCATCAATAGTTGATTGTTAACTCCTGATTTGATCTCCATGATTACTGTTTGAAGTTCCGGGAGTTTTATTCTCCGGCAGTGGGACGTCTTCCTTAGGTATCGTGTTACAATTCTTACCATCATCTCGTTAAAACCTCCATGCCATAGTGCTCTTGGTGGAATAGATTTCCATTTCCACTGACATTGGTCAAATGCTGTACAGACTGTGGTGAGTGAACAGATTTCCCACAAACATGCTTCTCCATCTACCAAATTAGTTCCATTGTCTGAAAGCCTCACTTTAGGGCATGTTCGGCATGCAGCCAATCTATAGAAGCCTGTGGCCGTGGCGCAGTGTTAAAGCTCTTGCCTGGCACTTCGCGAGCGTTTTGGTCTGGGTTCGTATCCTGGTTGGAAAGGATTGACTGGGCACCAATCCTGATCTGTAGCCTATGTTCCCCCAGCAGTGAATGGGTTTCTGGTGGTTAAACGATTTGGCGGATCGTATTCCAGGGAAAATTAGGATTACGGACCTTCCCGAAACGCTATGCAAGCTGGTGGCTTTACAAGAATGTAAGAACTTTTGTATATATAAATAAAATAAAAATAAATAAATAAATAAAAAACCTTGTGTAAAGGAACTGTCAGTCATGTCATGTGTTATATCTAAATGAACTGCTCTAGTTCATTTATAAACACAGGCGATAAATAAACACAGTTGAATAACTAGGTAAACATTTTTACATGGCATTTATCATTCTGTACCCGTGAGAGTAATATCCCCTGTACAGTATGTCAGTTGTTTAAAATGGATGTGGATGGACAACTCTCTCCTTTGGCAGTGGTGGTGAACCAAGATATGGCTATACTCTTGAATCCTACCTTCTGCATGTTATACAGTATTTCATGAATTTTTAGCTGACTTGAGCCTCTGAGATAGCCAGTACTGTTGTCTCAGTTGGATCAGAGTGTCTAACACTGCCTCGTGCAGGCAATGAGTCACAATAACGTGGCTGAAGTAGTTTGACCAGACTACACACTAGAAATTGAAGAGACGACGACGTTTCGCTCCGTCCTGGACCATTCTCAAGTCGATTGTGTATAATCGACTTGAGAATGGTTCAGAACGGACCGAAACGTCGTCGTCCCTTCACCTTCTAGTGTGTGGTGTGGTCAAACACTGCCTCATGTTTAAGTATTTTTTTATGTTTATGTAGAACAATCAGCTTTTTGATCCAATGATTTCTCAGTAAGAGCCATAGTTGTACTGTGTCAGCATGCTTCCATATACCTCCATAATGTAAAATATTGTTGCTGTCTTGGTCTATCCATAGTCCAAGATTTTGTATTAATTTCTCAGGAAGATTTTCATAATCTTTCCCATAAGTGTCTCTCTGTGCTTGTTCTACCAATAATTCAAAACACATGGAAAGGTATATTTGATACCCATTTCAGGAAGAATAGAAACATTCCATATGGTTAGGTTACTAACACTAGTAACTAGTTGAATTACTAGTTGGGTTAGGCTAACATGGGCAATGTTAGGTTAGGTTAGGTTAGGTTAGGTTAGGTTAGGTTAGGTTAGGTTAGGTTAGGTTAGGATGGGCAAGGTTAGTTTAGACTAGGTTAGGTTGGGTTTGTATATAAGACAGCAATGACGTAGAGGCTTGCATTCATTTTTCCAGGTCGTAGACCCTAATCAATAGCTTGACCAGCAAGACAGAATTACCTCACCAGTTCTAACGTAATTAAGAGACAGTGAAAGGCAGGTTCGTCACTGCAGCAGGTAACTGTACATAAGTGCAGGTCTTGCTTGTAATTATCAAACCTAAGAAGAAGAAATAGAAGAAAAAGAAGGAGGAGGAGACGAAAGAAGACAAGAAGAAGAGGAAGAATATCGGATATCTGATAAAGGCAAAACTTGAAAGGTAGAATCTTCAGGGTTTGTTCTGAAGGTTCTACTCAGAACCCTTAAGACAGGTAGAACGATTATATCTGTTATGACGTAAAATATTTCTTCTCCCACAGTCTCAGGCCTTATTGAGCTCACACTGAGTCAGTATTGTCTTCACGACAGTGGTCCAGTTTAGTTCAGTACTGTCTTCACATCAATGGGCCAGTCTAATTCAGTATTATCTTCGTGGTAATTGTACAGTTTATCTCAAATAATACGAGAATGGATTAAAAAGAAGATGTGTACTTCAAAGCCATCAGCTTTCGCTCAGCAGGCGTCAGAAGAAGCAGCTGGTGAACTCTGACCTTATATGAGGTCAGTGATGATTAGGAAGTCCGTCACGCCCGAGAATAGTTACCGTGGCCGCACCTTTAACTATAAAAAGTTACTCCACTTTCCCCATCTGGCCGATTGCATCACCGCTGGCCGGCCAGATGGAGCTTCCCCTATATAAGGCGGGCTCTTTCACAGTTGGGCATCAGTCTGGCTTTACTCCTACACCTGTCAACATGGTTCTAAAGGTAGTCTCATACGCGACGTTTGCTATGTAGAAAAACTAGTTTTTATTCATGCTGATCTTCGGTATGACTCTTCATCTGCCTTTTTTTACAGCTGGATATGCAACATTGCAAATATTAATTATAGACTTACGTATGATTTCATTAAGAAATTTTGCAATGCCGAGTACTCGAAAGCAAAATTATATATGCTGTGTCATTCTTTTGCATAGCAGTTTGCTATCTTATCATATATTTTGCTCAGCAGTGAAAGCACAAACACTTAGTTATAGTCTTTCATGACATCATCTTTGTCAATTTTAGATTCGTCTCTGTGTTAATGTTATATATATTGCTTCACATCAACTACTTTTTTGGCTACGAAAACTTAGGACTGCATAAAGGTATTGCAAAGTTGTTGACCAGACCACACACTAGAAGTTGAAGGGACGACGACGTTTCGGTCCGTCCTGGACCATTCTCAAGTCGATTGTGACTTGATTGTGAACACAATCGACTTGAGAATGGTCCAGGACGGACCGAAACGTCGTCGTCCCTTCACCTTCTAGTGTGTGGTCTGGTCAACATACTTCAGCCACGTTATTGTGACTCATCGCCTGCATATTGCAAAGTTAATCATTAAGTTGGGTTTTGCAGGTTTTCATCCTAGCTGCCCTCCTGGCCATCGCTTCAGCAGAAAAACGGCCTACTTACGGCCCTCCACCTCCCACCTATAACCCTCCAGTTCCTTCCTACAATGCTCCTGAGCCAGTGGTAAGAACATCTGCAACCTTCATATACACAGTGGATCTTTGATATGTAACTGTTATGAATTATCCACCACTGGAGTTCTTCATGCTACCCTCTGTTTAATGCACATAGATTCAATTTTTTGTCACGAAGATTTTGTCAAATATGATTTCATTTCGCAGGGTCCTGCCCAGTACAACTTCAACTGGGCCGTGAAGGACGACTACTCCGGCAACGACTTCGGCCACGACGAAACTCGTAATGGCTACGACACTCAGGGATCCTATTACGTCCAGCTTCCCGACGGTCGCCTGCAGAGGGTTTCCTACACTGTGAACGGTGACTCCGGCTTCCTTGCTCAGGTTGAGTACCAGGGAGAAGCCCAGTACCCAGCCCAGCAGCCCAGCTACAAGCCCGCACCCACCTACCAGCCCGCACCCACCTACCAGCCCGCACCCACCTACTCTTAATGTGATTCCAGACTGTGATTCGAATATAATGTTGTCAAACAGCATTTCATAAATATATTTTATACTGCAATAAATAATAATACAATCAACACAATGCATATCAAACAAACCTGATTTCTCAATAGAAGAAAATATTGTACCCGCATTATTAGATTAATAGGTCAACCCCACCTATCATGAATATGTTTTTATTCCCCCATTAAGAGGATTTTAATTCTCCATCACAACTGGAGTTACTGAAGGCTCTCTTCCTCAATGGGATACCAGCTGGCACTATTCAGACAAACATATTACCAGACTTCAACTTATATGAGTGAGAGGAGGCGGAATTAAACTTAACCTACATATGTGAGTGTGTGTAAGTTCTTGAAACACGCATTTTAAGCTGCATTGACGATGATCCTTTGACTAGCTACATTACGACTACTCTAACAAGTCACTAAAACCGCACCTAACGACGACGTAATGGAACAAGTTATCACGAGACAAGCCCTAAGCCGGGCTTGGGGATAGAAGCCTCCCAGAACCCCCTCTAGGAATACTCCAAGGTGTCATGCACCGCACTCCTAGTTGTAAACAGTGGGCAAGAATAGTCTGAGATGGTATGGACCAGAACTGTGGAACATGGAAGGGACCCGACCTGTGGGACATGGCAGAGACCAGACCTGTGGGACATGGCAGAGACCAGAACTGTGGAACATGGAAGGGACCAGACCTGTGGAACATGGCAGAGACCAGACTTGTGGAACATGGAAGGGGACCAGACCTGTGGAACATGGCAGAGACCAGACCTGTAGAACATGGGAGGGACCAGACCTGTGGAACATGGCAGAGACCAGACCTGTAGAACATGGCAGAGACCAGACCTGTGGAACATGGCAGAGACCAGACCTGTGGAACATGGAAGGGACCAGACCTATGGAACATGGCAGAGACCAGACCTGTGGAACATGGGAGGGACCAGACCTGTGGAACATGGGAGGGACCAGACCTGTAGAACATGGGAGGGACCAAACCTGTGGAACATGGAAGGGACGAGACCTGTGGAACATGACAGAGACCAGACCTGTGGAACATGGCAGAGACCAGACCCGTGGAACATGGCAGAGACCAGACCTGTGGAACATGATACACCATTATATTCACTGATCTCTAGAAAAACAACAGAAGTTACCTGTTATTCAAATTAACGCCGTAATCCCATAAACACATAAAATAAATTATGCCCTACTATAAACAGTCGAAAGGGGGATATATTATATTCTGTTTGAATGTTCCAATGTTCTGCTTGAACATTCTGTTTCCTGGGGATGTGTGTGTGTGAAAATTAGGATTAAGGACTTGTCCGAAACGCTACGTGTGCTAGTGACTGTACAAGAATGTAAGAACTGTAATGTCATTAATTAATATTATAAGAACATACTAACACTTGAACTAATTGCGTTATTAATAATATTGTAAGATAGAGAGAGATAGAGACTGAGATACAGATAGACATAATAGAGATAGATATAGACAGATATACATACAAATATAGATAGACAGTGATAGAGACCGATAAAATATATACATAGAGGGACAGAGTGATAGAAATATAAATATATAAATAGAGATAGGAAGATATAGAAAAAAGAGAAATAAAGATAGAGATAGGGAGAGAGAGATAGAAGGAGAAAGATACAGATAGAAGCTTAGAGATATAGAGATAGATAGACAGAGAGAATGATAAGGAAGAAAGATATATAGACAAACCCGGTTAGTACTGGGCACCCTCGCCCCCTAGTCTATACCTATTTACTATAAGAGAGAATGTCTGTCTGTCCGAAGTTGGAAGCCAGACGCTTGGGGCTAGCCTCACCCAAACTGGCAGAGGGATGCCAGAGTCTGGGGTACGGGATGAACATAGGCTTGTTAGATGTCTCCACAATTCAAGAGTAAACAGTGTGCCAGAGACACACTGATCCACAAGACGATTTCTGGGACCGGTTCCCGGCTTTCCTTGCAAATACTTTGAAAATAAAACATTGAAATCAATTGTTTTGTTCTTATAACAATATGCAACACTATCCATTGATCCTGGGGAAATTAACAGAATGTCTCTGATATTCATATTACGGCCATAGCACCATAAACATGTTAAATACCGCAAATACTCCTGCCACAGCCCTACCAACTGAAAAGCGACACATACACCTACACACACATACGAAGCAGATGGATAACTATTAAAGTTTAAATACAATTCAAATCTTTTTCCGGAATCCGGAGACAACTAGTGGCTGGGTTGGCGTTTTTTATACTTTCGCCTATAATAACACATATTTTGATTTTAATCCAATAAGGCTCTTTTATATTCCGGGATAGTACTCTAATCTGGCTTTCAGTAGAGTTTAAGACAATACTCAAATATATCTTATGATCGAGGCCAGGACAGTTCTTTAAAATTATATATTGAAAAGTTCAATAACACTCCAATCTGGCTTGTGGTAGAGTCCAGGACAGTACTCTAATATGGTTTGTGGTAGAAGAATCCAGTGAAGTATTCCAACATGACTTATGGAAGTGTCCAGGATAATACTCCAATTTGGGCTGTGGTAGAGTCCAAGACAGCACCATGTCTAGTGTACTACTACGAGTTGTGTACAGTGTACAGATCGAGGTAAGTGTCCAGGAAATTATCCGTGAAAACCAGACCTCACTCATAAGTTTGTTAAATGTCATTCCCTTCTTTTCTCGTGTGAATGGGCAACTAATTTTGGTATGATGGATTATAATTAAAAATGGCCTTTTACTTAAATGTTTGTATTTGTATATATTCAGTTACATACTAATGTTCGATCTAGTGACTACATTAAGAATAGCTTGGAGCTGGCTGGTAGGTGGGTGCTGGCTGGTAGGTGGGTGCGGGCTGGTAGGTGGGTGCGGGCTTGTAGCTGGGCTGCTGGGCTGGGTACTGGGCTTCTCCCTGGTACTCAACCTGAGCAAGGAAGCCGGAGTCACCGTTCACAGTGTAGGAAACCCTCTGCAGGCGACCGTCGGGAAGCTGGACGTAATAGGATCCCTGAGTGTCGTAGCCATTACGAGTTTCGTCGTGGCCGAAGTCGTTGCCGGAGTAGTCGTCCTTCACGGCCCAGTTGAAGTTGTACTGGGCAGGACCCTGGGAGTTCAAGACAAAATACATTAAAACACTCGAGTGCATTATATAAGATGGTGTATATGAGTTTATCTTAAGTTGTTATCGTTGCTTCTGGCCAGAGATATCTTATTACTGACACAAATCTAACCAGCATAAATATACATGGCTATGTAGGGTACAAATTATACTAAAGTGTTCAGGACAGTGTGTGTGGACGTACCACTGGTTCAGGAGCATTGTAGGAGGGAACAGGAGGGTTGTAGGAAGGAGTTGGAGGGTTGTAAGTGGGAGGTGGAGGGCCGTAGGTGGGGCGTTTCTCTGCCGACGCCACGACCACCAGGACAACCGCGAAGAAAACCTGAAACCAAGAAGTTGTGTATTAGAATAACTTCCTTGATTATTAGAGTCCATTATGTGTGTTTCAGTGTAGCAAGAGTTCTTATCTACGGGAGGCGTTACCTTGTAGACCATGTTGTTGGCTGAGGTGGAGGAGCGAGTGTGTTGTCCAGTGGCGACCGCAGGCCGCTTATATACCGGATCTTCACTCGCCCAAAGTGTCGTGGCATCACTAGGTTTTGAAAGGGAAAGGAGAGACCTTGACACTGCCGCGAGAGGGAGTGACCACGGCAGCAACAACTGGTCCACCACCTCAGCGCTTGCCCCGGGGGTTGGGTAAGGCGGGGTTTGTGGGGGACGAGATGGGTGGGGCGGTGTACTGGGGGAGCGAGGTTATGACGGCGGTGGGAAAGTAGTGGAGGACGGGGAGGAGATGGAGAAACAGTTACGGTGGACGTGAAGCTTCTGGCAAGAAGGTTGGAGTTCATGTTCCAGTTGGCTGCCGGATGACTCTTCCAACACCTTCCTCCTGGGGATCTTCTAAGGCCTTAACTGCATTATAATAACTGACGATTTTTTTCCTGTGTCTGAGTCATATTTATAGAGGAAGACTTATTAGAACACGTTTATATATATGAAGAAGATAAAATAAAAAATAAGTAAATGAGAAAAAATTGTAATAGTTTTAGGTGATAAAGATAATCAACGAAATATAACTTAAAACAATGTCTTCGATGATTTTCTAACAATGACGAACATTCTCTCACGTTGCAAATATCATTATCATTGTCCAGCGTCAAGGTCACAGCCTTGTCTAGGCGTTCAGCCTCACAACTCCATCTTCACAAAATTTTATGCGGGAGTTTTTGCTTCTATTGTGATTTCATCATTCTAAACAGGTTTTTGGCTGGTTTTATATTTGCAGTTTCTTTGGTTGGTTTGACCTTGAGGAGACGAATTAGGTCGCAATGGCTCGTTAAGGTTCATATTTGCCTGTTATCTCTGAGGACAGATTAACTCGTGGCTTCTAAGTCTGCCACTTCGTACCCAGTGCTAACTACCTGTTATGTGACGTGTTGTTATTCACCAACTGAAATAACATTTCATACATGTGGAGCGTCCGGGAGGCGCACTATTGTCCACTATGTGCGAGGCAAGAGTGCCACAGTACTCAGTAGAATGAGGGTTGATAGCAGTGTCTGCTGCTATCTTCCTCTTTTAGACCTCGACCAGCATGAGCGGCCAGAGGTACTCCATCCCATAGCCTTCTCAAGCAGCATGAGCAGCCAGAGGTACTCCATCCCATAGCCTTCTCAAGCAGCATGAGCGGCCAGAGGTACTCCATCCCATAGCCTTCTCAAGCAGCATGAGCGGCCAGAGGTACTCCATCCCATAGCCTTCTCAAGCAGCATGAGCAGCCAGAGGTACTCCATCCCATAGCCTTCTCAAGCAGCATGAGCGGCCAGAGGTACTCCATCCCATAGCCTTCTCAAGCACCATGAGCGGCCAGAGGTACTCCACCCCACGACCTCGACCAGCATGAGCAGCCAGATGTACTCCATCCCACGACCTTCTGGACCAGCATGAGCAGCCAGATGTACTCCACCCCACGACCTCGACCAGCATGAGCAGCCAGATGTACTCCACCCCACGACCTCGACCAGCATGAGCAGCCAGATGTACTCCACCCCACGACCTCGACCAGCATGAGCAGCCAGATGTACTCCATCCCACGACCTTCTCGACCAGCATGAGCAGCCAGATGTACTCCATCCCACGACCTTCTCGACCAGCATGAGCAGCCAGATGTACTCCATCCCACGACCTTCTCGACCAGCATGAGCAGCCAGATGTACTCCATCCCACGACCTTCTCGACCAGCATGAGCAGCCAGATGTACTCCATCCCACGACCTTCTCGACCAGCATGAGCAGCCAGATGTACTCCATCCCACGACCTTCTCGACCAGCATGAGCAGCCAGATGTACTCCATCCCACGACCTTCTCGACCAGCATGAGCAGCCAGATGTACTCCATCCCACGACCTTCTCGACAAGCATGAGCAGCCAGATGTACTCCATCCCACGACCTTCTCAAGCAGCATGAGCAGCCAGAGGTACTCCATCCCATAGCCTTCTCAAGCAGCATGAGCAGCCAGAGGTACTCCATCCCATAGCATAAATCATGTAAGTTACAAACCACAGTAGCAACACTTCATGTATCTGGTGTGTCGGGGTTCACCAAACATTCAAGTATCCCCTTACGACACCCGTACATCTTGCCTCGATCATGGAGGCTTTGTCTGTATCAACTAAAAGGTTTACGAGCTAAGAGGCGCTGCGTGGTCGTTCGAGACCCAAGGTTGTTATTCTTATGGATAATGTCAAGGAGTTTCTGAGCTCAAAATGTGTTTCCCAAAACTGAGCCGCCATTACTGAGGAAAGATATACTGGTTTTGAAAGTGAATACTTGAAAGTCTGATGAATCGTGGCCATAAGCTCTCGACGAGGAACAGGGTAGGAGAGAGCCGGCATCCGTTTGTAGTAGAAGTCTTGATGATTGACTGTTTTACACATTACTCGCCTTGAATAACTGGTTTGGTATTGAGGCCTAAGGCCTATGGACATTTATCAGGCCACTACAATAGCTTACTGATCAACCAGGAAGTTTAGAATTGGGCTTAAGGTCTATCAACCTCTGGAAGGTTAAGCCGCTACAATAGATTACTGACCAGTCAGCAAGTATACTTTGGTCTACAGTATAGTCAGGGGCTACAGTAAGCTCTCAGTGTATACACATCGGTAAACGGGGTACACCCATCAGTGCACATGTCACTAATCGACTCGGATAGTTCTCCATTGACATCTTATGTTGAAAATGAACCTCTGTCATCCGCCAAGCCGTGTAAACAAATACTTGTTAACCAAAAACACTGCTTCCGTGTCTCCACATATCTTAAAGCTGATTGTGTTCACTTTTATACAGAACATTGCTTCGCTAACGTGTTCTTTAGGAGCGTATAACTCTTAATTGTTCACCCACATGTTAATTTAATTTATAAATAATTACCAACTGAACCAAAACATCTAATCTAATATAGGTTTAACTATACACGTAATTGTAATATATACAAATATTAATTTATATGCGAAAAGATACATTTGGAATACACAGTACGACAAAAGTTGTGAAAGCACCTTTGTGAACAGCGTCAACATGGACGAAAATGGCTTGAGGATGATTTAACCTAACATCAGAGTACCTTCATAAACCTACAGACATAATCATTTACAACTCTGCCGCAGTGAAATAAAAACAATAATCAAATACAACGATGGTCTAAATATTGTATTAATAAATTATACAAGTTAGCATTATAGAGCGCTGTGGAGAATCCCTCCGACGTCGGGGTCCTGAAAACAGTGTTCCAATTGTTCTGCCTTTCATCCGGCCCAAATGATAACCTGTTTGGACGCCTTCCTCATCCACACGTCTGCTACACTCCCAAGTTGCTGCCTGTGGGACATCCCTCCCCCCACCTGGATGTATACTGAGGTGCAAGTGTCACTATTCTAAGTTACTGTTAAATCTGTGTTCCGTGTTCTATTTTACAGAGTTGAATCTGTCATATGATTTTCTTTTAAACAATAATTGTATTACAGTAACAATAATTGTAAAATTAAACGATAATAGGCAAGTGGGCAAGCCGGTTCTCTAGGGGCGTAGTTTAGCATAAGTTTAGCGAAAGGGGAGCAGGATTTTAGTTGTTAAATGCACTTCGTGCTAAGCATCACTAATGCAGCAACCACAGGCTGGCAAAACTGACCACATATTTCGACACGGTAAAAAAACATAAGCGTTCCACTAATAAAGTGACGCGTGTGTTAAGGAACCGGTTATCCGGTTGACTGGATTCAATTTCATTTTGTTCTTTATTATGTACCCCATACCCATCCCGTGGGGGGTGGTGGTAGTGGAAAGGGTTACAAAGGCACATAATGGGTTCAGGAACGGAATCCCATTGTTCGTTTAGCTAAGCAAGTGACAATCTTTTGAAACTAGTTACATAATTGTTAATGTTATATATACATGTACATGTATATACAATCATTTACACAAATACATGTACACATCGATACTCTTCTGTCTCACAAGTAATTCAAAAGGCTCACAACATTCACTATACAAGGCACTTTATATCTATGGTGAGTCACACAGTTACTAGTCTTGCTCCACACCCACTCAACTGGACGGCAGCTTTACAGTCATGCATGTATTACCTACAGTAAGCAAATTTTGGATACTTCGCTAAGATTCCTGGCAGTATAGCATTATGAAAGAAGTACTTATACATTTCTTGTACTCCATTGATAGTGTTATCTCTGAATTCCGCGATTTTTTCACATTCCATTATATAATGAAGCAAAGTATGCGAATAGTTCTGCTTACAGAGTTTACATTTTGTCAAATCTACATCAGCAGATGTTACAAACTCCCACAGGTACTTGTAGCCGAGCCTAAGCCTAGCAGTGGTAACATCTAGAAGTCTGCTAATCTTATTGGATGACCCATAGACGTGCGGTTCTTCCTGCATAATACAATGATGATAGATGGAACAACTGGTGTGAATTAAAGAGATAAAAAAGCTAATCTGATTCATTGGAAGCCAAATTTATTTTGGTTATGTTTTGTTTACAAAATGAGTCAGAGATAAGTAATTTTGAAAGTAATTGATATTAATGACATATTGTCTACTCAGCTTCATAAGACCAGGTGTACAGTGGTTCTCATCCACCACCACACTCCAGCAGTCATCCACATCTTTATAAGACCAGGTGTACAGTGGTTCTCATCCGCCACCACACTCCAGCAGTCATCCACATCTTTATAAGACCAGGTGTACAGTGGTTCTCATCCGCCACCACACTCCAGCAGTCATCCACAGCAGCACTTACAGTACATAAGACCAGTTGTACAGTACACCACCACACTCCACCAGCCAGCTACAGTGGCAACCATAGCATCACAACACCAGGTGTACAGTGCTTCTCGGGCACTGTACCACCATCAATTTCTTTTACAGTACAGATACGTTTATTCCCTCGTTACTAACCACTTCCATTCGATCCAAGACAAGTTTTTAAATAGTTATTATGTGGTAGAACTCACAAGGTAGATAAAAATATTTAAAATAAATCTTTATTGAGAAATTTTATTCGTATAACTTCGTGCGAGAATGAAGATTATTGAGTGAAATCGAATTTTTAAATCTAAATGTTTTAATCTAAATGAGTCATGAAATTAAATTTGATGTATCAGCAGTTTAAATTTATTAGGAATACTTATCTAATAGTTTAACATAATAGGCATAACGTAACCTAAGATGTATTAAATAGGGCTAAATTTTGCCAGGTTAGGCCTAGATTTTGCCAGGTTAGGCCTAGATTTCGTTAGATTGTTTTCATTTTCTTTCAGTTTTCTTTAACATTCCCTCTATTATTTCGTGGAATTTGGCTTCGTTCTCAACACATAATCGGATTTCCCGGATTCGATTCCGGAACGAGACAGAAATGGTTGGGCACATTTCCTTTCACCTACTGTGTTCACCTAGTTATAAATAGGTACTCGTAAGCTAGACACCTGTTGTGGGTTTGCATCCTGTTGAAAGGTCAGTAGTTCGACCTTGGGGAGTACCTCGATACCAGCCTAAGTATTATATAATAATTTTGATCCAAAACGGAGTTTTTAGTACTTATAAGTATAGCACAAACATGAAGATGATTTGGCTTGCTTTCTGGTTCATGTTCTTGAGGTGAGCGTGAGGTGGAGTTGTGTAATTATCCATGTGATACTTATTGTAATATTTCTGAATATATGACTGACTTAGTGGCTCTGTTAACTAGAGGTATACCCAGCTTCACGGTGTGTATATACTCTGAGAGTTTATCTTAGTCCTGGGCTATGTTCACGACTGAAATATTCATGGTGTTTGGTAAGATTGGTATTGTGGTGGTCTTGATAACCATCCAGATTCCAGAGGTTAAAAGGTCTTTCACCCAACACTAACTCATTTTCTAGCCTTTCACCCAACACCAACTCATTTTCTAACCTTTCACCCAACACTAACTCATTTAGAGTTCATTTAGCGGACTGTAAATAGGTATTTGCTTCTAAAGGCTCGAATCATTAAAGTCGGTAATATCTAGTGTATTTTGATAATTTTGTAAATTTAGAATTATCTAAATTCAGTGTGGGTGATTCCCTCAGTTATCTAAGATGGTCAGCAAGTGGTACGAGTTGAAGACAGTACTTCAATAAAGGTTGTTGTGGTTCAGGGTAGTACTCCAGTATGGCTTGTGGTGAGAGTCGCGGACAGTACTGCAGTGAACAACTGCCAATTGTGTGTAAAGCGTTTGGGTCGTCTTTAATATCAAGGAAACTCTTGATGAATAACACACTTTATTCAAAAGCTCATCAAAGCATTGTCATCATACTTTGATGAGCAACCATTTTTCATTGTCGATTAAAATGAAAAAATTCTATATTTGTTTTTGTATTTTCATATATTCAATTACATATTAAGATTCTAAAAGTGATCTATGACTAGATTAGGAATAAGTTGGAGCTGGCTGGTAGGTGGGTGCTGGCTGGTAGGTGGGTGCTGGCTGGTAGGTGGGTGCTGGCTGGTAGGTGGGTGCGGGCTTGTAGCTGGGCTGCTGGGCTGGGTACTGGGCTTCTCCCTGGTACTCAACCTGAGCCAGGAAGCCGGAGTCACCGTTCACAGTGTAGGAAACCCTCTGCAGGCGACCGTCGGGAAGCTGGACGTAATAGGATCCCTGAGTGTCGTAGCCATTACGAGTTTCGTCGTGGCCGAAGTCGTTGCCGGAGTAGTCGTCCTTCACGGCCCAGTTGAAGTTGTACTGGGCAGGACCCTGGGAGTTCAAGACAAAATACATTAAAACACTCGAGTACATTTTATAAGATGGTGTATATGAGTTTATCTTAAGTTGTTATCGTTGCTTCTGGCCAGAGATATCTTATTACTGACACAAATCTAGTCAGCATAAATATACATGGCTATGTAGGGTACAAATTATACTCAGGTGGTCAAGACAGAGTGTGTGGACGTACCACTGGTTCAGGAGCGTTGTAGGAGGGAACAGGAGGGTTGTAGGAAGGAGTTGGAGGGTTGTAAGTGGGAGGTGGAGGGCCGTAGGTTGGGAGTTTCTCTGCCGACGCCACGACCACCAGGACAACCGCGAAGAAAACCTGAAACCAAGAAGTTGTGTATTAGAATAACTTCCTTGATTATTAGAGTCCATTATGTGTGTTTCAGTCTAGCAAGAGTTCTTATCTACGGGAGGCGTTACCTTGTAGACCATGTTGTTGGCTGAGGTGGAGGAGCGAGTGTGTTGTCCAGTGGCGACCGCAGGCCGCTTATATACCGGATCTTCACTCGCCCAAAGTGTCGTGGCATCACTAGGTTTTGAAAGGGAAAGGAGAGACCTTGACACTGCCGCGAGAGGGATTGACCACGGCAGCAACAACTGGTCCACCACCTCAGCGCTTGCCCCGGGGGTTGGGTAAGGCGGGGTTTGTGGGGGACGAGATGGGTGGGGCGGTGTACTGGGGGAGCGAGGTTATGACGGCGGTGGGAAAGTAGTGGAGGACGGGGAGGAGATGGAGAAACAGTTACGGTGGACGTGAAGCTTCTGGCAAGAAGGTTGGAGTTCATGTTCCAGTTGGCTGCCGGATGACTCTTCCGACACCTTCCTCTTGGGGATCTTCTAAGGCCTTAACTGCATTATAATTAGTGGCAAATTTTTCTGTGTGTCTGAGTTATATTTATGGAGGAAGAAGTATTAGACCACTTATATAGGAGGAAGTAAAATACAATAAATAAGTAAATTTGAACTATAGTCACAGTACTAAAGCAAAATATAACCAAAGAGGTATAATGTCAACTGTTAGAGAAGCCCAATCTAGGCTGGAAGTAGGCGACCCATAGCATCGGAGAAAATCACACACACAGCATTAGTGGGGATTTTTTAGGGTCTCCCATTGCATTTTCCCACTTTTTGTCCTGCCACCCATTTTCTTTACATGTTTTGTTTTGCGTTATTAGGTTTTTTTCTCTACGATTATCTTAGACCAGTGACAAGGTTCCTCTCCTCACCTTAGAAATGTTATTAACATTTTGCCCCGTCATGATCACAACCTCATCCCGGCCTTCAGAATCAAGACTCATCCAATATTAATTATTTTTAATGTCGATGAGATAAGACTATTTTGAGGCTGTGTGTAAGGACTGAACCTTAGTCCCTGGGAAAGCTCCACCAAGCATCTACTCAGTCACTCACAATCGACTTGAGAATGGTCCAGGACGGTCCGAAACGTCGTCGTCCCTTCACCTTCTAGTGTGTGGTCTGGTCAACCTCACGAAGTCTCTGCATCTCTCCTCAATCATGGTAACTCGTAACTCGTAAATGCTTGATTAAAACTCGAGTGTTTTAATGTATTTTGTCTTGAACTCCCAGGGTTCTGCCCAGTACAACTTCAACTGGGCCGTGAAGGACGACTATTCAACTGGGCCGTGAAGGACGACTATTCAACTGGGCCGTGAAGGACGACTACTCCGGCAACGACTTCAGCCACAACGAAACTCGTAATGGCTACGACACATGGTAACTCTTTACATGTGTTAAACAGTTTACGAGCTCCGAAGATTGACTGATAAAGATTAAGCCACCCAAAAGGTGGCACGGGCATGAATAGCCCGTAAGTGGTGGCCCTTTTGATCCATTACCAGTATCAAGAACTGATACTGCTGATACTGGAGATCTGTGGAGGTGCGACTGCACCCTGCGTGACGGGAGATGTCTCCCGTGGAGCTCCGAAGGACTACGAGGCTTTTTATAATAATAATAACTTTGAGTTGGGAAGTTTCGAAGCGCGTAAATGGTTTAATTAATATAACAAAGTCACCAAGATTAACGAAAGAAGTACAGGTTTCGTAAGTGGTTGCGCAAATGCTTGATGAATTCTGGCCATGCGACGCGGGTTCGATCCCATTCCATAGCCTCAATATTCTCTCATAGACACACCATGTTGTTGTGGTTTCATTATGTGATGCTGAGATTTCTAGATCCAAAACAGGTAGTGTTCGCGTTTAAACAACTTATTCTCTAATTAGGTTGAAATTGAAATTGAAATAAGTTTATTGAGGTAAAATACACACAAAGGGATGAGGTAGCTCAAGCTATTCTCACCCCTTTCAGTACATCGTGTTAATACATACATAGACACACATCACAAGCAATAAACATTACCAAACATTCTGAGAGATAAACATATACAGGCAGGTCATCATATCTTTTATCTTTAGTGTGTGGTCTGGTCATCATACTTTAGTCACAATAACGTGGCTAAAGTATGTTGACCAGACCACACACTAGAATGTGAAGGGACGACGACGTTTCGGTCCGTCCTGGACCATTCTCAAGTCGATTGTCGATTCTCTAGTCGATTCTCAAGTTCTCACAATCGACTTGAGAATGGTCCAGGACGGCCCGAAACGTCGTCGTCCCTTCACATTCTAGTGTGTGGTCTGGTCATCGATAAACATATATATTTCCTGATTAGGTTCGTTTAGTGTGATCAAACTAGGCCCCGAGGGATCCTTAAGTCACTGATGGCTTGTTCGCTCACTGGATACAACGAATTTACTGTCAATTTATTGATGATATAAAGTACTTCTGCCCGTGATCTCTTCCCTCATACATTAACTCCACCCGTAATCACCCACTCCCAACCACTTGGGCTGCACGGTAGAGTAACGGCCTCGCTTCATGCAGGTCGGCGTTCAATCACCGATCGTCCAAGTGGTTGGGCACCATTCCTTGTAGGCAAGTAGCACAGGCTATGGTGAGCCCGTCCCATCCCAAATCCTTATCCTGACCCCCTCCAAGTGCTATACAGTCGTAATGGCTTGGCGCTTTCCCCTGATAATTACAAAATAATTAATTCTCAGGGGGGACTAAAGACTTCTAATGCTTCTAGTTACAAACTGAGGCTATGTAGGCTTAACGTTAGAACACAGGAATTAAGGAAACTGTAGAAGGCCTATTGGCCCATATACGTGGCAGTTCCTATTTATATCCACCCAAACTCATTTATGTTTAACTTACGCTTGAAACAATCTAACCCATACCTTCCCCCTCAGCGATTAACTCTCCCCAAAAGCGGACAACCCTTAACCCCAGGAACGGGTCTGAGCCCCGTGACGGAACTCTTGGAGGAGTTTATCTATTTCCTTCTCTGCAGCTCTGATGCTGGCGACAATAACCTGTTTAAACACCATTGTCTCCATTTCCCCATCAATAAGACCTTGCCTGGCCTCACCAGTCCCCCCCCCCCCCACACACCACCCTTTCCTCTCTACCTCACCTAAATATATAATAAATTGTGTTATATTGTCTTTTAAGGAATCCACAGGGAAATAGCAGTTAGGCTATATAGACTACGTCTAGGTTACAGATGCAACTGGGGGATTGGTGAACCCCGACAGAGAGAGTGCATCTGCCAAACTGTCACAGAAAAGCCATTACTTCACTATCTTCTGGAATGTGAAGCAACCAATGACCTTAGAAGAGCTTTAAGAGTTCCTGAATCATGCAGTGGCCACCCTGAAGCCATCAACACAGCCACTCTCCTGGTCAACAAAGGTGTCCAGCAGCTGGACACCCTCATAAAGACTGTGAAGCAGTATCCTCCCCCACGATAACAGCTTGATGGTTAAATGCAACCTCAGAATACTGAGAAAAAAAAATAAATTGTACCACTTACGGGCTATTCATGCCCGTGCCACCTCTTAGGTGGCTTAATCTTTATCAATCAATCAATCAATTGTCTTTTCTGGTCAAAAAAGGTGTCCAGCAGCTGGACACCCTCATAAAGACTGTCAAGCAGCATCCTTCCCCCGCGATAGCAGCCTGACGATTAAATGCGACCTCAGAACACTGAAAAGAATTACTGAACAAAAATTGTTAGCACTTACGGGCTATTCATGCCCGTGCCACTTCATGGGTGGCTTAATCTTTATAAATCAATCAATCATTGTCATCTCAGACTCTTCTATACGGCTTCAACATTTTCAAAGGTCATGTAGAACTGGACTGATTAATTTTTCTCACGTTAATCGTAAAACAATAATTTTTCTAATTGGGAATAATGGCAAAGGTATAGATAACTAAGTTTAGCCGTTTCTGTTACGTTCTTGGGTTAAGGCTTGTTAACCTTTGGAGGGCTATTCAGGCCACCACAGTACCTTGCTGACCAATCAGGAAGTTTGGTGTCGGCCTTAAGACCTATCAACCTCTGAAGTTATTAAGACCACCACAATACCTTCCTGACCAGCCAACAAATATAGGTTACGTCTCAACATAGTTGAGGACTAAAGTGAAGTCTCCTTGCTAAGGCTGCAGTAAATAAAGACAGTGTTGAACGGAATTTTGAGTTATCAAATAGGTCCCTTAAAAGTGTCATTAGACGAGAACTCTTGGATGAATTTGAAGAAAGCAGAACAGTGCAAACTGGAACTAACAGGTTCATTGTTCATCACAATGAAATGTGTCGAGTAAAACATGTGTATGGTGCAAGTAACAAAGTAGACTAACAGATGTTGTCACAGCTCGTATAAGACTTGCCTACAAGTATCTCTGGCAGTTGGGCTTGTATAGGGATCTAGATGAAGTATGTTGACCAGACCACACACTAGAAGGTGAAGGAACGACGACGTTCCGGTCCGTCCTGGACCATTCTCAAATCGATTGTCGACTTGAGAATGGTCCAGGACGCTAGATGAAGTAAAGTGTAAAGTGTGTGGACAAAGATAGGAACACACACTTGAGCATTATATCTTAGACTGTTGTAACATTGAACTATTTAGAGATAAATCTAAACTCACGTTGTATGAAATGGCAAACCATCTTATTACTAAGGATAAAATACCTGAAATCCTTGCACTGTATCCATGTTTCGCTTCCAGTAGATAAACGACATATGAGATTAAGAAGCAAGTAGTATATTGTGAAGACTAATAATACCACACAGCAGCTCTTCTATGACCCTGGAATATTTCCTTAGCTAAAACAATTATGTATTAGCGAAAAGACCTACCATTAATGTATAATGATTCACTATAAATACATAGGTATTTAAATGGAACAGGCTCTGAACTAGCTGATATTATAATATAAGGTGTGAAGGATAGATGAAATTGTTTATGTAATAATCTAAGATGAGGTCTGATAAAGACCTCATCTGTAATCTTTTTTGCGCTACCGCTCACAGAATGAGTATGGGGTGCACAACAAACTAGTCGTCTCCGGCGATAACAATCAAATCTCAGTGTATATGATGATATCACATTGTATATACCCCCTTCGTTAGTCGGAACATTATTCAGGAATACATATACACGTCAAACATACAGCTCCGCTCCTGTGCCAGGTAAGTCCACTACGGGCTCACCATAGCCCGTGCTACTTGCCCCGCTCCTGTGCCAGGTAAGTCCACTACGGGCTCACCATAGCCCGTGCTACTTGCTCCGCTCCTGTGCCAGGTAAGTCCACTACGGGCTCACCATAGCCCGTGCTACTTGCCCCGCTCCTGTGCCAGGTAAGTCCACTACGGGCTCACCATAGCCCGTGCTACTTGCTCCGCTCCTGTGCCAGGTAAGTCCACTACGGGCTCACCATAGCCCGTGCTACTTGCCCCGCTCCTGTGCCAGGTAAGTCCACTACGGGCTCACCATAGCCCGTGCTACTTGCCCCGCTCCTGTGCCAGGTAAGTCCACTACGGGCTCACCATAGCCCGTGCTACTTGCCCCGCTCCTGTGCCAGGTAAGTCCACTACGGGCTCACCATAGCCCGTGCTACTTGCTCCGCTCCTGTGCCAGGTAAGTCCACTACGGGCTCACCATAGCCCGTGCTACTTGCCCCGCTCCTGTGCCAGGTAAGTCCACTACGGGCTCACCATAGCCCGTGCTACTTGCCCCGCTCCTGTGCCGGGTAAGTCCACTACGGGCTCACCATAGCCCGTGCTACTTGCCCCGCTCCTGTGCCAGGTAAGTCCACTACGGGCTCACCATAGCCCGTGCTACTTGCCCCGCTCCTGTGCCAGGTAAGTCCACTACGGGCTCACCATAGCCCGTGCTACTTGCCCCGCTCCTGTGCCAGGTAAGTCCACTACGGGCTCACCATAGCCCGTGCTACTTGCCCCGCTCCTGTGCCAGGTAAGTCCGCTACGGATTCACCATAGCCCGTGCTACTTGCTCCGCTCCTGTGCCAGGTAAGTCCACTACGGGCTCACCATAGCCCGTGCTACTTGCCCCGCTCCTGTGCCAGGTAAGTCCACTACGGGCTCACCATAACCCGTGCTACTTTCCCCGCTCCTGTGCCAGGTAAGTCCACTACGGGGCTCACCATAGCCCGTGCTACTTGCCCCGCTCCTGTGCCAGGTAAGTCCGCTACGGGTTCACCATAGCCCGTGCTACTTGCCCCGCTCCTGTGCCAGGTAAGTCCACTACGGGCTCACCATAGCCCGTGCTACTTGCCCCGCTCCTGTGCCAGGTAAGTCCACTACGGGCTCACCATAGCCCGTGCTACTTGCCCCGCTCCTGTGCCAGGTAAGTCCACTACGGGCTCACCATAGCCCGTGCTACTTGCCCCGCTCCTGTGCCAGGTAAGTCCGCTACGGGGCTCACCATAGCCCGTGCTACTTGCCCCGCTCCTGTGCCAGGTAAGTCCACTACGGGCTCACCATAGCCCGTGCTACTTGCCCCGCTCCTGTGCCAGGTAAGTCCGCTACGGGTTCACCATAGCCCGTGCTACTTGCCCCGCTCCTGTGCCAGGTAAGTCCACTACGGGCTCACCATAGCCCGTGCTACTTGCCCCGCTCCTGTGCCAGGTAAGTCCGCTACGGGTTCACCATAGCCCGTGCTACTTGCCCCGCTCCTGTGCCAGGTAAGTCCACTACGGGCTCACCATAGCCCGTGCTACTTGCCCCGCTCCTGTGCCAGGTAAGTCCGCTACGGGGCTCACCATAGCCCGTGCTACTTGCCCCGCTCCTGTGCCAGGTAAGTCCACTACGGGCTCACCATAGCCCGTGCTACTTGCCCCGCTCCTGTGCCAGGTAAGTCCGCTACGGGGCTCACCATAGCCCGTGCTACTTGCCCCGCTCCTGTGCCAGGTAAGTCCACTACGGGCTCACCATAGCCCGTGCTACTTGCCCCGCTCCTGTGCCAGGTAAGTCCACTACGGGCTCACCATAACCCGTGCTACTTTCCCCGCTCCTGTGCCAGGTAAGTCCACTACAGGGCTCACCATAGCCCGTGCTACTTGCACCGCTCCTGTGCCAGGTAAGTCCACTACAGGGCTCACCATAGCCCGTGCTACTTGCCCCGCTCCTGTGCCAGGTAAGTCCACTACGGGCTCACCATAGCCCGTGCTACTTGCCCCGCTCCTGTGCCAGGTAAGTCCACTACGGACTCACCATAGCCCGTGCTACTTGCCCCGCTCCTGTGCCAGGTAAGTCCACTACGGACTCACCATAGCCCGTGCTACTTGCCCCGCTCCTGTGCCAGGTAAGTCCGCTACGGGGCTCACCATAGCCCGTGCTACTTGCCCCGCTCCTGTGCCAGGTAAGTCCGCTACGGGGCTCACCATAGCCCGTGCTACTTGCCCCGCTCCTGTGCCAGGTAAGTCCGCTACGGGGCTCACCATAGCCCGTGCTACTTGCCCCGCTCCTGTGCCAGATAAGTCCACTACGGGCTCACCATAGCCCGTGCTACTTGCCCCGCTCCTGTGCCAGGTAAGTCCGCTACGGGGCTCACCATAGCCCGTGCTACTTGCAACTTTGTATTCCGAGTTGCTGAATCTATAACAAAAGCAACAAATTACACCTGTGTACAGGTGCTAATCATCACTAAAGCCGTAACCTCCTGCTGGCAAGACTGACCACATATAAAAACACCGTAAAAACACACAAGCATTCCACCAAGTGTGTTTTAAGGAACCGGTTAGCCGGTTAGGGGGAAAGAATTACACAAATCATTTAGGTCACTGAAAGCCAGATATATGTTGCTGAGTTTTGGTTGCAATTTAAGTTAGAAATAAGTAATTTAAATTCAGTTTATATGTTAATGACATAAATATTTGCTGTCAATGTATATATATGATACACATACATACATATGTGTGTATATCACGAAAATAAACACGTGATTAAAAATGTGACAGTGTCAGACCACGGAGGAAAATTGAAACAAGAATTTCTTTTAGTACTTTCGTATATTAATACATTTTCATAATACATTAATACACTCCTTCTGAAGATGTATTAATATACGAAAGTACTTAAGGAAATTCTTGTTTCAATTTTCCTCCGTGGTCTGACACTGTCATACATATATATATATATATATATATATATATATATATATATATATATATATATATATATATATATATATATATATATATATATATATACTTTGTCATTTTTAATAAAATAGGAAGGGAGTACCACCTCTGGCTGGAAGAAGGGGGACCCATAGCCTCGGAGGAAACCACACATAACGCATTGGAGGGAATATAGGTCCCATCTAATACAGTTTCTGTGTGCTTTTCTCCTACCACCCCCCTTTGTCATTATCCCTTTCCTAGCTATCATTCAATGGTGAAGCACAAACCAGGAAAAGATGATGAGGATAGTCGTGGATCAAGAAGCATTTTCACACACTAGCAGTCATTCACAGTAGCAATTCACTTCGCCTCAAGACTACACAACACAACCGGAAAATTCAAGTACAGAACAGACACTTTCACTCCCCACAGACACCTTCCACTTGATCACACATAACTTGCATACCATATATAATTCAGCATTAAGTCATATAATTCGTAAGAACTTCATCACAGAGTCTGACTGATCAAATTATTTGATAAATCTCAATAATTTAATTTGAATGCGTCATGAAATTAGTGTTGATTTAATCTTGACAGTTTAAATTCATTAAGAATTCTATTCATATATATATTTTAGTGTTAAAAGTGAGACTCACTTCAAGATTTCGGAATATTTTAACCCAGTTCAAGTCAGCGGGTGAAATGAAAGGTGGTGGATGAGGACCTTGATGGGTGACTAGCCACAGTCACGGCCTAAGGCGCCTCACAGACAACATGTGGATGATACCAGATTGGTTGTAACCATTTTTGACTAATACACATTTTGTTTTCTTTCTATAAAAGTAATGCCACGAGAAACTGTGTCCCCTCCTCGATCACTAAGGGTCAGAGAACATGTGGGTAGGATTATCTAAGGGTCAGAGAACATGTGGGTATGATTATCTAAGGGTCAGAGAACATGTGAGTATGATTAACTAAGGGTCAGAGAACATGTGGGTATGATTATCTAAGGGTCAGAGAACATGTGGGTATGATTATCTAAGGGTCAGAGAACATGTGAGTATGATTAACTAAGGGTCAGAGAACATGTGGGTATGATTATCTAAGGGTCAGAGAACATGTGGGTAGGATTATCTAAGGGTCAGAGAACATGTGAGTATGATTAACTAAGGGTCAGAGAACATGTGGGTAAACAACTAAGGGTCAGAGAACATGTGTGAGATCTTGGACATACCGTTTCTTTTTGTTGGTACAATCAGCTTAATCATTTGTTCATTGGTTCAGCTTAGCAAATATACTCTTGCGGTTCTGAACTCAGAGCCAGTGTTCATCAAGCATTGGTGTTTCTACTTACGAAACCCGTACATCATTCCGCAGTAATAGCGGCTTATTAGTCTGTATTTATTAAAAATATACGTGCTTGGGTACTCTGCGAACTCGTTCTCAATGCTAAGTAATTCAAGCTATAGACAACTTCAGACCTCGCAAACTGCATAATAATTACAAATTATGCCGCCATAATTGAGGAGAGATGTAAAGGTTTCGTATGTGGGACACTTAGTGTTTCATACATCCTGTTCCTTTGGCTTAAAAAGGGATTGTCACAAAGAAAATGGAAGGTTCCTCTTTATTCAATACACATCTTTATGTTCAATAAGCAACTTGTCCTACAAAGAACGTCGCTTTTCGCTCGTAGGCGTTACATAAGGCCAATAATTGTCGTACTAGAAAACGGAAGCGGCTGGCGAAAGTGACGCACTAACCCGTTTTCTGTTTTGGGTCCTCGGGTAGGTAAGGAGAGACTACTTTAAATTGACCGTTTTCTTGACGCTGGGAAGTGTTAGGAGGACGGACTTGTGTAAGAGCCTCAAGCCCCAGGTTGTCCATCAGTATTGCCTCACTTCCCTGGCACCGAGAACTGTTCAGGAAATGTGAATCGACGATTACCTTGTTAATATAACATAGTCATCTTGACCACCATTGCTTTGTAATTGGCATATTACGATCAGCAGCTATGTACATCCGATATTACATATTATCTATTGTCCTCTTAATATTATCTATTGTACACAATTTTAAATATTATATATTACACTATGGATTTTTATCCACTTGATAGTCAAATATTATTGGTATTTTTCGCAATTAGCTTATTTTATGTTATTGTTTTCAAGATTATTACAATATATTTATAACAGTGACTAGTTTGTGTATATGTTTTTTATATTATTGAATATCGTCCTTATAGTTCATCCTGTATTTTGTTGTGTATAATAGCTAGCAGAAGCTTATAGCACCATCGTCCTGAGAAAAGATATATATATATATATATATATATATATATATTATATATATATATATATATATATATATATATATATATATATATATATATATATATATATATATATATATATATATATATATATATATATATATATATATATATCAAACTGAAAACTCACACCCCAGAAGTGACTCGAACCCATACTCCCAGAAGCAACGCAACTGGTATGTACAAGACGCCTTAATCCACTTGACCATCACGACCGGACATAATGAGGTGATAGCCGAGGCTATATGAACCACCCCACCGCCGGCACTCGGATAGTTATCTTGGGCATAGCATTTTACCAAATCACCTCATTCTTTGGGGCACACGTGAGGAACACAAATGCGAACAAGCCTGAATGGTCCCCAGGACATATGCAACTGAAAACTCACACCCCAGTGAGTTTTCACACCCCACCGCCGGCACTCATCCGAGTGCCGGCGGTGGGGTGGTTCATATAGCCTCGGCTATCACCTCATTATGTCCGGTCGTGATGGTCAAGTGGATTAAGGCGTCTTGTACATACCAGTTGCGTTGCTTCTGGGAGTATGGGTTCGAGTCACTTCTGGGGTGTGAGTTTTCAGTTGCATATGTCCTGGGGACCATTCAGGCTTGTTCGCATATATATATATATATATATATATATATATATATATATATATATATATATATATATATATATATATATATATATATATATATATATATATACACGTTCTTAGAACCTATTGTATTTCCTGTGACTTTCATTGTAAGAATTACATGAGCTCTCAGGGCCATATTAGTGAAACTATTTTCCTTGTATCAGATGGTGGCATGACTAGTCTTGTGGTCGTCGATGGTGATTTCTCACCTTGTTCTTTATGTATGTGTGTGTTCATGCTCTTCATGTATGTGTGGCCTTGTTCTTCATGTGTTTGTGACCTTGTTTTTCATGTTTATGAAGAACAAGGTTACCCTTGTTCTTGTGGCCTTTTACTTGTTGAAATGCATCCGGCTATGCTTTACAAAGTTGTACAGAGAACACAACATTTTAACAAATTAACGTGTTTGTGTTCGGGTGTTTGTGTTCGGGTGTTTGTGATCTGGTGTTTGGATGACACGACTTGATAATGGTTCAAGACGGACAGAAACGTCGTCGTTTCACCATCTGTTGGTGTGTGTGGTTTGGTCATCTTATTTGATGGTGATTGGATGATTCTTAGTGGGTTTCTTGGTGGTGATTGGCTGACTCTTAGTGAGTTACTTGGTGGTGATTGGCTGACTCTTAGTGGGTTTCTTGGTGGTGATTGGCTGACTCTTAGTGAGTTACTTGGTGGTGATTGGATGATTCTTAGTGGGTTTCTTGGTGGTGATTGGCTGACTCTTAGTGGGTTTTTTGGTGGTGATTGGCTGACTCTTAGTGGGTTTCTTGGTGGTGATTGGCTGACTCTTAGTGGGTTTCTTGGTGGTGATTGGCTGACTCTTAGTGGGTTTCTTGGTGGTGATTGGCTGACTCTTAGTGGGTTTTTTGGTGGTGATTGGCTGACTCTTAGTGGGTTTCTTGGTGGTGATTGGCTGACTCTTAGTGGGTTTCTTAGTGGTGATTGGCTGACTCTTAGTGGGTTTCTTGGTGGTGATTGGCTGACTCTTAGTGGGTTTCTTGATGGAGATTGGCTGACACTTAGTGAGTTACTTGGTGGTGATTGGCTGACTCTTAGTGGGTTTCTTGGTGGTGATTGGCTGACTCTTAGTGAGTTACTTGGTGATTGGCTGACTCTTAGTGGGTTTCTTGGTGGTGATTGGCTGACTCTTAGTGGGTTTCTTGGTGGTGATTGGCTGACTCTTAGTGTGTTTTTTGGTGGTGATTGGCTGACTCTTAGTGGGTTTCTTGATGGAGATTGGCTGACACTTAGTGAGTTACTTGGTGGTGATTGGCTGACTCTTAGTGGGTTTCTTGGTGGTGATTGGCTGACACTTAGTGAGTTACTTGGTGGTGATTGGCTGACTCTTAGAGGGTTTCTTGGTGGTGATTGGCTGACTCTTAGTGGGTTTCTTGGTGGTGATTGGCTGACTCTTAGTGGGTTACCTGGCGGTGATTGGCTGACCTTTAGTGGGGTACTTGATAGTGATAAGAATTTTGTTAGTAGATTAAAAAATGGTGTTTAGGTAACTTTTCAATGTGCATTAAGAACTCAATACTTTCAACAACTTCCTTATAAATATGTGGGACGTAACTAGACGACCTCATTTACCATTCGATAAAGAAATTGCTAAATTTCTGAAACTGGGACCTGATGAACCGAGCTGTGATTCCTACGTCAGATCTGTTGATCAGACCGTTAACCGAGCTGTGATTCCTACGTCAGATCTGCTGATCAGACCGTCAACCAAGCTCAGTCTGAGACTGTGAGTTGGACACAATTAACCTCCACTCTAGCTCAAAATGATTATAGAGAAAAATGTAATGTTGAGAATATATATTTTTGTAGTCCTGATGTTTTATCTTCTGGCATCACTTTTCGTTCTCATTTTTATATTTTTTCTTATTTTTCTTCTTCATATACACTTGTTCTGATACTTCCTCCTTTTTAAATACGACTCAGACATTGAAAAATTTGCCACTAATTATAATGCAGTTAAGGCCTTAGAAGATCCCCAGGAGGAAGGTGTCGGAAGAGTCATCCGGCAGCCAACTGGAACATGAACTCCAACCTTCTTGCCAGAAGCTTCACGTCCACCGTAACTGTTTCTCCATCTCCTCCCCGTCCTCCACTACTTTCCCACCGCCGTCATAACCTCGCTCCCCCAGTACACCGCCCCACCCATCTCGTCCCCCACAAACCCCGCCTTACCCAACCCCCGGGGCAAGCGCTGAGGTGGTGGACCAGTTGTTGCTGCCGTGGTCACTCCCTCTCGCGGCAGTGTCAAGGTCTCTCCTTTCCCTTTCAAAACCTAGTGATGCCACGACACTTTGGGCGAGTGAAGATCCGGTATATAAGCGGCCTGCGGTCGCCACTGGACAACACACTCGCTCCTCCACCTCAGCCAACAACATGGTCTACAAGGTAACGCCTCCCGTAGATAAGAACTCTTGCTACACTGAAACACACATAATGGACTCTAATAATCAAGGAAGTTATTCTAATACACAACTTCTTGGTTTCAGGTTTTCTTCGCGGTTGTCCTGGTGGTCGTGGCGTCGGCAGAGAAACTCCCCACCTACGGCCCTCCACCTCCCACTTACAACCCTCCAACTCCTTCCTACAACCCTCCTGTTCCCTCCTACAACGCTCCTGAACCAGTGGTACGTCCACACACACTGTCCTGAACACTTTAGTATAATTTGTACCCTACATAGCCATGTATATTTATGCTGACTAGATTTGTTTCATTAATAAGATATCTCTGGCCAGAAGCAACGATAACAACTTAAGATAAACTCATATACACCATCTTATATAATGCACTCGAGTGTTTTAATGTATTTTGTCTTGAACTCCCAGGGTCCTGCCCAGTACAACTTCAACTGGGCCGTGAAGGACGACTACTCCGGCAACGACTTCGGCCACGACGAAACTCGTAATGGCTACGACACTCAGGGATCCTATTACGTCCAGCTTCCCGACGGTCGCCTGCAGAGGGTTTCCTACACTGTGAACGGTGACTCTGGCTTCCTTGCTCAGGTTGAGTACCAGGGAGAAGCCCAGTACCCAGCCCAGCAGCCCAGCTACAAGCCCGCACCCACCTACCAGCCAGCACCCACCTACCAGCCAGCACCAACCTACCAGCCAGCCCCAAGCTATTCCTAATGTAGTCACCGATCACCGATAGAGTATTAGTATGTATCTAAATAGATGAAAAACAAAATCATAAGACTTTTTTAATTATAATCCATGACAAACATTAGTTACCCACTCAAGCAATTGTTCATTGCACACACAAGTGGATGTTTTACACTGGACGAATGTCCTGGACTTTCACTACAGGCCATATTGGAGTATTGTCCTGGACTCTCACTACAGGCCATATTGGAGTATTGTCCTGGACTCTCACTACAGGCCATATCGGAGTATTGTCCTGGACTCTCTCTACAGGCCATATTGGAGTATTGTCCTGGACTCTCACTACAGGCCATATTGGAGTATTGTCCTGGACTCTCTCTACAGGCCATATTGGAGTATTGTCCTGGACTCTCTCTACAGGCCATATTGGAGTATTGTCCTGGACTCTCACTACAGGCCATATTGGAGTATTGTCCTGGACTCTCTCTACAGGCCATATTGGAGTATTGTCCTGGACGTTCACTACATGGAATATTTTTGTATTATTCTGGACTCTCTACAGGCCATATTAGAGTATTGTCCTGGACTCTCACTACAGGCCATATTAGAGTATTGTCCTGGACTCTCACTACAGGCCATATTGGAGTATTGTCCTGGACTCTCACTACAGGCCATATTAGAGTATTGTCCTGGACTCTCACTACAGGCCATATTGGAGTATTGTCCTGGACTCTCACTACAGGCCATATTGGAGTATTGTCCTGGACTCTCTCTACAGGCCATATTGGAGTATTGTCCTGGACTCTCACTACAGGCCATATTGGAGTATTGTCCTGGACTCTCACTACAGGCCATATTGGAGTATTGTCCTGGACTCTCACTACAGGCCATATTGGAGTATTGTCCTGGACTCTCACTACAGGCCATATTGGAGTATTGTCCTGGACTCTCACTACAGGCCATATTGGAGTATTGTCCTGGACTCTCTCTACAGGCCATATTGGAGTATTGTCCTGGACTCTCACTACAGGCCATATTGGAGTATTGTCCTGGACTCTCACTACAGGCCATATTGGAGTATTGTCCTGGACTCTCTCTACAGACCATATTGGAGTATTGTCCTGGACTCTCACTACAGGCCATATTGGAGTATTGTCCTGGACGTTCACTACATGGAATATTTTTGTATTATTCTGGACTCTCTACAGGCCATATTAGAGTATTGTCCTGGACTCTCACTACAGGCCATATTAGAGTATTGTCCTGGACTCTCACTACAGGCCATATTGGAGTATTGTCCTGGACTCTCTACAGGCCATATTAGAGTATTGTCCTGGACTCTCACTACAAGGAATATTGGAGTATTATTCTGGACTATCACTACGAGCCCTGTAGTTCATGATCAGGATTAGACTACAATTCGTCATCAGGCACACACATATACTACACCCATCTCAACCCCATAGAAACTACCACACTCCCCAGCACCAGTGCCACTGCCAAAACTGGACGAACCATTGCCAAAACCGCAAACCCTGGATCAAGATGGAGAGGTTGTAGGGTGTTGGAGGGTTGTAAGAGGGTGCTGAAGGGGTTGTAGGAACTGAAGGGTTGTAGAAGGGAGCTGGAGGTTTGCATGAGTGAGTTGGATGGTTAAAAAAGGATAGTGGAGAAGACTTGAAGCAGCGTGCGTCTGCTAGTGAGACCATCATCTCGACCAGCAGACCAGACTCGTCCCAACAGACCAGACTCGTCCCAACAGACCAGACTCGTCCCAACAGACCAGACTCGTCCCAACAGACAAGACTCTCCCAACAGTAACGAACAAGTCTCTCAGTAGCGGTTATTATAACTACACATACAGTAATCAATAACTGCCAAGTTAGCACTATTCTGTGTGTGATAATAATTCGCCTTGTTAGCCATGTTCTCTGGAGAGGAAAAACACATGAAACTGATGTTCAACAATGAGTTCTCGATCTATATGTACTTGATACAAGTCACAATCGACTTGAGAATGGTCCAGGACGGACCGAAACGTCGTCATCCCTTCACCTTCTATTGTGTGATGATTGATTGATGAAGATTAAGCCACCCAAGAGGTGGCACGGGCATGAATAGCCCGTAAGTGGTACAATTTTTTTTCTCAGTATTCTGAGGTTGCATTTAACCATCAAGCTGTTATCGCTCGGAGGATACTGCTTCACAGTCTTTATGAGGGTGTCCAGCTGCTGGACACCTTTGTTGACCAGGAGAGTGGCTGTGTTGATGGCTTCAGGGTGGCCACTGCATGATTCAGGAACTCTTAAAGCTCTTCTAAGGTCATTGGTTGCTTCACATTCCAGAAGATAGTGAAGTAATGGCTTTTCTGTGACAGTTTGGCAGAAGATGCACTTTTTCTGTCGGGGTTCACCAATCTCCCAGTTGCATCTGTAACCTAGACGTAGTCTATATAACCTAACTGCTATTTCCCTGTGGATTCCTTTTGGGACATTTAACCTTTCTAATTTGGTTGCCTGAAGATACCATGTTGCAGATGGCGAACCTTCAGCTATTCTCTGGTGCAGGTAGGCTTTGTTGAGATGTGACAGTTTTTTGGTGATGATGTTTTTTATGTTCTCTAGGCTGGGTTGAATTGTTTTGTGGTCTGGTCCAACTATATATACTTGATACCGTCCGGTGTATGGAGGGAGCTGGTGGGTTGCCTTGTTGGCAATTGCACAAGAGTTTTTGATAACTTGTTGCAATAAAGATGTTATCATTGCTATATATAACTGACCCTTTGAGCAATTACAGCCATTCATCCATCACGCCAACTCCTAATCATGTATTATTATTTTTAATAGATTTGTATTCTTTATGCTCCGTTCATAGAGGGGAAATACAGTGAATGATTTCTGTCTCAACTCTGTCTATGTCAAGTATATATAGGCCGTGTTTGCTTATTTTGTTGGGAGTCAGTTTGTTCACTCCTTGCCGGTTATATTGTACTCTCTCTCCTCCCCCCCTGAGAGAGAGAGAGAGACAGAGAGAGAGAGAGAGAGAGACAGAGAGAGAGAGAGAGAGAGAGAGAGAGAGAGAGAGAGAGAGAGAGAGAGAGAGAGAGAGAGAGAGAGAGAGAGAGAGAGAGAGAGAGAGAGAGATATCCTTGGGTGTTACAAAATATGCAGTAAACTGTCGTATTAGAGGTGTTATTAAGGTTAATTGGCCCTCTGGCGAACCTTCGTCCGTGTAATAACGGATAAAGAGCTTCCTAAATCTGTGTCGTCCATCTTACGACGACTTTTTAATAGATAAAACTGAAGGATATTTTTGTCATTATCAACGAGAATGATTTATACTGTTATGATTTCACTCTTTTATCTTATTAATGTAAATGTAATACCAATATTAATGTAAAAATATCAATCTTTTGTATTATCTCACCAACCCATTGTATCTTCTTTCCAATAAATTATTATTATTATTATTATTATTAATGCAACATTTTTCATGCATGACAAGTTAAAAGGTAATTATAATTTTATCCTTTTGATGCTACAGGTTTCCAGTTCTTATGTTCGTATATTGCTTAGTTCCAGCTTAAGTTCTGATTGTCTCAAGTACCCATGATTGAACTTCGTTCTGATGCCCGCAAGTGCCCATGACTGAACTTCTGATGCCCTCAAGTGCCCATGACTGAACTTAAGTTCTGATGGCCGTAAGTGCCCATGACTTAACCCTGAGTTTTAGCGTCTAAGCTTATGTTCGAGATATATATTTGTCTTGCTATATCAACACTTAATCATATATTAATTGCAATCAGTAGACGCGTATGACTGTAGGTGCTAGTGTGATGATTTGAATGAGACGATTTTAGCATTATTTCCTCTCAATTTGGTGAGCATAATTCCCCAATAATTCACGTTCGATTTCTAGCCTTATAAAATACGTGATTTTTTATCATATTTTAATTTCTTTCAGTGAACGCTTTTTACAGTTCTTGAATGAGATTTGTTCAATGTTACTACATGCAGGAGATGGTAAATTCTGCATTAACAAATTCTTAATCACACTAAAATTGTTAAATTCCACATCTAAATTGTATATATTATAAGAGATGTTTGCTATACTATTGGTAAAAGACTCATAATATTAATTTTAAATGCTAAGATTATACAGCTAAACTTGAGAATTTCACCTCAAAGAAATTAAATCAATTCTGGCTCCATTATGGAAGTGAAGATACATTAAAAAAGACTTACAAAAATCATGTGATAAAATAGTATTATATAATTTATTAATTAAACCAACATTATAACTTACATATAAGAATAATTCGGTGACAATTAAATGGTTTAGAACATTCATCATCCAATTAAATAATTGATTGGAAATTGACTCCATTGAAGTAATCATCAATCTTGAAGGATTTGTAAATTTGTCTAAATAAATCCATACAATGAGAACTGGAGCTCAGGTAATTAGTTTACACCTGGGATGGCATTTAAGACACAGTAAAGTTATTGACATAATTTGTTTTGTATATACAAGAGTTCTTACATTCTTATACAGCCACTAGCACTCATAGCTAGTGCGGGCAAGTTCTTAATTCTAATATTCCTCCGAAATACGAGCCGCAAAATCGTTTAACAACTCGGTACCCTTTGGTAACTAGTTGTTAAATTTACTCTATTGGGTAAACAGAGGCTACATTTAAGGATTGGCGACCAGGATACGAACCCAGGCAGCTCATGAAATGCCAGGGGAGCGTCTTACCACTACGCCACTGAGACTGCTATATTCAGAGGAGCCTTACCACAGCCTGGTTGATACCTGGTTGATGGGGTTCTGGGAGTTGTGATACTGCCCAAGCCCGGCCCGAGGCCAGGCTTGACTTGTGAGAGTTTGGTCCACCAGGCTGTTGCTTGGAGCGGCCCGAAGGCCCACATATACCTGGTTGATGGGGTTCTGGGAGTTCTTCTACTGCCCAAGCCCGGCCCGAGGCCAGGCTTGACTTGTGAGAGTTTGGTCCACCAGGCTGTTGCTTGGAGCGGCCCGCAGGCCCACATATACCTGGTTGATGGGGTTCTGGGAGTTCTTCTACTGCCCAAGCCCGGCCCGAGGCCAGGCTTGACTTGTGAGAGTTTGGTCCACCAGGCTGTTGCTTGGAGCGGCCCGCAGGCCCACATATACCTGGTTGATTGGGTTCTGGGAGTTGTGCTACTCCCCAAACCCGGCCCGAGGCCAGGCTTGACTTGTGAGAGTTTGGTCCACCAGGCTGTTGCTTGGAGCGGCCCGCAGGCCCACATATACCTGGTTGATGGGGTTCTGGGAGTTCTTCTACTGCCCAAGCCCGGCCCGAGGCCAGGCTTGACTTGTGAGAGTTTGGTCCACCAGGCTGTTGCTTGGAGCGGCCCGTAGGCCCACATATACCTGGTTGATGGGGTTCTGGGAGTTCTTCTACTGCCCAAGCCCGGCCCGAGGCCAGGCTTGACTTGTGAGAGTTTGGTCCACCAGGCTGTTGCTTGGAGCGGCCCGCAGGCCCACATATACCTGGTTGATGGGGTTCTGGGAGTTCTTCTACTCCCCAAGCCCGGCCCGAGGCCAGGCTTGACTTGTGAGAGTTTAGTCCACTAGGCTGTTGCTTGGAGCGGCCCGCAGGCCCACATATACCTGGTTGATGGGGTTCTGGGAGTTCTTCTACTCCCCAAGCCCGGCCCGAGGCCAGGCTTGACTTGTGAGAGTTTGGTCCACCAGGTTGTTGCTTGGAGCGGCCCGCAGGCCCACATACCCACCACAGCCCGGTTGGTCCGGCACTCCTTGGAGGAATAAATCGAGTTTCCTCTTGAAGATGTCCACGGTTGTTCCGGCAATATTTCTTATGCTCGCTGGGAGGGTGTTGAACAACCGCGGACCTCTGATGTTTCCCGGTTGTTCAACCCCATAATCTAATGCCCCGTGACTCAGACAAGCCTGTTAGTCGTCCAGATGAGATCACAGAGCAAATATAGAAGAATAGTAGACAGTTGGTGAGGGACTATACGTGTGTATCCACCCTGGCAAACACCTACATTGACTTCAAAGTTGCTCATCCGGACGGCTGCCACTCACAGGGACTCAGCCAAGTCCATTAAGTACAGAGATCCGAGTCACCACTTCACTTTTGTCCCCATTGCTTTGGCGACACTTGGTGCCTGGAGTAAAAGTGCCACAAGTTTTTTGAAGCAACTTGGTTCTAAGGTAATCGAAACAATGCGAGAATCTAGAGCCTCTAGAGCCTTTTCCTGCATCTGAGCGTAGTATTACAGAGGGAAAACACACTATATTCATGGTTCCTCTTCGCCAACTGAGGCCTGAGCTGAGGAACCCGGCAGCCTGTGAGAAAAACTTTGTACCTTGAATGTAATCACATTGTAGTTTATTTTGAGCAATAAAGTTGAGTAATAAAGTTGAGTAATAAAGTTGAGTAATAAAGTTGAGTAATAAAGTTGAGTAATAAAGTTGAGTAATAAAGTTGAGTAATAAAGTTGAGTAATAAAGTTGAGTAATAAAGTTGAGTAATAAAGTTGAGTAATAAAGTTGAGTAATAAAGTTGAGTAATAAAGTTGAGTAATAAAGTTGAGTAATAAAATAATATAACAAAATTACAAATATATGAGGGCTGGAAGGACAAGACAATAAGGCACTTCCAAGCACTCCAGGTGTCATAGACACTTCACCAAGCACTCCAGGTGTCATAGACACTTCACCAAGCACTCCAGGTGTCATAGACACTTCACCAAGCACTCCAGGTGTCATAGACACTTCACCAAGCACTCCAGGTGTCATAGACACTTCACCAAGCACTCCAGGTGTCATAGACACTTCACCAAGCACTCCAGGTGTCATAGACACTTCACCAAGCACTCCAGGTGTCATAGACACTTCACCAAGCACTCCAGGTGTCACAGACACTTCACCAAGCACTCCAGGTGTCATAGACACTTCACCAAGCACTCCAGGTGTCATAAACACTTCACCAAGCACTCCAGGTGTCATAGACACTTCACCAAGCACTCCAGGTGTCATAGACACTTCACCAAGCACTCCAGGTGTCATAGACACTTCACCAAGCACTCCAGGTGTCATAGACACTTCACCAAGCACTCCAGGTGTCATAGACACTTCACCAAGCACTCCAGGTGTCATAGACACTTCACCAAGCACTCCAGGTGTCATAGACACTTCACCAAGCACTCCAGGTGTCATAGACACTTCACCAAGCACTCCAGGTGTCATAGACACTTCACCAAGCACTCCAGGTGTCACAGACACTTCACCAAGCACTCCAGGTGTCATAGACACTTCACCAAGCACTCCAGGTGTCATAAACACTTCACCAAGCACTCCAGGTGTCATAGACACTTCACCAAGCACTCCAGGTGTCATAGACACTTCACCAAGCACTCCAGGTGTCATAGACACTTCACCAAGCACTCCAGGTGTCATAGACACTTCACCAAGCACTCCAGGTGTCATAGACACTTCACCAAGCACTCCAGGTGTCATAGACACTTCACCAAGCACTCCAGGTGTCATAGACACTTCACCAAGCACTCCAGGTGTCATAAACACTTCACCAAGCACTCCAGGTGTCATAGACACTTCACCAAGCACTCCAGGTGTCATAAACACTTCACCAAGCACTCCAGGTGTCATAAACACTTCACCAAGCACTCCAGGTGTCACAGACACTTCACCAAGCACTCCAGGTGTCACAGACACTTCACCAAGCACTCCAGGTGTCATAAACACTTCACCAAGCACTCCAGGTGTCATAGACACTTCACCAAGCACTCCAGGTGTCATAGACACTTCACCAAGCACTCCAGGTGTCACAGACACTTCACCAAGCACTCCAGGTGTCATAGACACTTCACCAAGCACTCCAGGTGTCATAAACACTTCACCAAGCACTCCAGGTGTCATAGACACTTCACCAAGCACTCCAGGTGTCATAAACACTTCACCAAGCACTCCAGGTGTCATAGACACTTCACCAAGCACTCCAGGTGTCATAGACACTTCACCAAGCACTCCAGGTGTCATAAACACTTCACCAAGCACTCCAGGTGTCATAGACACTTCACCAAGCACTCCAGGTGTCATAAACACTTCACCAAGCACTCCAGGTGTCATAAACACTTCACCAAGCACTCCAGGTGTCATAGACACTTCACCAAGCACTCCAGGTGTCATAAACACTTCACCAAGCACTCCAGGTGTCATAGACACTTCACCAAGCACTCCAGGTGTCATAAACACTTCACCAAGCACTCCAGGTGTCATAGACACTTCACCAAGCACTCCAGGTGTCATAAACACTTCACCAAGCACTCCAGGTGTCATAGACACTTCACCAAGCACTCCAGGTGTCATAGACACTTCACCAAGCACTCCAGGTGTCATAGACACTTCACCAAGCACTCCAGGTGTCATAAACACTTCACCAAGCACTCCAGGTGTCATAAACACTTCACCAAGCACTCCAGGTGTCATAAACACTTCACCAAGCACTCCAGGTGTCATAAACACTTCACCAAGCACTCCAGGTGTCATAAACACTTCACCAAGCACTCCAGGTGTCATAAACACTTCACCAAGCACTCCAGGTGTCACAATGAAAACAAAAGCATTATTGTAATGAAATTTAATGATAATAAAACTGCCTATTAATACATATTTCTAAATGAGTTATATGCAACAGGAAATATCTCCGTGTCTTTATTGACAGAATCAAATGTTATAAGTCTGCTTGTGAAGAAGTTAAACATCTCAGGGAGAAGACTTTTGCCTTGAAGAACGGCTGGTTGGGCCGGGACTAGGCAGATTACTCAGTGTGGGACGAATGGTAGGGCCGGGCTTGAAGCTGGGAGTAGGTCGCATGGTAGAGCCAGGCTTGAAGCTGGGAGTGGGCTGGCTGTTGGGAGTAGGTCGCATAGTAGGGCCGGGCTTGAAGCTGGGAGTAGGTCGCATGGTAGGGCCAGGCTTGAAGCTGGGAGTGGGCTGGCTGTTGGGAGTAGGTCGCATAGTAGGGCCGGGCTTGAAGCTGGGAGTAGGTCGCATGGTAGGGCCAGGCTTGATGCTCTGGGTAGGCCGCACAGTACGACTGGTCTTCAGGCGAGGAGTAGGATGGTTGGCGGTGATTGGTCGTATAGTACGACTGGGCTTGATGCTTGGAGTTGTTTGACCGGCAGGGCCAGACTACAGTAAGAACATAAGAACATAAGAACAAGGTAACTGCAGAAGGCCTATTGGCCCATACGAGGCAGCTCCTATCTATAACCACCCAATCCCACTCATATACTTGTCCAACCCGCGCTTGAAACAATCGAGGGACCCCACCTCCACTACGTTACGTGGTAATTGGTTCCAAAAATCAACTACCCTGTTACCGAACCAGTATTTACCCAAGTCTTTCCTAAATCTAAACTTATCCAATTTATACCCATTGTTTCGTGTTCTGTTCAATAAAAAAAATAACACTGAAGTATACTGAAATTTTATAGTGAACTCTACGCAAAATAAACCGGATATCTGTCTCTTAACAGTCGCTATCATCAATCTAGTTTTAGAAGATCTAGATTTTTTTCTAGATTCTGTAAATAAACTTGATTTGATCATATTTTACATAGCGGAAGTAACGCCCGTACCGTAGAAGTTGGCGTAGTGCGTGAGGGAGGTGGAGAACGGGATGACAATCGGCTGTCAGCTGAGGCGACAGCCAGGACAGTGACCATGACAACAAAAACCTGTGAAAATAAAACATAAAAACCTTTGAAAAATAAGTCCATTGCTTTTTTGTATACGTCCTGAACTGCTTATAACAATAATAGCAAATCGTATGCTTCAAGGAACGCACCTTCAAAGCCATGCTGGTCTACGATATGGAGGAGAACTGGTGATCAGCATTTAATGCTTCAGCTTTATATAGAAGATGCTCCATTCATCCTTGTATGAGATCATCAGCCGTCTTGAGGGAGAGCCATGTCCTTGGTAATTACAGAAGCAACTATGAGAACTTGTCGAAGACAGTTATTAATAAATATAAATAAAGATAAAACACTTTCCTAAATCTTATTTGTATGCTACGAGTTCTCCCTCATACACCCAATGTTTGCATATTAAGAGTTCTCTCTCCTACACCCAGTGTTTACAAGTTAAGAGTTCTCCCTTCTACACCCAGTATTTACAAGCTACGAGTTCAACCTCCTACACCCAGTATTTACAAGTTAAGAGTTCTCCCTCCTACACCCAGTGTTTACAAGCTACGAGTTCAACCTCCTACACCCAGTATTTACAAGTAAGAGTTCTCCCTCATACACCCAGTGTTTACAAGCAAAGAGTTCAACCTCCTACACCCAGTGTTTACAAGTTAAGAGTTCAACCTCCTACACCCAGTATTTACAAGTTAAGAGTTCTCCCTCCTACACCCAGTGTTTACAAGTTAAGACTTCTCCCTTCTACACCCAGTATTTACAGACTAAGAATTCTCCCTCTCACACTCAAGGTTTATAAAATGAGAGCTCTCTTTCCCAATTTTTTCCTAAAATTTCTTTAAAAATTGACAAAAAGAAAAAACTGGGATCCTGGACCCTGGCTTTTCCCAGGACTCAGCAAGGCCGCTGGAAAGCAATTATTAAATCATTCCATTATTATGATCTGACAAGCGTCAAATTCGAAACCGTTTTTACCAATAATCGTTCGAATAAAGACTACTCACCCAACCTATCGAGACCAATCTTTATTAATCCGAGAAGGTACCAATATTACGGTGGTCTAAATTTTAATAAAGCTCCGAGACTTTGACTGCGTAGTTGATAGTGTTAAATCTGGAGGCAGATTGAATAACTACAGTCTGGTACAGGAAACATTGAAAATAATCTAATAAAGTTGACCAGACCACACACTAGAAGGTGAAGGGACGAAGACGTTTCGGTCCGTCCTGGACCATTCTCAAGTCGATAGATCTAATCTAATAAAGTATTATTAATATTTTGTTGAAGAAAAAACAATAAAATAAAATAATTATTAGCAATAATGAGTATTAATGATTAATGAAAAGAAAGTACATCTGAATAATAAAGTAAATACATCTGTTTGGAGATGTGGAGAGGGGGGGGGGGGCCTGCTGCTTGGGTAACAGCTTCTCCCCCGAATCAACCTACCCTGGCTTTGCACCCTGGTGAGACCACTCCAGACCAGGCCGACACCAGAGTGCAACTCCATAGTCTCCTGAGACTGATGGATGCCTACTATATCTGTTAGAAACTAAAATGCTCTCAATAAATCTATAAAACTAGCGTACAAAAGCCGCGTTCTTATCAAATAAATTATCAAACCTATAATTGGCAAGGTCATCAATATCTTGTGTGTCAATGATGATGATGAAGGTGCCTCAGTAGGGGAGATGCCACAGCGGGGGAGATGCAGACTCTAGTATATAAGGCCTCAGCACTAGTTGCTGAACATCAGTCACGTCCTATCCTCCCCATACAGACATACACCATGGCTCCCAAGGTATCTTCTCATAATCATACGAGCTGATAATATTGTCATTATTTAACGCATTTTTAAATCAATGGACATGTTCGTTTATAATCTTATATTTAACTATTTGCAGGTTTTCATTGTGGCCATCCTCGTAGCGGTCGCCTCAGCTCAATACATTCCTTCCTACAATTCTCCACCTCCCTCCTACTACCCTCCAACTCCCTCTTACAACACTCCAACTCCCTCCTACTACCCTCCAACTCCCTCTTACAACACTCCAAGCCCCTCCTACTACCCTCCAACTCCCTCTTACAACACTCCAAGCCCCTCCTACTACCCACGAACTCCATCATACAACACTCCTCCAACGGTAAGTTCCTAACTTGCCTTCGGATACAATGGTAAACAAACTATTGTTTATCAAATATTCCATCATATTCCGAAAAGCAAGTCGTCGTTAGTAGCTGTAAACAAAAATATATCCGAAAATATATTGTGCTCATTAGATCTTTGTTGATAGGTCTTCGGGATTATAATTCTCTATTGTCTTTACTACACAGGACATTGCACAATACCAGTTCCAGTGGGCCGTGAAGGACGACTACTCCGGCAACGACTTCGGCCACGACGAAACTCGTAATGGCTACGACACTCAGGGATCCTATTACGTCCAGCTTCCCGACGGTCGCTTGGAGAGCGTCTCCTACACTGTGAACGGTGACTCCGGCTACGTCGCTCAAGTGGAGTACCAGGGCGAGGCTCAGTACCCAGCCTACCAGCCTAGCTACCAGCCCGCCCCGACCTACAGGCCCACTCCAAGCTACAAGCCTGTACCGTCCTATGGACCCACTCCAAGCTACAAGCCTGTACCGTCCTATGGACCCACT
Source organism: Procambarus clarkii (assembly GCF_040958095.1). Classification (NCBI taxonomy): domain Eukaryota; kingdom Metazoa; phylum Arthropoda; class Malacostraca; order Decapoda; family Cambaridae; genus Procambarus; species Procambarus clarkii. Next base: position 16,708,760 of record NC_091210.1, on the reverse strand, counting down.
CCAAGCTACAAGCCTGTACCGTCCTATGGACCCACTCCAAGCTACAAGCCTGTACCGTCCTATGGACCCACTCCAAGCTACAAGCCTGTACCGTCCTATGGACCCACTCCAAGCTACAAGCCCATACCGTCCTATGGACCCACTCCAAGCTACAAGCCTGTACCGACCTATAAGCCCACTCCAAGCTACAAGCCTGTTCCGACCTATAGGCCCACTCCAAGCTACAAGCCTGTACCGACCTATAAGCCCACTCCAAGCTACAAGCCTGTACCGACCTATAAGCCCACTCCAAGCTACAAGCCTGTTCCGACCTATAAGCCCACTCCAAGTTACAAGCCCTCACCCAGCTATAGTTAACTTAATTGAATAATTCTCATTGTAACTCGCCTTATAGGAATAAGTTGACGACATATATACAACCACCAAATTATTTATTTCAACAATCTGATGCATATAACATAAAAATTAAATTGTTTGCAGTCGCTCAAACTTTTTCTTACCAGAACAAATGCTAACATATATTAACAAGGACAATTTCTAACGTATAAAGAGCTCTTGTATTTTACACAGAGATGAGAGCACCTTTAAATTAGACACACCCGAGGAAGACTTGAAGAGTCTTCTCAGGACATGTTCAAAGGAACATGTCCTGAGACCACAAACTTCTAGTGTGTGGTCTGGTCAACATGCTCAAAGGAAGCTTCTTTCATCAGTCCGTAAGATAACACGTATCTTACGGACCGACAGGCCGTAATCAGAGGCACGATATCCAGGCCGTAATCAGAGGCACGATATCCAGGCCGTAATCAGAGGCACGATATCCAGACCGACATCAGAGCGCAACTCCATAGTCTCCTGAGACTGATGGATACCTCCTACTATCTTCAGGAAAAAAACCCATACACAATAGCTGGTCTGTTAATTTATACCTGTTCCAACCATTAACGATAAGATGTGCACTTGAGAGTAGTTCTCTTGCCTTCGTTCTCGACTCACAATCGGGGATCCCGACTTTGTTTTCCGGCCAGAACAGAAATATTTAGGCACGTTTCCTATCACCTAATGGATCTGTTCACCTAGCAGTAAATAGGTACCCGGGGAGTTAGGTAACTTGTGGGGTTTGCACCCTGGAGATGGTCAGTAGTTCCACCTTGGTGGGTGGGGGGGGGGGGGACCTCGATACAAGCCAAAATTATATGTGCACATTCTTCCTGTCCCCGACACAGGGATTATTATATATATGTTTGTGTAGAAAACTACTGGTTGGAAAAACAAGATCCAAACATTTGTTAAAATTGAAAATTAGCTACAAAAACTAGAATTGCCTTAAAGGGAATAAGACAATTGCTTAAGACAACAATAAACTAGCTAAAGAGAATGACAAAAAAGTAGCTAAAGATAATCATGTATAGAAAATGAGAAATATCGTAGTTTTTCCATAAAACTTTTTGTAAAATTTTATATACATGATCGTTAAAGTTAAAAAAAGAACGAGGTAATGTAATAACAAAAGTCTTGATCAAAGAGAAGGAAATATATTTAGAAGAGAGTTTGAAGAGAGAAAAATTATACCAGAAGTTATAAAGAAAATGGAGCTTTACCAATATCTTCAGGGGAAACCTCAATATTAGCACAAGACACACAATTCTGTCGCAAAGGAATGATACCAGAGGAACCACCTGATATTGCTACACTCAGAATAAAGACACGTTGATACAGCTTCAAGGGGCAGGGTGAAGGGAGGTATTAGGGGTCAGGGTAAAGGGATGCTCACAAATTATAATTATTAACGACGATTCAATGTTTAGCCTTACAGGAAGCCCTGTGGGAAGTCCGTGAGGTTAGCCCTGTGATTAGCCCTGAGGAGTAGCCCTGGGGGTAGCCATGCAGGGTAGCAATGAGGGCAGCAGTGATGGTGACCAAAGGGGTAGCCACGAGGCCTCACCATAGGGAAACCCTGTGGGAAGCCCTGAGGGAAGCCCTTTGGGTAACCCGAAGAGAAGCCCGGGGAGAAGCCACGAGGACAGTTCTGAGGGCAGCACTGAGGACAGAAATGAGGACAGGCCTGAACACAGCAATGATGACATTCATGTGGGAAGCCCTGAAGGAAGCCCTCAGGGATACCTGAGGGGGTGTTGTGGGGGGAGGGATCAGGGTGAAGGGATGGGTCAGGGTGAAGGGAGGGGCCAGGGAGGAGGGAGGGATCAGGGTGAAGGGAGGGATCAGGGTGAAGGGAGAGATCAGTGTGAAGGGAGGGATCAGGGTGAAGGGAGGGGCCAGGGAGGAGGGAGGGATCAGTGTGAAGGGAGGGATCAGTGTGAAGGGAGGGATCAGTGTGAAGGGAGGGATCAGTGTGAAGGGAGATGTATACCTCCTTCATCAACACCTTCACAAGCAGCCTAAGCAGTTTCACCAGCAGCCTGAGCCGCTTCAGCACCCACACGCCGGCACAAACCAGCGCAACACAAGCGAAAGTGAAGGGGTCGGCAGTAACCGAGGGGCTCTTCCGGTCGCCACAGTCACCTTCCTGCAGCGTCTCCTGCAGGTAGGTGACCGTCTTCCGCAGGTGCACCAGACGGGCGTACGGCCCCAGGACCGGCACCCAGCTCCACCTTACCTTAACCTTCAGATAATTGGGTACCAAGCCTCCTACGAGCGGCAGAGAGGCGAGGCACCTCCAGAAAACATCAGTTTTCCAAATGGAAGTTTGGTCGTCCATCACACGCTCCGGAGCCACCAGGTGCCTCATGATTGGCAGGGAACTGAGCCAGATCTGATTGGCAAGCCTGGTTTTCTGCTTAGCCATGATCAGGCGCTGAGATTGACGGTAGTACGAGGCGCTGAGCGCCTCAAAGTAGAGGCAGCCTGTGACTAGGATAAACAGAAGGCTGGAAGCACGGACCAGTATGTAGTCTATCTTCCAACGACCTTCTCTGGCCTTCTCTGTCTGCAGGCGGGTGACCTGCCTCCGGAAGTGGACCAGGCGCATCACTGACCCGACGTAGGGGAGCCAGGTCCACTGGCTGACGGGAACCTTCAGATGGTCGGAGACTAGGCTTCCCGCCAGCGGCTGCGAGGCGAGCCAGCTCCAGAATAAGCTGCTGCCCTTCAGCCTGGTCTTCTTCGGCTCCTGCTGGGGATCCGGGTCCATCCCCGCCTGCTGGGAAGTCTGGTCCATCCCCGCTTGCTGTGGTCTTGCCTGCTGAGGTACCAGGTCCAGCTGATGGATAGCCTGGTCCATGACTAGACTCTGGTACAAGCTGAAGTACGCACTGTTGTGGAACTCGAAGACGAGCCAAATCAAGGTGAATATCCACAACATTATACAAATATATTTGTAACGCATACACCATCACCTTATACGTAATGACGTGATATAAATTGTTTGAGATGTATGTGTTATGGGGAAGTGAGATGAGAGTTAACATGTAACTTAGCCTCAGTAGGAGTTCTTAGTTACACTAGTCAGTGTATAAACAATTACTGGCGTATTAGTTAACTATTGATTATTGTGTAATAGTTATGCATGTGGGAGATGTGTCTCCCACCACCTGTGGGAGAAGCAGTCTCAAACACCACCAACTGTGGGTGAAGCAGTCACAAATATGAGACTACATCTTTATTGTACCACAGTTTCCGTTCAACTGGCGATCCCGGTCCTCTCTCCGCCTTGTCCATGATGCTCAAGAACTTTGAATCATCCTCGAACTTCATAATGTCCCCCTTTCCATCACGCATATCTGAATACCGTATATATATATATATATATATATATATATATATATATATATATATATATATATATATATATATATATATATATATATATATATATATATATATATATCAGCAACAGATCGACAGAATTTATCTACGAAGATCCCCACACAGCGTCAAGTTATTGTTGTTTTAAATTTAGCTATTCAGAACGAAGTGTCCATGTAGCACGGGCTATAGTGAGCCCGTAATGGAGTTCGGTTATTCACGACAACCTTGTTACTGTGATATTTGGGTCAAAGTTTTAAATGGAGGTGGGGATTCCACCTGTTTCTTTTTCGTTTCTGTTTAGCGCACTGGTATTAGTCTTGTTTTAATAACATTATCTCTGTGGCGGATGTAGATGCACAGTGTTCACTAGTTTGTCTCATTCTTTAACTGCTTTTCTAATCATTGTAGTCGCTGTGGAATTTGCATCTAATGCAGCTGTTGTCGTTGGATTAATGTTGAGTTTCATGAGCAGAGCTTCAGTTGATTCACATTCCAGTAAGTAATACAATAGTGGCGCCTCTGCATCTGTTCCACAGATATGACACTCTTTAACTATTAGGTTTATTACCTCCCAGCAGCACTTGTACCCACGTCTGAGGCTTTGTATGGCTACTGCAATGTCTCTGGATATCTTTATGCCAAGCTTGAGAAAGTAGTACTCAGTGGCTTGTTCGTACTACATCGCGGTGGATCTTCCTTCCCAGCGAACATATATTCATATATATGTCTAACCTACGCTTGAAACAATCAAGGGATCCTACTTCTGTTATAAGAACATAAGAACAAAGGTAACTGCAGAAGGCCTATTGGCCCATACGAGGCAGCTCCTATCTATAACCACCCAATCCCTCTCATATACATGTCCAACCCGCGCTTGAAACAATCGAGGGACCCCATCTCCACTACGTTAAGCGGCAATTGGTTCCACAAATCAACAACCCTGTTACTGAACCAGTATTTACCCAAGTCTTTCCTAAATCTAAACTTATCTAATTTAAACCAATTGTTTCGTGTTCTGTCTTGTGTTGATAATTTTAATACCCTATTAATATCCCCTTTGTTATATCCATTCATCCACTTGTAAACCTCTATCATGTCACCCCTAACTCTTCGCCTTTCCAGTGAATGCAACTTAAGCTTTGTTAATCTTTCTTCATATGAAAGATTTCTAATTTGGGGAATTAACTTAGTCATCCTACGCTGGACACGTTCAAGTGAATTTATATCCATTTTATAGTACGGCGACCAAAACTGAACTGCATAATCTAAATGGGGCCTAACCAGAGCAAGATATAGCTGAAGAACCACACCAGGTGTCTTGTTACTTACGCTTCGATTAATAAATCCCAGTGTCCAATTTGCCTTATTATGAACATTCATGCATTGATCCTTTTGTTTTAAATTCTTACTAATCATAACTCCCAGATCCCTTTCGCAATCCGACTTCGCAATCTCAACCCCATCTAGCACGTATCTTGTAACTCTATCATCATTACCTAGCCTCAAAACTCTACATTTATCAGCATTAAACTGCATCTGCCAATCTTTTGACCATTCTAAAACCCTATTTAGATCAACTTGGAGTGATAGCGAGTCTTCTTTCGTGTTGATTTCCCTACCGATTTTTGTATCATCTGCAAATTTGCAGATGTTGCTACTTAAACCTGAATCTAAATCATTTATATAAATTATATTATAATTATATAAACAAATATAATAAATTATATTATATATTATATAAACTGATTATAAACAACAGAGGTCCCAGGACAGAGCCCTGAGGTACTCCACTAACAACATTATCCCACTCTGACTTGACTCCATTTATACTAACTCTCTGTTTCCTTTGGAATAGCCATGCTGTTGTTGTTTTTAAGATTGGCTACTCAGAACGATAAGTTCCAGTAGCACGGGCTATGGTGAGCCCGTAAGTGGAGGCTCTTTGGAGCCATTATCTGTATCAGTGGCTGATACTAGAGATGTGGCGATGGATGGGGGTCTTCATGATGGTTTTCAGCCTGGAGGGCTGGCTATACCAGTTATGGAGCTGGTGGGGTTAGTGTAGGCCTCTAGGTTTTCCGTTTTTTCTTTGCCTGCGACTTTGGCTGAGCAGTGCTGTCGTTAGAGTTTGGTGACGTGGCCTCCATGAGGAAGTCTTGAACCGTGTCGTATTTGTGATGCGGCGGTGGAGCTCCTACTTCCTCGTCTGAGGAGTCCGTAACCTCCGTAGTGGGCGCTTTTGTCTTTCGCCTCGCAGCCTTAGGTAGGTTTAGGTGTCGTTGATTGGTGGTTGTAGCTATTTCAGGAACGCTGGTGGTGCTGTTATCGTTTGTAGACAGCACGTCTGCTAGCCCGGCTGCTGAGATAGTGATGGTAGGAGTGTTGGGAGCTGGAGAAGGAATTACCTCTGTTTGTGTCGCCCGGGTCATGGGCGGTTCTGGAGTCGGTGTTGAAGTTGACCGCATAGTCGTCCTGGTGGTAGTCTCCGGAGTGGTAGAGGAGGCAGTGAGATTTACGCTAGTGGCTATGATGGGGGCCAGGCCGTTGTCTGTGTATAATGCGTTTAGTTCACTGACAAAGCGCTGGTTGTCTGGTCCTGCAAGCCTTTCCGCTAGTTTAAGAAGACCAGGGATAATGCCTGCACGTGATGCAGGGGGCTGTGAAGGAGCCTGTGGGACCTTGGGTCCCGAATGAGAAGGCTGTGTCGCCTGCTGGGAGGAGCCACATGTTGGTAGGACCGGAAAGTCTTTTGGTCGACTAGTGAGAGCCAAGGTGGTGAGTTGAACGCTTGGGGCTCTGGTCGAGGAGGTAGACGAGTTTTTTCTTTTGGCTTCAACCTGGGCCTTGATGATTTCCTGTCTGCGGGAGCAGCGGTAGGAAATTGCGGGGTGATTGCCATCACAGAGCAAGCAGCGATGGACTGTTGCCTTGCATATGGAGTAGTGATGGTCCAGTGCGCACAGGCTGCACCTCTGGACAGGGTGCTGACACTTATTGGTCGGGTGGGAGAGCTCGTAGCACTTAAAGCACTGCTGGATCTCATGGTATCGTTCCTTTTTTATTTGGTGGGGTGGTATTTTTAGGCCGAAGCAGTAGAATCCTTGTGTGGCAGCCTGGGTGGCCGCAGCTATGGTGGTGAACGTAATCTTCATTGATGTTTTGTCGGTGTTGCAGAACAGGTTTGGATTTTCGTCCTCGTTATTGTTTATGATATGATGTTGAGGTCGCTCAGCGATCCACCGGCTGGTCCTGCTGGTAAAAACAGTTCTTCCGGCCAGGAACTGACGTGGGAAGTGAGGATGTAGGTAGTGCTCTTTGCGAAGAAAGGCATCGTTAGTGAGGAGTTTTTCTAGCTCCTCTTCGCATGAAAAGTAGAGCACGATATCTTCACCTTCCTGACTAATGTCAGCGGGTTTGAGGCCAGTTACGTCCTTCAGGACCTTTAAAGTATTGCTTCTTCCGATAGCATGACCGTCAAGTGGAGTAGCTCTGACCTTAAGACGTTTGGGTCGCATTGTGACCACACTGCGCCTTGTGATGTGTTGGCGGGAGATGTCTCTCCCGTCATAACTAATCATAACTCCCAGATCCCTTTCGCAATCCGACTTCGTAATCTCAACACCTAAACTGGGTTTGTTCCCATTTCCTAATGGGTTTGTTCCCTTTTCCTAATGGGTTTGTTCCCATTTCCCGTCATAATATCATTCATGTTTCCAACAATATCACCAATTTAGGAAAGACTTGGGTAAATACTGGTTCGGTAATAGGGTTGATGATTTGTGGAACCAATTACCGCGTAACGTGGTGGATGTGGGGTCCCTCGATGACGGGAAATGTAGAGTTTTGAGGCTGGGTAATGAAGATAGAGTTACAAGATACGAGCTAGATGGTGTTGAGATTGCGAAGTCGGATTACATAAGAACATAAGAAACATAAGAATAAAGGTAACTGCAGAAGGCCTATTGGCCCATACGAGGCAGCTCCTATTTATAACCACCCAATCCCACTCATATACTTGTCCAACCCGCGCTTGAAACAATCGAGGGACCCCACCTCCACCACGTTACGTGGTAATTGGTTCCACAAATCAACAACCCTGTTACCTAACCAGTATTTACCCAAGTCTTTCCTAAATCTAATCTTATTCAATTTATATCCATTGTTTCTAGTTCTGTCTTGTGTTGATACTTTTAATACCCTATTAATATCCCCCTTGTTATGCCCAATCATCCATTTGTAAACCTCTATCATGTCACCTCTAACTCTTCGCCTATCTAGAGAATGTAATTTAAGCTTTGTCAATCTTTTTTCATATGACAGGTTTCTAATTTGAAGGATCAACTTTGTCATCCTACGCTGGACGCGTTCTAGTGAATTTATATCCATTCTATAGTACGGCGACCAAAACTGAACTGCATAATCTAAATAGGGCCTAACCAGAGCAAGATACAGCTGAAGAACAACACCAGGTGTCTTGTTACTAACGTTTTTATTAATAAATCCCAGTGTCTTATTTGCCTTATTTCGAACATTCATGCATTGATCCTTTGGTTTTAAATTCTTACTAATCATAACTCCCAGATCCCTTTCGCAATCCGACTTCGCAATCTCAACACCATCTAGCTCGTATCTTGTAACTCTGTCATCATTACCTAGCCTCAGAACTTCACATTTAGAAGCCTTTAACTGCATCTGCCAATCTTTTGACCATTTCAAAACCCTATTTAGATCAACTCGAAGTGATAGTGAGTCTTCTTCCGTGTTAATTTCCCTACCGATTTTTGTATCATCGGCAAATTTGCAAATGTTGCTACTCAAACCTGAATTTAAATCATTTATATATATTATAAACAACAGAGGTCCCAAGACAGAGCCTTGAGGCACTCCACTTACAACATTTTCCCACTCTGACTTAACCCCATTTATACTAACTCTCTGTTTCCTTTGGTATAGCCATGCCTTAATCCAACTTAATATAATTTATTATAGCACCCCCAAAACCACGAGCCTCTTATCTTTTTAATCAGGCTTTCATGTGGCACTGTATCAAAAGCTTTGCTAAAGTCAAGGTACACAACATCACAAACCTTACCACTATCAACTGCCTGTCAGAATTGGCAATTCTGACAGGCAGAATTCTGGAATTGCCCAATAGCGCTGTATTGGGCAGCGTCACTCATCCTGCGAGTGGACACACCGCCATAGTGTGTCCCCACTCATAGAACACAGGACACACTCACAGAACACAGGACACACTCACAGAACACAGGACACACTCACAGAACACAGGACACACTCACAGAACACAGAGGACAAAATTGGCGATGAAACATAAGTCGAACTATAATTAAATTGGTCCAAAGGATCAATAATAATAATAATATCACAGTACTTTAATAATATGACAATAATAATAATGGAGAAACTTACTACAATGTCGTAGTGCTTCAATAAAAGTGAAGTTAAGACCCATTTTATGTTTCAGTGCATTAAAAAACTAATTTCCGGATGTCTCCTACATCCTTTCTGACTACAATGTTGTGAACAAGATCCTATAGTCTCATTGATGAAGATTAAGCCACGCAAGAGGTGGCACGGGCATGAATAGCCAGTAAAAGATCCTATATAAGGGCTTGAGTTTATAAATCTGGCCGAACGCCTCACTCGGCGTCCTTCATTAGGCGTCGTTGTGATTATGCTGTCATGGGGTGTCCAAGTTACTGAAGAATGCTCAATTATCGTGACGAGTGGGAGGTGTGTGGGAAGGTGTGGGGTGTGTGGGGAACTGTGGGGAGGTGTGCGGAGGTGTGGGGAGGTGGGGGGAGGTGTGGGCACAGTCACTCTCCCTACTTTGAACACCACAAGGTCATCTGTGCTTATATCACTTAATACAATTACACACTTTTTTTGCTTCGTTAATAATAATTGTTGTGGTAAACATAAGAACATAAGAACATAAGAACAAAGGTAACTGCAGAAGGCCTATTGGCCCATACGAGGCAGCTCCTATTCTATAACCACCCAATCCCACTCATATACTTGTCCAATCCGTGCTTGAAACAATCGAGGGACCCCACCTCCACAATGTTACGCGGCAATTGGTTCCACAAATCAACAACCCTGTTACTGAACCAGTATTTACCCAAGTCTTTCCTAAATCTAAACTTATCCAATTTATATCCATTGTTTCGTGTTCTGTCCTGTGTTGATACTTTTAATACCCTATTAATATCCCCCCGGTTATGTCCATTCATCCACTTGTAAACCTCTATCATGTCACCCCTAACTCTTCGCCTTTCCAGTGAATGCAACTTAAGCTTTGTTAATCTTTCTTCATATGAAAGATTTCTAATTTGGGGAATTAACTTAGTCATCCTACGCTGGACACGTTCAAGTGAATTTATATCCATTCTATAATATGGCGACCAAAACTGAACTGCATAATCTAAATGGGGCCTAACTAGAGCAAGATATAGCTTGAGAACCACACCAGGTGTCTTGTTACTAACGCTGCGATTAATAAATCCAAGTGTCCGATTTGCCTTATTACGAACATTTATGCATTGATCCTTTTGTTTTAAATTCTTACTAATCATAACTCCCAGATCCCTTTCGCAATCCGACTTCGCAATCACAACACCATCTAGCTCGTATCTTGTAACTCTATCATCATTACCTAACCTCAGAACTTTACATTTATCAGCATTAAACTGCATCTGCCAATCCTTTGACCATTTCAAAACCCTATCTAGATCAACTTGAAGTGATAGTGAGTCCTCCTCCGAATTAATTTCCCTACCGATTTTCGTATCATCGGCAAATTTGCAAATGTTGCTACTCAAACCTGAATCTAAATCATTTATATATATTATAAACAACAGAGGTCCCAGGACAGAGCCTTGAGGCACTCCACTTACAACATTTTCCCACTCTGACTTGATTCCATTTATACTAACTCTCTGTTTCCTTTGGTATAGCCATGCCCTAATCCAGCTTAATATAGCACCCCCAATACCATGAGACTCTATTTTTTTAATCAGTCTTTCATGTGGCACTGTATCAAAAGCTTTGCTAAAGTCAAGGTATACAACATCGCAATCCTTACCACTATCAACTGCCTCAACAATGCTAGAATAAAAATCAACAATGCTAGAATAAAAAGGGATTGCGAAAGGGATCTGGGAGTTATGATTAGTAAGAATTTAAAACAAAAGGATCAATGCATGAATGTTCGTAATAAGGCAAATCGGACACTTGGATTTATTAATCGCAGCGTTAGTAACAAGACACCTGGCGTGGTTCAGCTATATCTTGCTCTGGTTAGGCCCCATTTAGATTATGCAGTCGCCGTATTATAGAATGGATATAAATTCACTTGAACGTGTCCAGCGTAGGATGACAAAGTTAATTCCCCAAAGTAGAAGTCTTTCATATGAAGAAAGATTAACAAAGCTTAAGTTGCATTCACTGGAAAGGCGAAGAGTTAGGGGTGACATGATAGAGGTTTACAAGTGGATGAATGGATATAACAAAGGATATTATGGATATTAATAGAGTATTAAAAGTATCAACTCAAGACAGAACACAAAACAATGGGTATAAATTGGATAAGTTTAGATTTAAGAAAGACTTAGGTAAATACTGGTTCGGTAACAGGGTTGTTGATTTGTGGAACCAATTACCGTGTAACGTGGTGGAGGTGGGGTCCCTCGATTGTTTCAAGCGCGGGTTGGACATGTATATGAGTGGGATTGGGTGGTTATAAATAGGAGCTGCCTCGTATGGGCCAATAGGCCTTCTGCAGTTGCCTTTGTTCTTATGTTCATATGTTCTTAACACCATCTAGCTCGTATCTTGTATCTCTATCATCATTACCTAACCTCAGAACTTTACATTTATCAGCATTAAACTGCATCTGCCAATCTTTTGACCATTTCAAAACCCTATTTAGATCAACTTGAAGTGATAGTGAGTCTTCTTCCGTGTTAATTTCCCTACCGATTTTTGTATCATCGGCAAATTACAACATTTTCCCACTCTGACTTAATCCCATTTATACTGTTTCCTTTGGTATAGCTATGCCCTAATCCAACTTAATATATCTGGACATGTATATGAGTCGAAGATCAGCCGTATATGAGTGGGATTGGGTGGTTATAAATAGGAGCTGCCTCGTATGGGCCAATTAGGCCTTCTGCAGTTACCTTTGTTCTTATGTTCTTATGTCACCCCCAATACCATGAGCCTTTATCTTTTTAATCAGTCTTTCACGTGGCACTGTATTTAAAGCTTAACTAAAGTCAAGGTACACAACATCACAATCCTTACCACTATCAACTGCCTCAACTATGCTGGAATAAGAACATAAGAACAAAGGTAACTGCAGAAGGCCTATTGGCCCATACGAGGCAGCTCCTATCTATAACCACCCAATCCCACTAATATACATGTCCAACCCGCGCTTGAAACAATCGAGGGACCCCACCTCCACCACGTTACGCGGTAATTGGTTCCACAACAACATCAACAAATCAATCAACCTGTTACTGAACCAGTATTTACCCAAGTCTTTCCTAAATCTAAACTTATCCAATTTATACCCATTGTTTCGTGTTCTGTCTTGTGTTGATATTTTTAATACCCTATTAATATCCCCCCTGTTAAGAACATAAGAACAAAGGTAACTGCAGAAGGCCTATTGGCCCATACGAGGCAGCTCCTTTTCTATAACCACCCAATCCCACTCATATACTTGTCCAACCCGCGCTTGAAACAATCGAGGGACACCACCTCCACCACGTTACGCGGCAATTGGTTCCACAAATCAACAACCCTGTTACTGAACCAGTATTTACCCAAGTCTTTCCTAAATCTAAACTTATCCAATTTATACCCATTGTTTCGTGTTCTGTCTTGTGTTGATATTTTTAATACCCTATTAATATCCCCCCTGTTATGTCCATTCATCCACTTGTAAACCTCTATCATGTCACCCCTAACTCTTCGCCTTTCCAGTGAATGCAACTTAAGCTTTGTTAATCTTTTTTCATATGAAAGATTTCTAATTTGGGGAATTAACTTAGTCATCCTACGTTGGACACGTTCAAGTGAATTTATATCCATTCTATAGTACGGCGACCAAAACTGAACTGCATAATCTAAATGGGGCCTAACCAGAGCAAGATATAGCTTGAGAACCACACCAGGTGTCTTGTTACTAACGCTTCGATTAATAAATCCCAGTGTCCTATTCGCCTTATTACGAACATTCATGCATTGATCCTCTTGTTTTAAATTCTTACTAATCATAACTCCCAGATCCCTTTCGCAACCCGACTTCGCAATCTCAACACCATCTAGCTCGTATCTTGTAACTTTATCATCATTACCTAGCCTCAGAACTTTACATTTATAGCACCCCCAATATCTTGAGCCTCTATCTTTTTAATCAGTCTTTCACGTGGCACTGTATCAAAAGTTACTCAGAACGAAGTGTCCATGTAGCACAGGCTATGGTGATCCCGTAAAGTTTCCTTGATTCATATATTATTATTAGGTAACTAGAAGCGCCTCCAGCCAATCTGAGTTAAGCATTTTTACACCTCAGGTCCGACTCCCTACCACCTCACCTCACCCACCAATTTCTATAAATAGAGTTTCTGGATCATTCAATGTTGTGTGTTTTAGAGTGTAGGAATTGGTCGAACATCAGTTTCCTCTCCGAAAGATTCAGGCACTTGGGCAATATTTGCTAGAGAGAACTTATCAACGTTTGAAAATGAACGTCCATTCCATTCGTACACTTAATTCTTTCCTCAGGGCCGCGTCGAGGATTGACCCTTCCAGAATCTGTTTGGATCAAGTATTAGAAATGATTAGGAATGTAAAGGACATTACAGGCGCTGTGTGGAGTACACGTAGGTTATACTCCGCAAAGACTCGTCTTGGTCTCTTTTGGGCACAAACTTTTGCCTCGTTTATGGGGACGAAGTCTGTTATTATAACTGGTCAGTGGGAGGACATCCTCTGGGAAATTCTTGCACTTGTTAAACACTGGTGGCCAGAGTACATACTGGAAAAGAACTTACATTCTCATGTCTTGAAATCATGGATTCTCAAGTTGTTTGCCGATCCCAAGCTGTGTCCAAACCCTTACCTTCGTCTGGAAATGTTAAGATTTATCAGCATGTGGCCAAAGTCTTATCTTGAGGACAGCACTTCTGGCCGTCAGGCAGCTGCAGGTTTGGTGGCCATGAGCGCTTATCTGAAGCTGGATCATCTCATGCCCAGAGACTCACTGGAGACAGATCTCTTCTACCACCTCATCGAGGTGTTGTGCTGCCTGAATGTAAACGGTCACCTGAATGATACTACCGCTGCAGCCGTAGACCAGATTAGAAGTCTGAATGTCGGACCTGAAGCAGCGTTTCTCAACCACATGGTGCAGCTGCTGATGCAGATGGCAGAAGCAATATCAAAAAGTTTTGTTCTAAATTCTATGGACATTTATCTTACGCTATGGACGTTCAATAACATCGTACGGTTATTTGAGCTGTTGGTGACAATTAAGCCAACCATAGACGCATACGCTGCTTCTGGCCTGGCCCAGGCTGCGGCAACTTCTCTGTTTACTATAACATCTTCTTTAGCTGCAATGAGCGCCACATTGGCAGCTAAGGATTCCTACATCCGGTTAACGACCATTAATGGCCTCTTCCATGATCTGGACGACCTTTACAGAGTAGTGTCATCATCGTATGATTCACGAACTGTCTCTCGAGTTCTGCGCATAAGATACGCTGAGCTGCTGTCTTCCCTTAACGAGAAGGTGGCCGAGTCTGGATTCCATTTCAAACACTTCCCAACACCGGAAGCGTCGACTGAAGAATGCCCGGAGCAGTTCGTGGACAGCCTGACGCAGGAGGAGATGGAGGCGCCAGTGTTGCTACAATCGTCCAAGATGGTGGTGGACGAGTCGACACTACTCCACCTGCTGCTGGAGTCCCCCTCAGACCCCTTCACTCGGGTCCCTCTGCACCCCGGCTCCTTCAGTCGCCTGCCCGACCTCCAGGCTGACATTGCTGCCTGGAGGAACACCTCCAGAGGTTACAGTGACGTCAACGACTTCAACAGTGACGTCAGTGAGACCATTGGTGAGAGTGTCAACAATACCGGGAGTGACGTCGTCGGTGACAGTGATATCAACGACGGTGACTGTGATATTAACGACGGTGACAGTGATATCAACGACGGTGGAAACAGTGAGATTAACGAAGGTGGAAACAGTGAGATTATCGACGGTGGAAACAGTGAGATTATCGACGGTGGAAACAGTGAGATTAACGATGGTGGAAACAGTGAGATTAACGATGGTGGAAACAGTGAGAACGACGACGGTGACAGCGAAAACGACGTCGGCGACAGCGAAAACGACGCTTTAGTGAAGTCGTTCTACCTCCTCATCATCTCCGATGCCAGTGATGTCAGTAATAACGACATCGAAGCTGATAACGACTCTGGTGATGTCACTGTCGATAATACCAACCATATTATCGTCAGTGGTGTTAATAGTGAGTGCCAACTAAGGCAAATGTTGCTTGAGTTTAGTGGTGTTTATATTAAGATCAATTAAATACAATTATACTACTGCATATTGTATTTAATGTATAACAAAATCTGAATATATGTATAGTGTGACTAATGTATAACAGTATTTTATTAATAAATCTCCTCAATATAAATACACATGTATTTTTTACTTCTTATCTTTAATACTTCTTATCTTTTTTTACTTTTTATCTTTAATAGCAATATCATAATATTTCTTAAAACCATACAACTATAAAAATCAAGGAATGTGCCTATAGGCACATATGAAGCTATGTGCCTATAGGCACATATGAAGCTATGTGCCTATAGGCACATATGAGGCTGAATGTGCCTATTGGCACATATGAGGCACCTCTTGTTTATATCCACACAAACTCATACCTATGTTTAACCTACGCTTGAAACAGTTCAACTATTGTGTTAACCTGTTCCATAAGTCAACACCTTTGCTATAAAACCAGTATTTACCATTGTCTTTCCTAAATTTAAAGGCCATTGTTTCATGTTCTATTTCTAGTTGATATATTTAGTAGTACCTAATTATTATCAGAATATATAATGTGGATATGATTAGCTGAATATCTATTAAGGGAGAGACAAATTGGTTGACGAGGAGTAGCCATATATATATCAGAAAATTATAGATGTGTCAAAGATGAAAACCGATTCAAAATACAAATGGCTTGAATTAAATGGAAAAGGTAATCATTTAATAATAGTTATTTCCACCAAACTTCAACAGTATGGAAGCAAAGCATGTATGGGGATGAAATATCTATAGATATACATATATATATATCTAAAGCATCTATATATATAGACATATATCTATATCTATTTAGATATACACCTCCCGCCAGTCTCCTGGGGAATGTTTGGATGAGGTGAAGGTCTCTAGGTGTCTAGGTCTCCTGGGGAATGTTTGGATGAGGTGAAGGTCCCATGGTACCTCCTTGCAGTGTCTAGGTCTCCTGAGGAATGTTTGGACGAGGTGGAGGTCCCATGGTACCTCCTGCCAGTGTCTAGGTCTCCTGAGGAATGTTTGGACGAGGTGAAGGTCCCATGGTACCTCCTGCCAGTGTCTAGGTCTCCTGAGGAATGTTTGGACGAGGTGAAGGTCCCATGGTACCTCCTGTCAGTGTCTAGGTCTCCTGAGGAATGTTTGGACGAGGTGAAGGTCCCATGGTACCTCCTGTCAGTGTCTAGGTCTCCTGGGGAAGCCGAGAAATATCTACTCGATGATTTTTCGTTTTGATGAGAGGCAGCTGAAAACCGGCCAACTCTCGGCATGTTATTATCCAATCATTTCTGTATTCTTGACTACCTCTGCTAACATCCATCTTCCCCCAATACAACAGCTTGCTCTAGCTGCAATTGTAACCGCTCCCATTGATTGGTAACTGATGGTAATGTTGTCTTGTATAAATAAAATAACAGTCTGAGCATCACGTGAGAAAAGTCTGCTGTTTTTACATTTTCTGTTTTTCATAAATAATTCTATATAATTATTTAAGATAAATTTACATCTGGTCGTTTTCACATTTTTTGGATTGTAATACACTGAGTTTTGTTTAAAAATATATTATAACAGAATACATTCAACTGTATTTATATATTTTTAAGACTCAAAATTAACATTTGTGTCTGAGTTAACCATAGACTGGGGCGGGCTTGTAGGCTGGGGCAGGCTGGTAGACTGGGGCAGGCTGGTAGGCCGGGGCTGGTTGGTAGGCTGGGTACTGGGCTTCTCCCTGGTACTCAACCTGAGCAAGGAAGCCAGAGTCACCGTTCACAGTGTAGGAAACCCTCTGCAGGCGACCGTCGGGAAGCTGGACGTAATAGGATCCCTGAGTGTCGTAGCCATTACGAGTTTCGTCGTGGCCGAAGTCGTTGCCGGAGTAGTCGTCCTTCACGGCCCAGTTGAAGTTGTACTGGGGAACACCCTGATGGGTAAATTAACGACGATTAAGCATTACTGCAGTTGTTTAACATTTTCTTCACTAATTATACATACAGTATTAAAACTAGGACACATTCATAATTTTTCACCTAACTTTGAACATAAACAAAACTTTATTGTAATTTTAGCTAATAATGTTTAATGGTAACGTTCTAAGGACTTACAGAAGGTGCAGGAGCGCTGTAGGAGGGACGTGGGGCGTTGTAGGCAGGGACAGGAGGCCTGTAGGCAGGGACAGGAGGCCTGTAGGCAGGGGTTGGAGGCCTGTAGGAGGGCAGCTTCTCAGCCAAGGCGACAGCCACAAGAGCGGTCAGGACAAAAACCTGAGAAGCACAACATTTCAAGATATTTCACGGTTGAACAGCTATAAAATCTTTATACTTGAAGAATCTCGTCAACTTTATCAATACCATTTCATAGTTTACCTTGAAAGCCATGTTCAGTTGAGAGAGAGGAGTGAGACTGATGTCCAGTGATACACAGACTGGGTTTATATAGTGCAGGCTCCGCCCATCTGGTCTTGAAGACTGACCTAAGACGGAGAAAGCCCTTGACACTGGCAGTAGTTACCATGCAAGCTCCACCATCGCCACACCTTCCCCTACAGGCGAGGAGTAGCCATATATATATATATCAGAAAATAAAAATGTGTCAAAGGTGAAAACCGATTCAAAATACATATGGCTTGAATTAAATGGAAAAGGTAATCATTTAATACTAGTTATTTACAGGCCACCAAACTTCAACAATATGGAAGCAAAGCATGTATGGGATTTAATATCTAAAGCATCTATGGGATGGATGCTTTAGTATAATAAGTAGTTGACCAATACACTATTATAAAATCACTGTCCTCTCGGTGGTGATAAAATACAAATGGGTATAATTTCCTGATAACAAATCACACAAATTACATGATTTAAAGTCTCCCATATAATTTACATCAGAAAATACATTTGATTTCGTTTGCAGTTTTACTTCCTTGAACGAAGAAGGCAAGTCTAACGTCTCTAACCACTGAGAGACGCCGTAGCTTACGTGTTCACATCGAGTTCAGAATCGCCTCAATAACGAGATGTTTATCACCAGACCATGATTGTATATGTCATTTTGAGTAGCCAAAGCTTAAATAACAACATCAGAACAGCTAAGTTGTCATTTATTTCACCAAGATAGACCTGAGATATACCTATACTGTACAACATCGCTCCCGGACGCAGGTTCGAATCCACGTCCTTGTGGATTTGTTTATACTGTACAACTAAACCAATTTTAATTAACAAATGACCATTAATTCAGGTTTCACGGAAAAATTGTTGCCATGAAGATTTACAAGGAAAATGGATTTCCATGTAGTTACATCACGTACACAGGAAAGTGTGAGAGCTCTCTGAATGGTTTAGTGTGGGTGGCGCACGGCTCAAGGTGATGCATATTGTCCAACTCATCTTGGACACAGTAGCAGTGACATCCTGCTGGTGGCTCAACGAAGCACAGTCATCCTTCCTAATAAAGCAAGAATGACGGTGAACGACACCAGTTTTGACGTCTGGTGCTCGTAAAACAGCGCGCACACAGCCATCACAACACGAAACAATGGGTATAAATTGGATAAATTTAGATTTAGGAAAAACTTGGGTAAATACTGGTTTGGTAACAGGGTTGTTGATTTGTGGAACCAATTACCGTCTAACGTGGTGGAGGTGGGCTCCCTCGATTGTTTCAAGCGCGGGTTGGACATTTATATGAGTGGGATTGGGTGGTTGTAAATAGGAGCTGCCTCGTATGGGCCAATAGGCCTTCTGCAGTTGCCTTTGTTCTTATGTCAGGTTCCGGGGTGACTTCTCGACTTCAAGATCCCTTTGACCATGTCGTAGCTCAGTTGATTAAGGCAGCGTCTGGGATCCTCTCGGACGCAGGTTCGAATCCTCGCCCTTGTGGATTTGTTCATTTGATGCATCACGCAATTGTGATTTCTGTGTGTAAAGATCCGTCATTCTCCAGGTCTACAGATGTGGCTCATTACCTGAGTACGTTCACACTTATTTGTGTGAAGGTACTCGGCTTCGAGCGTTTAAGTCATACACTTAAACGCTCCTTTTCTCTTGCTCCAAACGCGACTGAAACGGTAATTAGAATAATGGGAAGCAAATGATGTAGATAATAGCCATTATTCTACATATAATAGTAGACAATATATACTAATGATAATAGCCCTGAACTATTAAAAACTTTCAAAACTGAATGTTGATGTTATTTGCATAAACAACGCTGCATGCCAATGTGTAAGAATTTTAGGTCAATTTACCGTCTCACAGACAAAACAACAATGTAGACGCTATCATGATTTACTTGCTAATCAGACCATAAACATTAACCTTCTCAGTGAAGAGAGCTGTCGAAGCTTCGTCACGACTTTGCTATTGTCTCGCCTCCTGGGGGAGGTGTAGACGAGGTTAAGGTCCCATGGTACCTCCTGCCAGTGTCTAGGTCTCCTGGGGAAGGTGTAGACGAGGTGAAGGTCCCATGGTACCTCCTGTCAGTGTCTAGGTCTCCTGGGGAAGCCGAGAAATATCAACTCGATGATTTTTCGTTTTGATGAGAGGCAGCTGAAAACCGGCCAACTCTCGGCATGTCCAATCATGCCAATCCAATCATTTCTGTATTCTTGACCACCTCTGCTAACATCCATCTTCCCCCAATACAACAGCTTGCTCTAGCTGCAATTGTAACCACTCCCATTGATTGGTAACTGATGGTAATGTTGTCTTGTATAAATAAAATAACAGTCTGAGCATCACGTGAGAAAAGTCTGCTGTTTTTACATTTTCTGTTTTTCATAAATTATTCAATATAATTATTTAAGATAAATTTACGTCTGGTCGTTTTCACATTTTTTGGATTGTAATACACTGAGTTTTGTTTTAAAATATATTATAACATAAAATACATTCAGCAACTGTATTTATATATTTTTAACCATAGACTGGGGCAGGCTGGTAGACTGGGGCAGGCTTGTAGGCCGGGGCTGGTTGGTAGGCTGGGTACTGGGCTTCTCCCTGGTACTCAACCTGAGCAAGGAAGCCGGAGTCACCGTTCACAGTGTAGGAAACCCTCTGCAGGCGACCGTCGGGAAGCTGGACGTAATAGGATCCCTGAGTGTCGTAGCCATTACGAGTTTCGTCGTGGCCGAAGTCGTTGCCGGAGTAGTCGTCCTTCACGGCCCAGTTGAAGTTGTACTGGGGAACACCCTGATGGGTAAATTAACGACGATTAAGCATTACTGCAGTTGTTTAACATTTTCTTCACTAATTATACATACAGTATTAAAACTAGGACACATTCATAATTTTTCACCTAACTTTGAACATAAACAAAAATTTAATGTAATTTTAGCTAATAATGTTTAATGGTAACGTTCTAAGGACTTACAGAAGGTGAAGGAGCGCTGTAAGAGGGACGTGGGGCGTTGTAGGCAGGGACAGGAGGCCTGTAGGCAGGGGTTGGAGGCCTGTAGGCAGGGGTTGGAGGCCTGTAGGCAGGGGTTGGAGGCCTGTAGGAGGGCAGCTTCTCAGTCAAGGCGACAGCCACAAGAGCGGTCAGGACAAAAACCTGAGAAACACGACAATTTAAGATATTTCACGGTTGAACAGGTATAAAATGATTATACTAGAAGAATCAACTTTATAAATACCATTTCAAAGTTTACCTTGAAAGCCATGTTCAGTTGAGAGAGAGAGGAGTGAGACTGATGTCCAGTGATACACAGACTGGGTTTATATAGTGCAGGCTCCGCCCATCTGGTCTTGAAGACTGACCTAAGACCTTGACACTGGCAGTAGTTACCATGGAAGCTCCACCATCGCCACACCTCCCCCTACAGGCGAGACAATAGCCAAGACGTGACGAATCTTTGTGGGCTGTCATTCGCATAGAAGGTTAATGCTTGTGCTGAGATTACCAAGTGAATCTTGATATTTCATAGTGTCTGCAAGTTTACCTTCTCACAGGTACATCACCATTCTTAAGTTTATTATTAAGTGCTTGAGGTCTGAATATAGGCGAGACTTACATCATTCACCTGGTGTGGTTCTTCAGCTATGTCTTGATCTGGTTGGGCCCCATTTGGATTGTGCAGTTCAGTTTTGGTCGGCGTACTGTGGAATGGATGTGAATTCACTTGAACGTTTCCAGCGTGGGATGACCAAGTTGGTTCCCCAAATTGGGGATCTTTCATGTGAAGATGGATTGACGGAGCTTAGATGCATTCACTGGAAGGGCGAGGAGTTGGGGGTGGCATGATACAGGTTTGCGGGTGGATGAGTGGACATAGCAAGTGAGATATTAATAGGATATTAAATAGGAGCTGCCTCGTATGGGCCAATAGGCCTTCTGCAGTTACCTTTGTTCTTATGTTCTTATTCCCTTCCTCTTAGTCTCAGAAGAGAATCAAACATGTTTTGAACGAAAGGAAAGAAGCGCCCATAGCGCAAGGGATAATTATATAAAATAATCGACTTGAGAATGGTCCAGGACGGACCGAAACGTTGCCGTCCCTTCACCTTCTAGTGTGTGGTCTAGTCAACATCGTCCCTTCACCTTCTAGTGTGTGGTCTAGTCAACATCGTCCCTTCACCTTCTAGTGTGTGGTCTAGTCAACATAAAATAATCTCAAGGTACACGAGAAGTGCCGCCACATCGGATATTTATGTTATATTAATTATTTACAAGAAGGTACATTGGGTTGTGAGAGAACAAAATACTGGTGTTTGAGTATTACAATTATGGAAAGCCACTAACGGCATAGCGTTTTGGGCAGGTCTTTAATCTAACTAATAAAAGTATTAATTGGTATATTCAAGCAAAGTTTGAGCGAATCTTCTCTGTTTTCTTTACACTTTTCTTCACTTGAGAAGTTGAAAAATAACTCTCCAAAGTTTTTATAGTTTTATTGGGCTTAACGTTAAGAGTTACGTTTCGGTAACCCTAGTTAGCATTGTCAAAGAAAAAGTAGGAACAATTAGATTGATTAAATAAAATTAAGCCACCCAAGAGGTGGCACGGGCATGAATAGCCCGTAAAACGATTAGATTGTCTTGCTGCAAACTATGTACTCGAGAATAAGGTGAAGAAGGTGCACCTCACTTATAGGTCCACTGTGTCATGTCACTCTGGCGTTGGCATGATGACTGATGCAGTATGCAGAGGATTAGTCCAAATAACTTGGTTGAAATATGTTGACCAGACCACACACTAGAAAATGAAGGGACGACGACGTTTCGGTCCGTCCTGGACCATTCTCAAGTAGATGGTTATAGATATGAGCTGCCTCGTATGGGCCAATAGGCCTTCTGCAGTTACCTTTGTTCTTATTTCTAGTGTGTGGTCTGGTGCAGTATGCTGTGTGTTCCGTCGTGTTCCGCAAGTTGGCAGAATGTAATTTGATGGTAGTTGGCTATTGATACATGGCTTGGCTTGCTTTATGTATACTGCCTCACCCATGTCCGATCTTGTCGCTGTATCTGTATGGATAGATACGGCATACTAAACACAGTGAGAGCATGTATATGTATAATCCTGCATGCTTATGACTGTTTGTGTATTCGTGCCTGCATGTATGAGTAATCTAACGTGCATACGAATGCATGTATGTATGACGTGGCGTGTGTGTGCCAACACTCCATGTGCGAACGACGGCCGGTAGAGGAAGGTCAGTCGGGGCCCTGAACCACACTTTCACACTCAGTTGACGGCACAGTAATGTTCACAGTGCACAGTGCTATAGTTATGATCACTAAGTGGCCACGCTCAGTGGAGTCCCCGCAGTGGTGACTCTCAGTGGAGTCCCTCAATGGGGACTCTCAATGCCTGTTGATCTCTCAAATATAATCAATGTATCAACTATTGCAAATAATAATTTAGTTGCATCTGTTCCTTTTTTTGTGTAGCAAAAATGAGAAGTAGAATTTTTGTTTTTAGTTTTCTGCAATATTTTATAGGAAGAAATAACATTTAGATTTCTACAGGAAGTCCTTTCTGGCTTAGGATGGATAAGTGTATATGTCTCGAGATGACCTGGCTTTGTTGACATGACCACACTGTGTAAGCCTCCAGATGGAGTGACTTTGTTGACCTGACCACACTGTGTAAGCCTCCAGATGGAGTGACTTTGTTGACCTGACCACACTATGTAAGCATCCAGATGGAGTAACTTTGTTGACATGACCACACTATGTAAGCCTCCAGATGGAGTGACTTTGTTGACATGACCACACTATGTAAGCCCCCAGATGAAGTGACTTTGTTGACATGACCACACTATGTAAGCCTCCAGATGGAGTGACTTTGTTGACATGACCACACTATGTAAGCCTCCAGATGGAGTGACTTTGTTGACCTGACCACACTGTGTAAGCCTCCAGATGGAGTGACTTTGTTGACCTGACCACACTATGTAAGCCTCCAGATGGAGTGACTTTGTTGACATGACCACACTATGTAAGCCTCCAGATGGAGTGACTTTGTTGACATGACCACACTATGTAAGCCCCCAGATGGAGTGACTTTGTTGACATGACCACACTGTGTAAGCCTCCAGATGGAGTGACTTTGTTGACCTGACCCCACTGTGTAAGCCTCCAGATGGAGTGACTTTGTTGACATGACCACACTATGTAAGCCTCCAGATGGGGGTGGCTTTACTGACCTTAACTTATACTTAACTAGAGTCATGTGGCTTTTCCTCGTCACGATCCGACTATAAAACTGGGGTTTTTGTGGGAAAGTTCAACTATAAATGTTTCACGCCAGAGAAAAGAGGTCACTGAATGACTAACAGACTTCACTATTACGAAAGACATTGTGTACACAACACACTCAGGCACGCACACACACGGGGCGCTGGTGGCTGAGTGGACAGCACGCTGTATACGTAGTCGTTAGGTCCGGGGTTCGATTCCCGGCGCCGGCGGAAAAAAAATGGGTAGAGTTTCTTTCACCCTGATGCCCCTGTTACTTAGCAGTAAATAGGTATCTGGAAGTTAGACAGCTGTTACGGAGCTGCTTTCTGGTGTGTGTGTATGTGTGTGGAGAAAAATAGTTAGTAGTTATAGCTGATTGATTGACAGTTGAGAGGCGGGACCAAAGAGTCAGAGCTCAACCCCCGCAAGTACAACTAGGTGAATACATGTCTACAGGAGTTGAGTCCTACATATCGATGTTCGCGGATGACGCGAAATTGATGAGATGAGTTGTGACAGATGAGGATTGTAGAATCCTCCAAAAGGACTTTAACAAGTTGCAGAGATGATCAGAGAAATGGCTACTGGAGTTCAACACGAGCGAGTACACAATGAAGGGAAAGTACCAACCTGTGGCGATTTGAGAAAGGGACCTGGGAGTGGACGTAACACCTAATCTAACTCCTGAGGCACATATAAGTCGGATATCGACAGCAGCGTACTCTACACTGGCAAAAGTTAGAATGTCATTCAGAAACCTAAGTGGGGTTCACAACCGCCCACAGGATGGGTATGGGGTCCACTACCACCCACAGGATGGGTATGGGGTCCACTACCGCCCACAGGTTAGGTATGGGGTCCACTACCACCCACAGGATGGGTATGGGGTCCACAACCGCCCACAGGATGGGTATGGGGTCCACTACCACCCACAGGATGGGTATGGGGTCCACTACCACCCACAGGACGGATATGGAGTCCACTACCACTCACAGGATGGGTATGGGTCTGCATTATAAATGAAAACAAACTAAATTAGAATATGTATTAACACGATGTACTGAACGGGGTGAGAATAGCTTCAGCTACCTCATCCCTTTGTGTGTATTTTACCTCAATAAACTTATTTCAAATTTCAACTAAATTAGAGATACATTGATGACCCACAAACACTTTGGGCGACTACCTTGGCCAGCGACCGATGACGAGAACCATCACACAGGAATCTGAAGACAATCTCCCAGATACACTTCTCCAACACGAGAAATTAATGGACGACTTGAGTACATCCATCGGCGGAGAATTTATAATCCAAATTATAAATTTGCCTGTCTCTACCTCCTCTTAACAATCAACTTGAGAATGGTCCAGGACGGACCGAAACGTCGTCGTCCCTTCATCTTCTAGTGTGTGGTCTTGGTTATCTTGAGGTTATCTTGAGATGATTTCGGGGCTTTAGTGTCCCCGCGGCCCGGTCCTCGACCAGGCCTCCACCCCCAGGAAGCAGCCCGTGACAGCTGACTAACACCCAGGTACCTATTTACTGCTAGGTAACAGGGGCATTCAGGGTGAAAGAAACTTTGCCCATTTGTTTCTGCCTCGTGCGGGAATCGAACCCGCGCCACAGAATTACGAGTCCTAGGCGCTATCCACCAGGCTACGGTCTGGTCAACAATCCAAATTAATTATGTAAACAGAAGGAATTGTTATTGTAATTTTCTGGGAAGCTGTGCCGAGATGTTTGTCCTTTTTTGGTAACTGATTAGGCACTTTTCCCCTTCACCTAATGCATCTGTTCACCTAGTTAGGCAAGTTGCATTCTAAGGAAGGTCAATAGTTCGACCTTGGGAGAAGGTAAACCTCGATCCAAGCCTAAAATATATATAATTTCATATGCTTCCTGTCCCTGATAACGGGAATTATTATTATAAGAAAAATAATATTTTAACAATGCTTCTCTTATCAAAATAATATTTTTATTAAATAAATGCATCGTTTTCTTTAATGCCCGTTGTTTACGATTTCGGGGGAACTATGGCAAAAAATAACTCTTATGCTGCAATTTTTTTAGAGAGAGATATTTCACGCAGTTAAGTCATCGAGGGATGCTGAGTGGCGGTAAAGATCACGCTTGAGGTGAGGCTTACAACGCCAGCTATCAACGTAATTGTATGGAATTTCACGCTTAAGCGAGAACTCGCGAGAATGCGATCATGACAAGCGGGAATTACCAGAGCAAAGGTGCGTTTGACACGCACATGTTGTGTACCCGTTCACACGCACACATGACCGGGGAGCCTGTTGGCCGAGCGGACAGCACGCTGGACTTGTGATCCTGTGGTCCTGGGTTCGATCCCAGGCGCCGGTGAGAAACAATGGGCAGAGTTTCTTTCACCCTATGCCCCTATGTTACCTAGCAGTAAATAGGTACCTGGGTGTTAGTCAGCTGTCACGGGCTACTTCCTGGGAGTGGAGGCCTGGTCGAGGACCGGGCCGCGGAGACACTAAAGCCCCGAAATCATCTCAAAATAACCTCAAGATAACCACATGGATATACCCATTGAAGTATACATCCCGGCGCTTCTCGGTGTTTATATTATATATATATATATATATATATATATATATATATATATATATATATATATATATATATATATATATATATATATATATTATATATATTATATATATATATATATATATATATATATTATATATATATATATATATATATATATATATATATATATATATATATATATATATATATATATATATATATATATATATATATATATATTCGGAACTAAACTGTACTTGTTGGTTGGTTAGTAAGCAATTGTGATGGTCTTAAAAATCCTCCAGAGGTTGACAGGGCCTTAATCCCTAACCCAGGTACACATACATACACATATACATGGACGTAGGGATGTGCCAACATGTACACAACTGTATGTACGGTACAGATGTGCACATGCTTGCATGTTGATACTCTTTCTGTTTCTCTGCAATCTGTGTTTGTCGTCTCAATCGCGTCTGTTAAGTTCTACTGATACGAGTAGGGTCTAAAATCTGGAAAACATATGTGCTATTCTACGTCATCGTTATTCTCTAAATAAATGTAACCAAACCTAACCTAACCCAACCCAACATAACCTGACCTAACCTAGCCCATCCAAACCCAACATAACCTAGCCCAACCTAACCTAACCTAACCCAAACTAACCTGACCTAACCTAGCCCAACCAAACCCAACCTAACCTGACCTAACCTCGCCCAACCTAACCTGACCTAACCTAGCCCAACCAAACCCAACCTAACCTGACCTAACCTAGCCCAACCTAACCTGACCTAGCCCAACCAAACCTGACCTAACCTGACCTAACCTAGCCCAACCAAACCCAACATAACCTGACCTAACCTAAGCTAATCTAACCTGATCTAAGCTAATCTAACCTGATCTAAGCTAAGCTAACCTGACCTAAGCTGACCTAATCTAACCTAACCCAATGTAACCCAAGCTACCGTAACCTAACCAAGTGCATTAGACAACCAACGGCTAGAGAGGCGGGGTCCAAGAGCTAACAGCTCGATCCTTCAGGCACAAATGGTAAATTACAAATACCAAACACGCACGCAAACACCCCCTCCCCCTCATTCACGCACGCACCAAATAAAACAATTTCAACTAGAGGTGAATGTAAGCACGCCTCAAGTATCCCCAGAGTGTAAACAATGACTATGTGAGAGATCTCAGGTGTTCCCCAGAGTGTAAACAATGGTTGTGAGAGATCTCAGGTGTTCCCCAGAGTGTAAACAATGGTTGTGAGAGATCTCAGGTGTTCCCCAGAGTGTAAACAATGGTTGTGAGAGATCTCAAGTGTTTCCCAGAGTGTAAACAATGGTTGTGAGAGATCTCAAGTGTTTCCCAGAGTGGTTCACGCGGTAAATACACACACGTAAGAAGTTTTACATACTAGGGTGAACACACTTGATGAAGACACACTCGGTGAACACAAACACTCAGAAAATTCACATTCAGGTTCAGTAACAATGAGGTCATTTTCGCCTCACACACACACACACACACACACACACACACACACACACACACACACACACACACACACACACACCACCTGTGTACTCACCTTTAATAGGTGAGTACACACACGTATGATACATATGATAGAGCCCAATAGGCTCAGGAACCTGTACACCTGTTGATTGACGATTAAGAGGTGAGACCAAAGAGCCAGAGCTCAACCCCCGCAAGCACAACTAGGTGAGTACACACACTCACACTCACACACTCAATGACTCTAGAACTTCGGGCGCAGTTTTGATTCCCGATCGAGGCAGATACAAATAGGCAGGTTCTTTCCCCTGATGTCTCTGTTCACCTAGCAGTAAATAGGCACTTGGGAGTTAGGCAGCTGGTACGGGCTGCATCCTAGAGATGTGTATGTGAGAGAGAAATATATAGTAGGTATGATAGAGGAAAATAGATCGGGAGTCAGTACATGAGACAACCGACGGTTAGAAAGGTGGGGGCCAAGAGCTAAGAGCTCGACTCTGCTGTCACACAGCAAATATATTCGTCCCATCATACACATCAAATATTAACGATGTTGATCACAATATATTGACCCTGTAGAGCAGCAAAAACAGTGTATATAGCTGTGTAAAACTGCTGTGTATATAGGAAATGTTCCTCATGTTCCTGTGTATATAGGAAATGTTTCTCATGTTCCTGTGTATATAGGAAATGTTTCTCATGTTCCTGTGTATATAGGAAATGTTTCTCATGTTCCTGTGTATATAGGAAATGTTCCTGTGTATATAGGAAATGTTGCTCATGTTCCTGTGTATATAGGAAATGTTCCTCATGTTCCTGTGTATATAGGAAATGTTCCTGTGTATATAGGAAATGTTGCTCATGTTCCTGTGTATATAGGAAATGTTCCTCATGTTCCTGTGTATATAGGAAATGTTTCTCATGTTCCTGTGTATATAGGAAATGTTCCTGTGTATATAAAAAATGTTCCTCATGTTCCTGTGTATATAGGAAATGTTCCTGTGTATATAGGAAATGTTGCTCATGTTCCTGTGTATATACGAAATGTTTCTCATGTTCCTGTGTATATAGGAAATGTTCCTCATGTTCCTGTGTATATAGGAAATGTTTCTCATGTTCCTGTGTATATAAGAAATGTTCCTCATGTTCCTGTGTATATAGGAAATGTTTCTCATGTTCCTGTGTATATAAGAAATGTTCCTCATGTTCCTGTGTATATAGGAAATGTTCCTCATGTTCCTGTGTATATAAGAAATGTTCCTCATGTTCCTGTGTATATAGGAAATGTTCCTCATGTTCCTGTGTATATAGGAAATGTTCCTCATGTTCCTGTGTATATAGGAAATGTTCCTCATGTTCCTGTGTATATAGGAAATGTTCCTCATGTTCCTGTGTATATAGGAAATGTTCCTCATGTTCCTGTGTATATAGGAAATGTTCCTCATGTTCCTGTGTATATAGGAAATGTTTCTCATGTTCCTGTGTATATAGGAAATGTTCCTCATGTTCCTGTGTATATAGGAAATGTTCCTCATGTTCCTGTGTATATAGGAAATGTTCCTCATGTTCCTGTGTATATAGGTAATGTTCCTCATGTTCCTGTGTATATAGGAAATGTTCCTCATGTTCCTGTGTATATAGGAAATGTTCATACAAGGAAAATCTATCTCATCAGAGTAGGTCAAATGTATATGTTGACATTAACCAACACATTGATTGTTTTGAAAGTGTTCCCAGTGCGACAAGTGCATGACAGAGCAAGCTTCCCGGCAAACACACACCGAAACTACGACGTTGGTATAACGTTCGAACAAGTTTTAACACCACCTAACCAGTTATAACAACCAATATAGCAAGTTGTAACAACGTTCTAATACGTCATAAACACGTTAAGCCAAGATGTAACAACTTTATTACAAGTTGTAACCAGCGGAAAATAGGGACAGTTTCGGTTTGTGTTTCCAGGGTTGGAGTTACGTGACTCATGGAATTGACACTTTTTCTCTCTGTAATATGGTGAATTCCTTTTTCAAGTGCAGAGTACGTGATGCTTCTAATAATTTAGCTAGATTTTGGATTTAAATGACACCATATTAAGATGTTACAAGTGCATATATGATCTTAATGAGTATATGCGGGCCATCTTCAACAACAAAAATCATTCCGAAACTAAGTCGACTCTCGTACCAGGAGCAGTTGAAGGCCACAGGGCTAACCATCTGCAAACCAGACATGACAAGGCTCATCTCATCTAAGCTTTTAAAATACTGAGCAGTTTGGGAGATATTAATCCAGACAACTTCTTCAAGACGTCAGATGTAACACAAATAAGGAGCAACGGTTTCAAGCTCAACAAGCCACAGTGTAGGATTGAGAACAGGAGATACTTCCCCACTAATGGAACCGCCTACCCGCTGAAACCGTAAAACCCAGTCTGTGGAACTTGGTTCCCAATGAATTTAAAAATTGCCCAACCAATGCCTTACTCAAAGTAAAACCAAAAAGTACCTAATTTCATCCACATACTTCCCTACCTTGTGCTTCAAACTCACACTGTATCTTGTACACTCACTTTCCCAATATTAGTACTTTAGATATATATATTTACCAGTGTAATTATATCATTTTATATTGTAGTTATTATGTTAAACTCAAATGTTGTTGCAATATACCTCTTAATAAACTTATATGTTAGATTAAGGACCTGCCCGCAACGGTATGAATTTTAGTGACTTTGTAAGAATGTAAGAACATCAATGTTATGTGCTCTCACAAATCCAATATACCTTCTTGTATATAAATAAATATATAAATCAATTCTTTGTGTGAAAGACCTTCAGGAACTGTCGCGACTAAAGGATCAACTTACACAAATCTCAGTGCTTAACTTTACTCATGAATAAGGCATCTTTTTTTTTTTGAATACTCAGATATTCCTGTGTGGGTCCTAAGCCTCTGGCTGGCCCACTAAGTGTTGCTTGTTTCTGTTTTACTTGGGCGGAGTATGAGTATTTATGACTCGTATGGTCGCTTCAGTAAGAAATAAGGCAACGATGGTACCCTCTCTTTCCTCCATGTCTACGTGAGACCCAAAGACAACACCTTCACCATAGAAGTTTATGCTGAACCCACCAACATTGGTATGAATCCACCTAGTCCTCTACCTATCCATCTATCGAACGATCTATCCATACATTCATCCATCTAACTATGCCACGACGATAATGAAGATGAAGATTCAGCCACCCAAGAGGTGGCACGGGCATGAATAGCCCGTAAGTGGATACCACGACTAAGACAAACTCAGTATATAATTCCCCGTCTTAAAAAGAGAACAATAATTGAGAGGCGAGCGTCACATGTTGCTGCTTCTCTTGATAAGTCATTTGAGAGCCGCGAACGCGTGTCCAGGGAAATAGGGCCAACTTGTCAAGGTTTCCTCTCCGCTCTGCTGCTGCTGCTGACACATTATGACACAAATGGTCCACCACAACTACGTCAACAGTGACCTCTGTTTTCGTCGGTCGGGTGACCACACTATCCATGGTTGGTATATAAGAGGTGGAGATGTGGTTGTTTACATCACTGTCTTAGCTTCACTCGCTATGGCTGCTACTAAGGTATACACCTCCAGCTCACAAGAGGAATATACAAAGCGAGGGGTGTATTCCACTTGTGTGTGTGTATATATACACAGTTTACTTTAGAATTCACCTGTTTTTCGGGACTAAAGAAAACTTGTTACATATGTAACCTACAACACCTTACATATGTAAGGTGTTGTAGTGGCCATAATAACCCTCCAGGGTTGATGGGCTTCAAACTTATCAACCAAAGCCTGGAGGTCAACTGTCCATGGCTTCCCAGTAACATTCCCAACCCACAAAGTGTTCATATGGTTGACTTCCGTCAACTTTAGCCCCTATTGATAAACTCGCGACACTGTAATTTATAAGTTGCTAATAGAACTGTACTTTTCTAGTTAGACACAAGTTGACAAACGAATTGTGGACACGTTCACACACGCCCATAATATGGGTTACATTTTGGTAATAATAATAATATTGAGAAAATCAACTGAGCTCGACTCGAATCCCGAACCGAGATATTTCCAGCCACTAACGCTAACCGCTGGACCACCCTGACTGTGCAAAAGTTATACAACCTGATTTCTACTGAAATTACAGCAAGTCTGTACAGGTTATATCAACTCAGAAGGGAGGGGGGGGGGGGGGGGAAGGGGTCCAGAGATTAACGTCAGTGGCTGGGAGTCTCTTGGGCGAAGGTTCGAGTCACTTCAGAGCTCCAGTTGATTTTCTCATTGCTATATATCACATTAGTTTGAGTTCTCTGTGAATAATAATAATAACTCTGTTGGGCACATAATGCAACTCCCACAACAGTTGCCTGACTCCAGGGTAGATTGAGCCACCCAAGAGGTGGCACGGGCATGAATAGCCCGTAATGTCTCCCGGGTTGTTGTTGTTATAGATTCAGCCATAAATTCGACACACCATCTGGTCACCATTTGGTCCGGGAAACATCTCCCGTCACGCAGGGTGCATTCGCACCTCCACAGATCTCCAGTATCAGCTCTTGATACTGGTAATGACTCAAAAGGGCCACCACTTACGGGCTATTCATGCCCGTGCCACCTTTTGGGTGCCTTAATCTTCATCAATCAATCAATCAATTCGACAATTCCCACAAACAAATTCCTCTCTGTACAAACAGGTTGTTATGGTGGCTGCCTTGATGGCCGCCGCCACTGCGCGCGCACAGCCCCAGTACCCAGGCGCATATGGCGCTCCAGCACCTAGCCCCGTCCACCGACCACCTATTCACTTCCGTCCAGCGCCTGTCCAAGTCCGCCCAGCTCCTAGCTACGGCAACCCAGCCCCTAGCTACGGCAACCCAGCCCCTGTGGTCAGTTCCACCTCAAACACACACAATAAATCATCATTTTCATGGTCACACAGAACATATTTTGTCATAATCTCCCACCTAGAAATGTTGTTTCACCAGGTCTTCATTCCTCAGGGCCCCGCGCAGTACGACTTCAACTACGTCGTGAGAGACAACTCCGGTAACGACTTCGGTCACCAGGAGTCTCGCGACGGCTACGACACCAAGGGCTCTTATTACGTCCAGCTTCCCGACGGCCGCCTGCAGAAGGTGACTTACGTCGTCAACGGCGACTCCGGCTACGTGGCCCAAGTGACCTACGAAGGCCAAGCCCAGTACCCAGCCTACCAGCCCAGTTACAAGCCCGCCCCAGCCTACCAGCCCGCCCCAGCCTACCAGCCAGCTCCAGCCTACCAGCCAGCCCCGGTCTACGGATAATTTTAGTCTGCCAGATACGTTGTGAAGTTAATATTAAGGAACTTATAATGTGAAGGTAAAAAAATGTCAAAGATAACTTTTTATATATATAGTTAACTTTGATGTAAAGATAACGTGTATGTATAGCTAAATTGTTTATATGTAACTTTCATGTACAGCTAATTTATATATAGAGCATACCTGCATGTATATTTTTTTTTTGCAGGGATATTCCTAAGCTATACATAGGCCTCTGGCTGGCCTATGTGTAACTAACCTGTATGTATAGCTGACTTGTATGTATTTCTAACCTGTTTTAATAGCTAACATACAAATGAAGATACTCATAATAATCTAACTTATTAACATAAAGAACAAGTAACTTATGTGAATATAGCTGATCATAAAAATTATAATTTTTGTTTCCCTATGTTGTATTTTATGAACAAAATACAACATAGGGAATGTATTGTTGAACAAATACATTCCCTATGTTATATTTTATGAACAAATACATTCCCTATGTTGTATTTTACGAACAAATACAGTCCCTATGTTGTATTTTATGAACAAATACATTCCCTATGTTGTATTTTATGAACAAATACATTCCCTATGTTATATTTTATGAACAAATACATTCCCTATGTTATATTTTATGAACAAATACATTCCACAAATGAAATATAACAGTCTCCGTGGTGTAGTGGTAAGACACTCGCCTGGCGTTCCGCGAGCACTATGTCATGGGTTCGTATCCTGGCCGGGGAGGATTTACTGGGCGCAATTCCTTAACTGTAGCCTCTGTTTAACGCAACAGTAAAATGTGTACTTGGATGAAAAAACGATTCTTCGCGGCAGGGATCGTATTCCAGGGACCATAGGATTAAGGACTTGCCCGAAACGCTACGCGTACTAGTGGCTGTATAAGAATGTAACAACTCTTGTATATATCTCAAAAAAAAAAAAAAAAAAAAAAAAAAAAAAAAAATATTTTTTTTATTATTTCATCATCCGAATTGTAGCCTCTTCCGTAGTTGGTAGTTATATACATGGATACATGATAGAAATGTATACAATGTATACTAGGAATATGTACACCAACATATGTAATCATCATCTCGGTGTTCTTACCTAGTTGTGCTTGCGGGGGTTGAGCTTCGACTCTTTGGTCCCGCCTCTCAACTGTCAATCAACTGGTGTATAGGTTCCTGAGCCTATTGGGCTCTGTTATATCTACACTTGAAACTGTGTATGGAGTCAGCCTCCACCACATCACTGCCTAATGCATTCCATTTATTAACTATTCAAACACTAAATTTTTTTCCAAATGTCTTTATGGCTAATTTGGGGACTCAGTTTCCACCTGTGTCCCCTAGTGCGTGTGCCACTTGTGTTAAATAGTCTGTCTTTATCTACCCTATCAATTCCTTTGAGAATTTTATATGTGGTGATCATGTCCCCCCTAACTCTCCTGTCTTCCAGAGGTATAGCTAACTTTCTAGCTATAGCTAACAAAGCTAGAATATCCAGGTAGTATATTGACTTGAGAGATTATGTTAATGTTGGACAACATTAAAAAATAATGAACACTTGAACAGTCGGGAGTGTCGGAATTAATAGTATAAGGCAAATCATCTAAATAATTTGGGGGCAAGTAACATTTAAATGAGAACGCTCCTGGCGTTCCGCGAGCGCTATGTCATGGGTTCGTATCCTGGCCGGGGAGGATTTACTGGGCGCAATTCCTTAACTGTAGCCTCTGTTTAACGCAACAGTAAAATGTGTACTTGGATGAAAAAACGATTCTTCGCGGCGGGGGATCGTATTCCAGGGACCATAGGATTAAGGACTTGCCTGAAACGCTACGCGTACTAGTGGCTCTACAAGAATGTAACAACTCTTGTATATATCTAAAAAAAAAAAAAAACTAGCTGTACCCGGCCACACGTTGCTGTGGCTCAGCAACACATGTGCGTTGCTGAGCCACAGCAATTTTTCCGTCTCCCAACCATTAACCACCCCGGTCCTCTCGTCCTCCCAACCATTAACCACCCCGGTCCTCTCGTCCTCTCAACCATTAACCACCCCGGTCCTCTCGTCCTCCCAACCATTAACCACCCCGGTCCTCTCGTCCTCCCAACCATTAACCACCCCGGTCCTCTCGTCCTCTCAACCATTAACCACCCCGGTCCTCTCGTCCTCCCAACCATTAACCACCCCGGTCCTCTCGTCCTCCCAACCATTAACCACCCCGGTCCTCTCGTCCTCCCAACCATTAACCACCCTGGTCCTCTCGTCCTCCCAACCATTAACCACCCCCGGTCCTCTCGTCCTCTCAACCATTAACCACTGACGCCGGCAAATAACGCTCATAGGCATTATTAGCAGCCTAACGGTTAAGACTAACTACACAACTTTACTATTAATCAAACATTAAATTTTTTAAACCACTCGGTAATTTTTGATAGAGTTTTCTTTAATTTATAATTTAAAAAAAAAGAGCTTGGGTTAGATAAGCGGAACTACATCAAGTCAAAAGCAATTTTGGTGATAAGGAATAAAACAAAATGACCTTAAGGATTCAGCTCGATGAATTTATTACATCCAAAAGCCTTTTAGTCAGCTATAATGTATATTAAAAATAAATTGTTCACTTTGAGGCTGTGGGTCCCTACAATTGCACCATATGTGGTACCCTCATTTATATATGTAAAACAATTATCACTCAATTATTTTCCATAGGCAGGGGATGTGCCGTAGCTTGGGGCAGGTCTGGGTGCTGGATGGTAGGCTGGGTACGAGGCTTCACCCTGATACCCAACTTGGGCCACGTAGCCTGCGTCACCGTTGACGGTGTAGGCCACGTTCTGGAGTCGTCCGTCGGGGAGCTGAACGTGGTAGGAGCCCTGGGTGTTGTAGCCGTTCCGTCGCTCACTGTGACCGAAGTCGTTCCCGCCGGCGTCCTTCACGGCATAGTTGAAGTTGTAACTGGCAGGACCCTTGCAAGACAATCCAATGTAAGTCTCCTTTTTGTATAGAAGTGTGATCACTGCTAAGAAATCATTCTCACATGTCAATCATTTCTCACTTTAAATGAACTAATCCACAAGGGCCGTGACGAGGATTCGAACCTGCGTCCGGGAGCATCCCAGACACTGCCTTAATCGACTGAGCAATGTCTGGGATGCTCCCGGACGCAGGTTCGAATCCTCGTCACGGCCCTTGTGGATTTGTTCACTTGATGCATCACGTTAGTGTGATCTCTGTGTGTGACTTCTCACTTTGTTCGTAAACAAAGAATTCATTTGAAATATGCCAACTTTGATGAATCCAAAAGCGTTCATTCAGGTGCATTTTTGTTTGAACTTTGTTGAAACACTAAATTTTTGAGCAGTTCCAGAATGAACACCAATATGCTTAGCTTCCGAGCGGCCATAAAAGTAAGACAATTTAGTGCTACTCACTGCAGGGGCGCCATAGGGAGCCGGAGCCTCGGGGAGGGCGTGGGCGGCGCCCACCAAGACGGCCAGGACTAGCATCTGTTGGTCCAGGGTTAAATGTTTCTTAGTGCACGCGGAGGTAAACACAGATTAGGGAAGATATTCACCCGCTGGTGCACGGGAAGACACACCTGCTAGAGCACAGGAAGATAAACGCTTCTCGCTGGGCGTGTCAGCCCTTAGGAATCCTTACTAGTTTGATGGGTCACTAATGCCGCCAAAAAAGGGGCTCTTAGGTCTCTGACTTTAGAGAGAGAGAGAGAGAAAGAGAGAGAGAGAGAGAGAGAAAGAGAGAGAGAGAGAGAAAGAGAGAGAGAGAGAGAGAGCTTGAAGCCTATCAGTGTAATGGCTATTAAGGGATTAATGCAAATAACTGACTACCCAACAAGGATACTTAAAGTAAACTTTCTGTGTAAATTCACAGTGGAGTATACATCTCGGTGCACATATCCTTATGAAATTGAAATTGTGTGCAAGTTTGAACAATTCTTTAGGTACTTTGTGATATTAGTAGAAGACAGTTTACCAAGGTAGAGTAGAGAAAACCTTATATTAACTAACTACAGCCTGTTTATGTTCTGTAATTCTCAACAATGACTCCAAAAATTAAACTTTATAATAGATTTTTATATCCTTTTCCTATAAAAAAAATACATCTAAAACATGGCTATAGTTACACCAAATTAATCTACGCTGAAACATTGAAAACTATATTGACCAGACCACACACTAGAAGGTGAAGGGAGGACGACGTTTCGGTCCGTCCTGGACCAAGATCGACTTGAGAATGGTCCAGGACGGACCGAAACGTCGTCGTTCCTTCACCTTCTAGTGTGTGGTCTGGTCAACATACTTTAGCCACGATATTGTGACTCATCGCCTGCTTTGAAAACTATAGTTTTTTTCTTATTTTCTTTGATTTTTAAGACTGAGTAGCAGTCCAGACCTGAAGTTGTACCTTTGAAGCCATGATGGTGACGAGAGTGATGATAGAAGTGATGGTGAAGCCAGCCAGACTCTGGCTTTTATACCGTTGTCATTATCTGTGATGGTGAGGTAACTGGAAGCGCGTCACGCAACAGCTAAACTCTTGATAGGTTTTCAAATGATAAATTCCGAGAGAGAGGGAGTGTATTTTTTTAGCGTGAGAGTAGGAAGTGTTTGGGTGATAGTGGTTGGTTGTTGACTAGGCCACACACTTGTAGGTGAAGGGACGACGACGTTTCGGTCCATCCTGGACCTAGATCGACTTGAGAATGGTCCAGGACGGACCGAAACGTCGTCATCCCTTCACCTTCTAGTGTGTGGTCTGGTCAACATTCTTCAGTCACGTTATTGTGACTCATCGTCTGCATATTGGATGGTGTTGTATGTGTAGGTGTTGCTCGTTGATATTTAGTGTTGTCATCACAAAAACATCACTAATAGTGATGTTTTTGGTAGTGTTTGCGTGAGAGATTCGGGTTTGTGTTTAAGTTTTAAATGTTGCCCCGAGGGACGAGTTTATTGGGCAGTGTCACTCATCCGGCGAGTGGATATATCGCCTTGCCAGCACATACACAGTTCGTTATAATACTTAATAGACAGTACAGAATGAACTGCACCGTTAGTGTGTTAATACACTAGTTACCACCTTGAGGTGCTTCCGGGGCTTAGCGTCCCCGCGGCCCGGTCGTCGACCAGGAGAGGCCAAGTCGACCACCCTTACATTTCCTTTCCCATATATTCTCCCGAAACGATGAATTTGTTTCTCTAATGTAACTGGTATGCGTTATTTTATATTTTTTATTTTGCGTACACTCAAGCGAGGCCAGTTTTTATTATTTCAATATATGTTCTGCACAATTTTGGCCAAGATAATCCAATCTTGTAAAGTGAACACTTTTTAGGACATTAGGTAAGGCAGAAGAGCAATCACTGACATTGAAGGAAAAGATATCATAAAGCGTTATCTATGGCTATCAACAAATTAGGACACATTCTCCATCACCATCTGTGATTGTTCTGTAATAAATGATTTCAGAACAAATGGTGTGAGACACTTTGAGCTCTGTAACTACTTGAGACACTCAAGAATATTGGAGGAGTGTTGAGTGTGTCTTAACTCTAAGACACAACACTCAAGCCGTCTTGTCTCACACGCAACACTGACGCTACACAGTGACGTGTCTCCCAACACCACGAACGTCAGACCCTTTATATAGTATGCAACTCCAGCACGGAACCCACTCCCCCCCCTCCCACCCCATAATACAAAGTTGGTACGAGAGTTTTAGGGAGTAATATACAAGGAAAGACTAATGAAACTGAAGTTTACGTCACTGAAGGCCACAGCTGGAGGGACATGATCACAACTTAAAAAATACTCGATGGAATCCACAACGCAAAATAAAATTAGACTTGGCGCCCCCAGGGCCAGTAAAAAGGGGGACCTCGCGCCCCCAGGACCAGTAAAAGGGGGGCCACGCGCCCCCAGGTCCAGTAAAAGGGGGGCCACGCGCCCCCAGGACCAGTAAAAGGGGGGACCTCGACGCCCCCAGGATCAGTAAAAGGGGGGCCACGCGCCCCCAGGTCCATGAACAGGGTTAGGACATTTACCCATAATTACATAATGGTAACCGCGTGTCCTGTAATATTGTGTTGAAACAAACATCGGACACAACAAGCAAGTGGAACGTACCTTAAGCTGGTGGAGTTGTGTCCCGCGATGAGCTAAAAAAGCCTTACCTGTAATGACAGAAAAAGTCATTATTAATGTGCCTATTGATAGTCCTATATACACATTATAATCATATACCACATATATAACATAT
The DNA here is from genome assembly GCF_040958095.1 of Procambarus clarkii. Taxonomy (NCBI): domain Eukaryota; kingdom Metazoa; phylum Arthropoda; class Malacostraca; order Decapoda; family Cambaridae; genus Procambarus; species Procambarus clarkii. The sequence goes on along the minus strand of NC_091210.1, from coordinate 16,668,963 downwards.
GAATGGTCACATCCACCTCCATGTTGGTATGCTGGAGGTGGAGACGGAGGTCACCCTTGAGGCTCAAGGTGGTGCTTACCTTCTCCTGAAGGATGGTTGTGGGGTCCGTAGTGGGGTCAGGCACGGGGGTCCGTAGTGGGGTCAGGCACGGGGGTCCGTAGTGGGGTCAGGCACGGGGGTCAGCGCTGGCCGTAGTGGGGTCAGACGCGGGGGTCAGCGCTGGCCGTAGTGGGGTCAGACACGGGGGTCAGCGCTGGCCGTAGTGGGGTCAGACACGGGGGTCAGCGCTGGCCGTAGTGGGGTCAGACACGGGGGTCAGCGCTGGCCGTAGTGGGGTCAGACACGGGGGTCCGTAGTAGGGTCAGACAAGGGGGTCAGCGCTGGCCGTAGTGGGGTCAGACACGGGGGTCAGCACTGGCCGTAGTGGGGTCAGACACGGGGGTCAGACAAGGGGGCCAGGGTCAACAACATTCACCACGTGCTCACTAACATAAACAAAAGCAGTGTTGCCAACATTCACCACGTGCTCACTAACATAAACAAAAGCAGTGTTGCCAACATTCACCACGTGCTCACTAACATAAACAAAAGCAGTGTTGCCAACATTCACCACGTGCTCACTAACATAAACAAAAGCGGTGTTGCCAACATTCACCACGTGCTCACTAACATAAACAAAAGCGGTGTTGCCAACATTCACCACGTGCTCACTAACATAAACAAAAGCGGTGTTGCCAACATTCACCACGTGCTCACTAACATAAACAAAAGCGGTGTTGCCAATATTCACCACGTGCTCACTAACATAAACAAAAGCAGTGTTGCCAACATTCACCACGTGCTCACTAACATAAACAAAAGCAGTGTTGCCAATATTCACCACGTGCTCACTAACATAAACAAAAGCAGTGTTGCCAACATTCACCACGTGCTCACTAACATAAACAAAAGCAGTGTTGCCAACATTCACCACGTGCTCACTAACATAAACAAAAGCAGTGTTGCCAATATTCACAAATCACTCACAATGAATTAAATCTCCAACACGAGACGAGAAACACTGCATGAACTATTTTGCCACGGATATAAAAGCCAATTTCTATCTTTTATTTCCAGTAAATCACTAAACTGTCTAAGTGTTAACATTTAGTAGCAGCGGGTCCTGCCTTGGTCTCCTGGGTGTTCTCCACAATGCACTTTCAACATTGTCTTAGACACTACACTAATAATAACAATACTGCCAACCGCTAACCACAACAGTGTAGTTTGCTAGTCCACACACTAGTGGTAACTAACTAGTCGCAGTTGTTAATTACCACAACATCCAGTCTTCCTAACTCGGTGTGACCGAACACTTTGGGAAGACTTTCAGATACACTTTAGAGTTGTCTGTCAGTCACCACAACACAGCCATCACTCGTCACCATTAATGTTATACTGGCCTGACCCGCCGAACTATGGGGGTACAGATCACCTCTCCAGTTACCAATGGCTGTTAACGACCCCATATAAAGCCTGGTGGTGTTTCATCCCAGCAACACAACATCCACCAAGTGTTGAGCTCACTTCTTGTGTTCCAATCACATTACAGAAGGTATTTTGATCTTTTGATATTAATGGGAATGAATCAGCTGATGGTTGTAAACACAGGCGGGGCTCCCGTTGACCAGCCGCTGGCTCCCTGGTGCTGGCGTACGAGAATTTCTATAATGATGCTGCTTACTCTATCTCTTAGGACGGGTCAAGAAGCACTCTGTACCTTTGTACTTACTTGTACCTGTGGTACAAATGTGCCAAAACGGTACAATTTGAAGCTACTATATTATACGGCACAGTTTAAACAATTTTGTAAATCCATAATGACGAAAATTAAATTATAATTTTATTTATTAAAATAAAATTAATGACATAAGGCTTAGTATTAAAATTTTGATAACAATCTATATATATCTTTCCACCGTTCACAACAGGAAGAGTGAATGGTCTTTGGGACTTTACCGGAGTGTATGAATCATAACATTAACTTATGACATTACTTAAACAACAACAAACGCCGCGTTGCCATTCTACAACAATAACAAACGCGGCGTTGCCATTCTACAACAATAACAAACGCGGCGTTGCCATTCTACAACAATAACAAACCCGGCGGTGCCATTCTACAACAATAACAAACCCGGCGTTGCCATTCTGCACTTTTCAAGAAACTGGGGTCAAGAAATACTTATCCTCGCCTGTACGAGTCATAACATTAACTTACGAAAATTAGTTGTTTACAAATAGGTTTCATTTAACGAGTTCACTGTCGTTAATTGGAGTAAAATACAATCAGGTTTTCCTTCCATTTTTCGAAGCCGTGTGACAAGATAGGAAGAAGCACCTTCTTCCCATCCCTTGTATATTGTAGATGGGAAGTTCCTCGGTGTTCACATTGCCAACAAACTCAACTTCCATCGCCACATACGAAAAAAATTGTAAAAATGTTTCTAAAACAGTAGACATTCTCTCCAAGGTCAGAGACTGTGTTCCTCGCCCTGTCCTAGTTAATCTCTATTATTCTCTTATTTACTCCTGTCTTCCCTATGGTATATGTGCCTGGGAATCCAATCACATTGGATTCCCATTATCAAAGTGCAAATGCAAATATACAGAGCAATATCATACATAAAAAGATTATACAGTCACACAAGCCATGTATGGGCTTGTGTGACTGTATAATCCATGGCTTATACACTGTATAAGCCATGTATATTGTGTGACTAGAGGGTATGTTCCCGTTGTAAACATACCTCCACATACACCAATTTTCACAATTAACAGTATGCCAATACTATCAGACATACTGCATTTATCTCATGACGAAATATATCATGAGAACAAAGCAAGTACCTGAACACAAGCTTATAAAGTGTGTCAGAGAATGTAACACCAGCTTATTACCACCTTAATTTAGCCACTCCAAACTGGAAGTGAAGAGTCACTGACTGAACGGTGTTCCCAATAGTTGTCTTCAATGGATGTCAGACTAATGTTTTCCCAGTACATAATTCCCGTCTATTGAGACAGGAATCCTGTATTTACGAATATCTAAGGTCCACCATGCCAGTGGATCTCATCTTGGAGTCCATGGAAGAATTTCGTGGGATTCGTGGTAGAAATTATGGTTATTTGTATTAGTTGGTTTAACAGGAATTAGGAGGCTTGCATTACGGTATAAAATTTATAGTTTTGCTAGCTCAGTCTTTTTTGAGGGGAGATGTAGGGTGTCCACAGGTGGGGTCCACAGGTGGGGTCCACAGGTGAGGGTGTGGTTGGTGGGGTCCACAGGTGGGGGCGTGGTTGGTGGGGTCCACAGGTGGGGGCGTGGTTGGTGGGGTCCACAGGTGGGGCGTGGTTGCAGGGGGTCCACAGGTGAGAAAGTGGTTAGACAAGGAGTAATGAGACATTAAGGCAGCGTCTGGGATCTTCTCGGACGTAAGTTCGAGCCCTCATCACGACCCTTGTGAATTTGTTCAATGAGACATTAAAGTTGATAACAACAGCCTGAGTCAAAAATACTGACTGTCCCTAGGATGCATTCCACAACAACTACCTAAATCCAGGGGACCTATTTAACTGCTTGACGAACAGGGCATAAGATGAAAAGTAACGTACCCAAACGCTTCTGTCCGATCTGGGAACTGAACCCGGGTCCTTTAGGTATGAGCTGCGGTCACAGACTACTGCGCTACTGAGACCCCTCTTACCCATAACTTCCCATAGTTATTATATGATTTAATACAACCTTTTTTTCTATATTAATACGTCTCATTTTGTTCGTAATGGTCCCCAATGTACACATTAGCAAGTACTATGGACAGTAGCGACTCGTAAATATCCACATTTCCTGTGCATCGGCAGGTTAGGTTAGGTCAGGTTAGGTTAGGATAGGTTAGGATAGATTAGGTTAGGATAGGTTAGGTTAGGTTAGGTTAGGTTAGGATAGGTTAGGTTAGGTTAGGTCAGGCTAGGTTGGGTTAGGTTAGGTTAGGTTAGGTTAGGTCAGGTTAGGGTAGGTTAGGTTAGGTTAGGTCAGGTTAGGTTAGGTTAGGTTAGGTTAGGTTAGGTTAGGTCAGATAAGGTTAGGTTAGGTTAAGTTAGGTCAGGTTAGGTTAAGTTAGGTTAGGTTAGGATAGGTTAGGTTAGGTTAGGTTAGGTTAGGCTAGGATAGGTTAGGTTAGGTTAGGTTAGGTTAGGTTAGGTTAGGTTAGGTGGGGTAGCTTGGGGTCGTGAGTTTCAGGTTGGCGTTAGAACATTGTATTCTGTACGTTGTGGCACATTAAGAGAACGGGACAATCGACTTGAGAATGGTCCAGGACGGACCGAAACATCGTCGTCCCTTCACCTTCTAGTGTGTGGTCTGGTCAACATACTTCAGCCACGTTATTGTGACTCCTCGCCTGCATCTGGTTACTGTCACTTCGCTGAGAGAGAAATTACAAGGGAACAACACCACGTGAAGCAGAAAAAACCCGAGAACCTCTACTTGTGTTTTTTGTGGATGACAAACACAGGAACCTGTTTTCATTTCTGAAATAGAGTTTGCTTTTGCTGTTACATTTGTTTGTCTAACTTTCTATGTTCCTGTTTGGTTTGGTGATGGGCTTAAGGCCTTTCGACCTCTGGAGGGTTATTAAGACCACCATAATAGCGTACTGATCAACCAACAAGAATACTTTAGTTCTGAAGATACTCCAGGACTAAAGATTGATTAATTGATGAAGATTAAGCCATCCATTAGATGGCACGGGCATGAATAGCCCCTACAAATGAGAGGTTTAAGATTTAGCTATGCCGAACGAAATGTCCATGTAGGACGGGCTATAGTGAGCCCGTAAGCTAAGAGGTGTACAACGCTTCTCTGTATATACGCTGAGTGTATATAGTCCTGGACAATGTATATTTGCTAGTTAGTAAGTTACTATGGGCTCGCCATAGCCCGTGCTACTCGGAACTTTTGTTCCAAGTAGCTGAATCTGAAACAACATTAATAAGTTATTGCGGTGGCCTTAATAACCCTCCAGAGGTTGATAGGCTTCCAGGCCAACACCAAACTTGCTCTTCTCAAGTAGTGATAACTAACTCACTAATAGGTCCTTTGGAAAAATGACGTTAAACAAACCGCTAAATGGTAATGAGGACCCATATAAATCTCAATAAAATGATTACATACAATTACAAATACACCTACAATAAAATACAAATCAACTAAATACAATACTCGTCAATACAGTATGTTTATCACGCGATAAATGTAGTACACAACGAAGCCTGTCGTTCACTCTGGGGTTAATTAGTGATTTACTTGAGACTCGTCCGTATTTAGCGAACGAGTGGCTGTTGGCTGTTAATCACTAACACTTCAGTCCCCGCCAAATGTGAACCAATGGGGGGTAGTTTAACATGAATATCAGCCAATCAGCGCCCAGTTTCGTTGGGGGGTTTAGGTAATATAAGGGACAACGAGGCGAGGAGTCGACAGTGTTCTCAGAGCATCAGCAACAGCTACACCTTCCAGGTAGTAGACTGTGTTTTGTCGTGATTTAAATTTATATTTATATTTTGTAATATTGAATACTATCCAGTCGTGTTTACTTGGGTTTTAACCCTTTTCTGTTGCTGATATTAGACGATTGTTGCAGGATGATCGTCTTCATATTATTGGTTTGTGCAAGTGGCGTCCTCGGCGATCACTACGTGGCTCCAGATGGGTCATTGGTGCTCTTCCCGTCTCCTGATCGACACCCGCAGGCTTCTTCCTCGCTCCTTATGTCTCCTCCGTCCCCAGGATCTGCTCCTCGAGCTCCGAGGATTGAAGTCCCTGAACAACTAGTGGAAGACTCTAGACATATCCAGGCTCCTGTCTTCCAACCCGAACCTTTCTATATTTTTCCCGCCCCTCAGCCCCAGCAGTTCTCCGCCCCTCAGCCCCAGCAGTTCTCCGCCCCTCAGCCCCAGCAGTTCTCCGCCCCTCAGCCCCAGCAGTTCTCCGCCCCTCAGCCCGTTGCACAACCTCCATTTCAGCCTCAAACTCCCTCAAGGATTGAATCTAGAAGGGAACAAATTTCCACCTGCGGAACTCCAGGAGGTTTGGTAAGTTAATCTAGTTAAAAATTATTGTAACTTCCACATTACTTTAACACCCACATTCTGTAAACTAAGTATACTTAAACTCGTAATATTTCAGGTACACGAATCGCGACTCGGTACAAACTACCACTTTTCTTGGTGTGTAAATTCCAATGCTAACACTTGGGATCAAGCAAACTCTTACTGCTCCAACCTTGGTAGAGGCTTCAAGAGTGTTAGTATTGAAACAAAGGACAAGGACGACTTCATAACGAGTGTCCTCGCTAAACGTAAGGTTGCTTTACTGTTGCAAAAATTCTCGTATGGTATTTAAACTAGAAATTAAGCTTAGTAAAGACTGATTTACAACCCGTTGAAAGATTATCCTGCCACACAAGCTTGCGTCTTGTATGCTAACTTAGTGTGGGTAACTTCTTGATATAACTTGGAGCAGTATTAAAAGTTCCAAATTTTTCTTCCAGATGCTGTCCAGTTCATCTGGACGAGTGGCAACAAGAAGGGCTCCAGCACCTGGCGATGGTCCTCTGGCTACAGCTTCGCCTACACAAACTGGTCTCATACTGGAGGGTTTGTATCACTACTTATAAGTCTTTCACTGTATCTAATAATACCGCAATAACGGGCAACTTGAGACTAAATTTATCATTTTCTGGTTTGCCAGGTTCGGCCGACCACAGCCAGACAACCGTGAGGGCAACGAAGACTGTCTTGGGGTGCTCAACAACTTCTACCGTGATGGTATTAAATGGCACGACATTGCTTGTCACCACCGTAAGCCTGTCATCTGTGAGACCAGCCTCTGAAGAAACATGTCCACCACTGTACTCTAGACTGTTAATTAATGCATATATTGAATGTACTAGGAAAAAAATCTCTTGCCACATTCTAATTGACTGATTAGCAAACTTGACTACTTTAAATGAGTAAATGTCATTTGATGTTATAAACTGTTGGCTCTGCCTTTATCATGCCAGTGACTTCGTACGAATTACCCGGTACTTAAACAAGATGTCCTAAAAATAAGTCTTGTTACCTAGTGGAAACACTTCCTACTAGCTTTAAGCAGTTAACAAGTTGCTATAGTCTGCAGTAACTTTCGTAGCCTGGTCAATGGCTGGTTCCTCTTATATCTGGGAATCGCTTTACTTGGTTCCTGGTATTAGACTCTACATATTTCAAATATAGAAATTAAATTTCGAAGTTACTCTTTCCAAAGTTTTCTTATATCCCATCTGATTTGCTGCCTACAGAACTAGTCAAATCGTAGACTAATATTCACCAGGTATTTGAATATTTTCGTTTACCAAATTAGACTAACATTCGGTTACATAGCAAACTTGGGGGGGGGGGGGGGGGGGTTACCGAGCGATGCCAGTAAATCCATCCATTTTCTTTATCCACTTATCTATCGCACTATCCTCTCGTCGCTTTATTTAAAACTAAAATTGTGTAACTACTCGCTGAAGAGTTTAGGAGCGTGTAATGCTAAATAAGTTAACCTTTATTACTAACAAAAAATGAGTGATTTAAACCTTATGCTACTGAAAGATGGTCTGTTTTATACGACTACGGGCAGATTATGAATATATTTTTTACAAACATGGTGAATAATGGTATGTTGCTAATAGTTTTTAAATACTGGACTATGTAGCTGGCGAGCAGTGTCCCCCATTTTTTTTGGGGGGGGGGGGGGGCTCCCTATTCCCCGAGTCTGGCGACTGTAACGACCTTGTTCATCCTGGACCACGCCCTCTGCCTGTTTAGCGTCACCCAGACCCAACAGTGTGGCCTCTCCAACTTTAGGCAAACTTAACATTCTTTTACTATAAATGTCTTGCATTGTTAATTGAAGCAACATTGAATAAAGTGGATTCCACCAACATTGTAAAATTAAAATGATCCAACGTACATTAGGGGTCGAAAGATTTAATGGGGTTCATAACAAACAAACTTTATCACGTATGTTTGGGTCGGTTTGAGTTCATTCACGTTATTGTGCATTCACTGGTTGTAAAGTTGCTGCACTGTGCAATAGTTACTCACCCCCAAGGTGCTGATCAATGGGTCTCCGTGGCCGGGGTTCCACGATAATTTACGAAAGTCTGCACACAAGTTAAAATTCTTACCTTATTTTTACGATTAAACAAATTAACTTTCTCTAGATTTAACAATAGTATTAACTCATTAAAAACTGTACAGTTTCCGAGACGGATTTAAATAGAAAAAAAATAAGTTTTATTAACAGTAAACAGGAAAAGGCAAATAAAAATACTTATTTGATTAAAGTAAGTTATTATATACTGATATTCGTTTGTAATATACCCATGTTGAACCTAATAGAGCCAGGTAGGTGCTCCCTGTTTACTCTTAATATATCGGCTCTACACAAAAAAGGCTGGGAACTGTGCTCTATGATACTCTAGCCTTTAACTTGCCCTTTTTTTCCCTCTTAAGTCTTCATTAACACTGTCGAAGGCTGGGCACTGGTCACTAGCCTCTGTTGACATTATGTGGTTATCACTCGTAAGGTCGTGTGAGTGTGAGCACCAGACCTTGTCTGACCGGTTGGTCGTCTGGGGCCTTGTTTCCTCCTGACTTACTTCCTGGTGTGTGTGTGGTGGGTGTGTGTGTGGGTGGTTGTGTGGTGTTGGTGTGTGGGTGGTTGTGTGTGTGTGTGTGTGGGTGGGTGGTGAGTGGGGGGGGGGGGTGTGGAGTGTGTGTGTGGTTGTGTGTGTGTGTGTGTGTACTCACCTAATTGTACTCGCCTAATTGTGCTTGCGGGGGTTGAGCTCTGGCTCTTTGGTCCCGCCTCTCAACCGTCAATCAACTGGTGTACAGGTTCCAGAGCCTATTGGGCTCATATCTACACTTGAAACTGTGTATGGAGTCAGCTACAGTGGTTGTGTGTAGTGTGTGTGGGGTGTGTGTGTGTGTACTCGCCAAGTTGTGCTTGCGGGGGTTGAGCTTTGGCTCTCTGGTCCCGCCTCTTGTCACTTAACAGGTGTACAGGTTCCTGAGCCTATTGGGCTCTACCATATCTACATTTGAAACGGCACATGTATCTATGTATGTATAAGGGTCCTATAGAACAAAGATTACATTCTCGTCTAACATTCGAGGAACACCGGATTAGATTTCCTGTTGAAACAGGACTGTTTGACCCGTTGCTGTTCACTTAATGACTCTGTTCACCTAGCAGCATATAGGAGTTGAACAAACTGTTGTGTCGGTTGAAATCGACAGTAGTTAGACCTTGATGGGACCTAGATACACGAACCTATTAAAAATATATATATATATACACACAAGTTCCCTTTCGTCGACAACTGGAATTATATACAAATATCCGTGGGTGTGTAGGTTATCTTGAGATAATTTCGGGGCTTTTTAGTGTCCCCGCGGCCCGGTCCTCGACCAGGCCTCCACCCCCAGGAAGCAGCCCGTGACAGCTGACTAACACCCAGGTACCTATTTACTGCTAGGTAACAGGGGGCATAGGGCAAACCGAGGACCACAGGATCACAAGTCTAGCGTGCTGTCCGCTCGGCTGACCGGCTCCCCAACATATGTACTCACCTATATGTGCTTGCAGGATCGAGCATTGACTCTTGGATCCCGCCTGTCTAGCTATCGGTTGTTTACAGCAATGACTGGTGTTATTGACAACAGTTATGTATACGTATATGCGTGTGTATATGTATGTGTGTATGCATGCGTTGGCAAAGACAAGTGCATGATTCGTCTGCCCAGATAATGCTGACATTTACAAAGACTCAATATACCTGTTCTTCCTGAGTGCCTACAGGGAAGGAGTAGGAGGCGGAGCTTGAGACGTCATGCACCCCCCTCTTACTCACCTCTCCTCCAATGACCTAAGTTGGCGCCTTTCCCCCGGTTTTTGTTTTATTTTGATTGTGACGTCGTAGGTTGGAGAACGAGGTTCGAGGGTATTTAAAGACCGAGCGAAGCCGTGAATGACTTTAGTCTGTGCTCGCTGCTGGGACGAGGAGGAAGGCGTAGAGGGAGATGTTGATAGTTAAGGTAAAGTTGGATTACAAAGCTCAATTGGGGGGACGAAATATAGCTTATCGTTTGCCCCCAACGTGCAGAATTCAACGTTCTAATCCTGTCTAGAAGCGCACCAACCCGATCAACCCATCTAAACAGCTAATATATATATAGAAAACGTGTATTTTTTTTTTTTTGGTGTGTGTCTCTGCTTTTTTGCAAGTTCGTTGTTTATGATAACGAGATGAGGTGAGGGGGGGGGGAGTGTTGCTCCCGTTATCAACAGTGTCATCATCAACAGCTACCGTTGTCACCTGTGTCATCAACAACAGCTGCCGTTGTCACCTGTATCATCAACAACAGTTACCGTTGTCACCTGTGTCATCAACAACAGTTACCGTTGTCACCTGTATCATCATCAACAGCTCCCGTTGTCACCTGTATCATCAACAACAGCTGCCGTTGTCACCTGTATCATCAACAACAGTTACCGTTGTCACCTGTATCATCAACAACAGCTGCCGTTGTCACCTGTATCATCAACAACAGTTACCGTTGTCACCTGTATCATCAACAACAGTTGCCGTTGTCACCTGTATCATCAACAACAGTTACCGTTGTCACCTGTATCATCAACAACAGTTACCGTTGTCACCTGTATCATCAACAACAGTTACCGTTGTCACCTGTATCATCAACAACAGTTACCGTTGTCACCTGTATCATCAACAACAGTTACCGTTGTCACCTGTATCATCAACAACAGTTGCCGTTGTCACCTGAGTCATCAACAACAGTTGCCGTTGTCACCTGTATCATCATCAACAGTTGCCGTTGTCACCTGTGTCATCAACAACAGTTGCCGTTGTCACCTGTGTCATCAACAACAGTTGCCGTTGTCACCTGTGTCATCAACAACAGTTGCCGTTGTCACCTGTGTCATCAACAACAGCTGCCCTAAGACTGCCGTTGTCATCAATGTCAATGGCCTTAACAGCATCAATATCATCACCAGTAGACCACTAATATCAATTCAATCAACATCAATAACAATTGATGACTATCAACAGTACAATCGTTAACAGTAGGTCACTAATATCAATACAATCATTAACGACAACGGTAGGTCACTAACTATAATACAATTGTCAAGAACAATGATTGGTCACAAGCCACAGCAACAGTAGGTCACTACAACAACAGTAGGTCACTACAATAACAACAGTAGGTCACTACAGCAACAGTAGGTCACTACAATAACAACAGTAGGTCACTACAACAACAGTAGGTCACTACAATAACAACACTAGGTCACTACAATAACAACAGTAGGTCACTACAGCAACAGTAGGTCACTACAATAACAACAGTAGGTCACTACAACAACAGTAGGTCACTACAATAACAACACTAGAACACTACAACAACAACAGTAGGTCACTACAGCAACAACAGTAGGTCACTACAGCAACAACAGTAGGTCACTACAACAACAACAGTAGGTCACTACAGCAACAACAGTAGGTCACTACAACAACAGTAGGTCACAACAATAACAACAGTAGGTCACTACAATAACAACAGTAGGTCACTACAATAACAACAGTAGGTCACTACAGCAACAGTAGGTCACTACAATAACAACAGTAGGTCACTACAGCAACAGTAGGTCACTACAATAACAACAGTAGGTCACTACAGCAACAGTAGGTCACTACAATAACAACAGTAGGTCACTACAACAACAGTAGGTCACTACAACAATAACAGTAGGTCACTACAGTAACAGTAGGTCACTACAATAACAGTTGGTCACTACAACAACAGTAGGTCACTACAACAATAACAGTAGGTCACTACAATAACAGTAGGTCACTACAACAACAGTAGGTCACTACAACAATAACAGTAGGTCACTACAACAATAACAGTAGGTCACTACAATAACAACAGTAGGTCACTACAGCAACAATAGATCACTACAATAACAACAGTAGGTCACTACAATAACAACAGTAGGTCACTACAATAACAACAGTAGGTCACTACAATAACAACAGTAGGTCACTACAATAACAACAGTAGGTCACTACAGCAACAATAGATCACTACATTAACAACAGTAGGTCACTACAATAACAACAGTAGGTCACTACAATAACAACAGTAGGTCACTACAGCAACAATAGATCACTACAATAACAACAGTAGGTCACTACAATAACAACAGTAGGTCACTACAATAACAACAGTTGGTCACTACAGCAACAATAGATCACTACAATAACAACAGTAGGTCACTACAATAACAACAGTAGGTCACTACAACAACAACAGTAGGTCACTACAACAACAACAGTAGGTCACTACAACAACAACAGTAGGTCACTAGAATAACAACAGTAGGTCACTACAACAACAACAGTAGGTCACTACAACAACAACAGTAGGTCACTACAACAACAACAGTAGGTCACTACAGCAACAACAGTAGGTCACTACAACAACAGTAGGTCACAACAATAACAACAGTAGGTCACTACAATAACAGTAGGTCACTTCAACAACAGTAGGTCACTACAACAACAGTAGGTCACTACAACAACAGTAGGTCACTACAATAACAGTAGGTCACTTCAACAACAGTAGGTCACTACAACAACAGTAGGTCACTACAATAACAACAGTAGGTCACTACAATAACAACAGTAGGTCACTACAATAACAACAGTAGGTCACTACAATAACAACAGTAGGTCACTACAATAACAACAGTAGGTCACTACAATAACAACAGTAGGTCACTACAATAACAACAGTAGGTCACTACAATAACAACAGTAGGTCACTACAATAACAACAGTAGGTCACTACAATAACAACAGTAGGTCACTACAGCAACAGTAGGTCACTACAATAACAACAGTACGTCACTACAGCAACAGTAGGTCACTACAGCAACAGTAGGTCACTAAAATAACAACAGTAGGTCACTACAACAACAATAGATCACTACAATAACAACAGTAGGTCACTACAACAACAATAGATCACTACAATAACAACAGTAGGTCACTAAAATAACAACAGTAGGTCACTACAGCAACAGTAGGTCACTACAATAACAACAGTAGGTCACTAAAATAACAACAGTAGGTCACTACAGCAACAATAGATCACTACAATAACAACAGTAGGTCACTAAAATAACAACAGTAGGTCACTACAGCAACAATAGATCACTACAATAACAACAGTAGGTCACTAAAATAACAACAGTAGGTCACTACAGCAACAATAGATCACTACAATAACAACAGTAGGTCACTAAAATAACAACAGTAGGTCACTACAGCAACAGTAGGTCACTAACTACACTTTCTCTTCATCTCTCGCCTTTCTCTGTATAACCTCCTCTCCACTAACCTTCTCTTTCATCTGTTCTTCCTTTCACTTGTTTCAGATTTTTATTGGTGTCTTTAACGTTAATAATTACTGCAATTAATGTCTACTACCACTACTACCACACTTCTACTACCACAGCTGCAACCACTATTACACCCGTGACTACTGCTGTCATTACTACTACCCCCTACATGTACTTCTCTAATTACTATCGTTACATATGCACATATGTACATTTGTGTATATGTGGGGGTAGTACTACCCCTATCATGTATATGTGTGTGTGCAGACACACACACACACACACACACACACACACACACACACACACACACACACACACACACTGTGTAGGATGCCAATATTTGGGCAAATAAACCACGCTATTCATCCTATTCCTGGAGATCCTTGTGTTGACATTTAATATATTAACCTTATTCGCAAATTCATGTTATTAACTTGTAATGATACATTATATTTAACACTGACCAGTTGCAATCTAATTGCGAGCTCAGGCTAATGTTTATTTTTAATTGAATCTGTTTGTTGGCATCTGCAGGCAGTGTTGGTGGGGAACCTGGCAGCCGTCTGCCTCACTACACCCATCTTTCTCCCTTCCTACTGGTTCACCACTACCAGCGCCCCTTCTCTTCCGGATCCGGACCTGTCTCTGGCACTGTCTTCCTCCACAACTCCGCCGCCTGACCTCAGGCTGTATGCTGGTGTCACTCCCAAGCCTGATATCAGCTTGAACTCTAATTTCACTCCGCAGTTTGATGTCACTCCGAAGCTTGATGTCATTCCGCACTCTGATGTCATCCCACGCACTGATATCACTCCGCAACCTTACGTTACTCCTCATTCTGATGTTACCCTTCATCCTAACGTCACCCCTCACCCTGATGTCACCCCTCGCCCTGATATCAAACTGGTTCCTGACATCACGCAGGCTTACGGTCCCCCGCCCGTCGAGCCTGACAATGGTCTTCCAGACCGAGAGTTCATAGACAACTCTGACTTCACTCATTCACTTGGACGCTCCTCACTCTACAGCCTCTCCGACTCTCACTCCATTTTCTTTCCTCGTGAGTCAGGAAATGAGAATCATAACGTACTGCCAGTCTTCCAGGGAGATGAGAGCTCAATCTCCGGTCAGTTGAACACTCAATCCACCTTAATTTCTCATGAATTTGCTGTTACTAGCAGGCCTCTATCCTCTATTTACAGTCAACCAGATTCGAATTCAATCTTTCTCTCTGAAGGCTCTACAGTTTACAGCCAATCTGACTATCCTAGTGCTCTATCCTCTACCCTAGGCTACGTTCTAAGCCAACCGGATCCTTCTCTCAAACAGGCTTCCCCAGATGGACCAGAATATAGTCAACCAGATTCACATTCAAATTTTCTTTCTGATGAGGTTTCAATTTTCAGTCAATCAGACCATACTTCCAATCTTCCATTCCCTGGAACACAGGTGTCCAATCATCTAGATCAAAATTCAGTTTTCTCATCTAACAAAAGGCCAATCTCCTTTCTACCAGACCAGGGTCCTACTCTATCTGCCATACGATATAGAGTTAACAAACACCAAAGCCCACATTCGATCTTCATCTCTGAAGAATCTCCAGTCACCAGTAAACCAGAAATTGCTTTCACTCAACCCACTACAGTTTACAGTCAACCAGACTCCAATTCAGTCTTTGTCTCCACTGAAGCTCCAGTCTCAAGTCGACCAGATCTCGGCCCAACTCTCTCTTCTATTCGAGAAAGAGTTAACAGTCAACTAAAACCATATTCGATTGCCCTCTCTAATGTAGATCTAGATTCCAGTCAGAGGTTTCATGCTTCCAGGCAGTCATCCCTAAAAAAACAGGCTTCCAGTCATTCAGACTCAAATTCAGTCTTTCCCTCTGATGAATCTCCCGTTTCCAGTCGACCAGAAACCTTTTCTACCCACTCTTCCATCCCAGGCAGGATATACAGTAAATCAGACCCTCATTCAATTTCCATCTCTGATGAATCTCCTGTTTCCAATCGACCAGAAATCGCTGCTATCCTGTCCTCCACCCCAGTCAGTCACGCCAGTCGACCAGACAGGCATTTCATCTCTGAGGATGTTCCAGTTTCCAGCCTGTCATCCACTACCCCAAATATACCCATTTTTTCAGACCAACACTCTGTTTCCTATTCTCAGCAAAATCCAAACTTCAGTCAACCAGATCATATTTTTTCTCAGTCCTCTATTCCAAGCAGAGTCTATAGTCAACCAGACCCGCATTCAATCTTCTTCTCTAAAAACGCAGCTCTTTCTAGTCAACCTGACCCACACTCAATTATTCTCTCTGACGACCATCAAATCTCCGCTCAAAAAGACCATTCTCAAGTACATTCCTCTTTTTCCGGTAACGTCTTTGGTCAGTCAAATCCACAGTCGATCTTCCTCACTGGTAGTACTCCAGCTTCCAAGCAGTCAGTCACTCCACCTTTCAGGCAGTCAGATCACTCCCCGACTCTCCAGTCTCTCCCAGACTCCATCATTCCCTCCAAGAAAAGTCTGACTTTGGAGCAGTCGACCCTCATCCACCAGTCTGTCACCCACGACCGTCCAGGCTCTGCTCAGATCAACGCCGATACCAGCGAAGGGCACCTTGGTCCCATCCAAGGTCACCGGGCTGTCAGCAATGCCCTTATTTCACTTGGCAGTCAAAAGACCCATGAACGTCTGGACGCGAATATCGGCCGCCTAGGTAACCCCTTCACCCACTCAACCCACACCCACACCCAGTCAGCCCACGACCATGAGGTGAGTTTTGGAGGCTAATGCCTTGTGACCCATGACTATCAAACTGGTTTTTGTCGTGTAAAGGAAAGGAAAAACCAGTTTTAATGTTTCGTTACTTTCATAAGTGTTTTTTCTCCATAAGGAAACCTTCCACACAGGTGAAAGCCATTACGAAGCACTTTGAAGAGAAATAATCTGGAGAAATGTGATATGCATTTTAAGTCTTTCAAAGCAGACTGCCTTAATTTTTGTCTCTTGCTTAAAATAAGTTTAATATGCAGGCGATGAGTCACAATAACGTGGCTGAAGTATGTCGACCAGACCACACACTAGAAGTTGAAGGGACGACGACGTTTCGGTTCGTCCTGGACCATTCTCAAGTCGATTGTGAATGGTCCAGGACGGACCGAAAGGTCGTCGTCCCTTTAACTTCTAGTGTGTGGTCTGGTCAACAAGTTTAATATGTTTTCTGTAATATTCAAGTTAGTCTTTAAAATACCTAAGGTTATAATTGATGAAAATCATTAGCTACCAGGAGTATATAGGATGACCGAAGGTTAAAGGATGACCTTCTTATAGGATGACCGAGAGTTATGTGATGAGTCAGGTTTATAGATGTGGTAAAAGTCGTAATATGAGACTATCTTGCTCTCTGTTGCTTTCTCTTTTTAATCTTAAATTTTCATGATATTTGCATTTCTTTTTTTGTATTTGTAATGTAATCGTCCCGTTAGTCTCTCAGTATATTCGTTTGACATAAATCTAATACACACAGTTGCCAGCCAAATACGACTTCACCTACATCATTAAAGACGAACAGTCCGGAAACGACTTCGGCCACCAGGAGTCCAGTGACGGATACAACACCCAGGGCTCCTACTACGTCCAGCTTCCCGACGGACGCCTGCAGAGGGTGACCTACACTGTGAGTGGCGACTCCGGTTACGTGGCCCAGGTGGCCTACGAGGGTCAAGCCCAGTACCCAGCACCCACCTCCTACAGCGCCTCCGGCAGCAGCAGCAGCGGCAGTTCCTTACCTGCAGTCAAATACAAACTTTAAACTGTATCGCTGTTTATTTCAGCGTTTTTCATGTACTAGAGATACCTAAGACATTTTATGTAAGAAATTATTTTTTATATAAAGTGTGTGTGTTCTTATCCAAATCTGATTGTACCAAAGAACATTATTATTTCTGTTAAGTTAACTACATATGAGGCTAGGGTATTGGGTGTCCGTGATCTTACATGTGAGGCTAGGGTATTGGGTGTCCGTGATCTTACATGTGAGGCTAGGGTATTGGGTGTCCGTGATCTTACATGTGAGGCTAGGGTATTGGGTGTCCGTGATCTTACATGTGTGGCTAGGGTATTGGGTGTCCGTGATCTTACATGTGAGGCTAGGGTATTGGGTGTCCGTGATCTTACATGTGTGGCTAGGGTATTGGGTGTCCGTGATCTTACATGTGAGGCTAGGGTATTGGGCGTCCAGGATCTTGCATGTGAGGCTAGGGTATTGGGCGTCCAGGATCTTACATGTGAGGCTAGGGTATTGGGTGTCCGTGATCTTGCATGTGAGGCTAGGGTATTGGGTGTCCGTGATCTTGCATGTGAGGCTAGGGTATTGGGTGTCCGTGATCTTGCATGTGAGGCTAGGGTATTGGGTGTCCGTGATCTTGCATGTGAGGCTAGGGTATTGGGTGTCCGTGATCTTGCATGTGTGGCTAGGGTATTGGGTGTCCGTGATCTTGCATGTGTGGCTAGGGTATTGGGCATCCAGGATCTTGCATGTGAGGCTAGGATATTGGGCGTCCGTGATCTTACATGTGAGGCTAGGGTATTGGGCATCTATGATCTTACATGTGAGGCTAGGGTATTGGGCATCCATGATCTTGCATGTGAGACTAGGGTATTGGGCATCTATGATCTTGTATGTGAGACTAGGGTATTGGGCATCTATGATCTTGCATATGTCTGTACTTTCACCGACTTCTCCCCTCTCCTATTCTCTTCTCTTCTCTCTCTCTCTCTCTCTCTCTCTCTCTCTCTCTCTCTCTCTCTCTCTCTCTCTCTCTCTCTCTCTCTCTCTCTCTCTCTCTCTCTCTCCTGCTTCTGCTTCTGTTCTAAACCAGTTTTTCTTCCAAACAGCTTTTGGAGCATTTAAAATAAGTTGCAACACAAGGTTATTGAAGCTAATTTGCAAGCCACATCACAGTTGCTTAGCAATTCCCACAATGTTGACTAGTAAAAGGTTGTAAATACGGAATGAAATGTACAAGTGGAGGAAGATGTACACGTAACTGAGTATATACAATATACTCAGTTACGTGTATATTGTTGTGCAATAAAAAAAGACTTGTTTTCTGGAGAAAGTTGTTTGCAAGGTAATCCCAGTCTTTGGTGAAAGGATTCCCTGCTTCTGATTAAACCTTCTCAGACTGTGTTGCATAGAAAACTTTACATTGCCAGTTTTCTTTGTTTTGCAAGGTATCCTGGACTATATTGCAATGTGCCCATGTCCCTTGAAAATGTATATTTGTTTGTGTTTCAAGGTATTCTATTTTTGTCAAGGTATTTCTTTGATGCGCAGAATTTCTATTTCTTCTAGGTATAGCTATATATGTTGCCTACTCGTACGCCTGGTTGATTAGGTATCCTTTGAAGATGCTTGTCGTGTTCTCTTCTGAACACTCCGAGACACGGGAGACATCTCCCGTCACGCAGGGTGCAGTCGCACCTCCACAGATCTCCAGTATCATCTCTTGATACTGGTAATGGCTCAAAAGGGCCACCACTTACGGGCTATTCATGCCCGTGCCACCTTTTGGGTGGCTTAATCTTCATCAATCAATCAATCGAGAGGTCGGCCAGTTATGCCCAGTATGTGTCGGGGAAGAGTGTTGAGAAGTCTCGGGCCTCTGATGTTGATCGAGATCTCTGTCAGCGTACCTATTGCACCTCTGCTTATCATTGGGGATATTTTGCACATCCTGCCATGCCTCTTGGTCTCATGTCGTTTTATTTCTGTGTGAAGATTTAGAATCAGTCTTTCTAATATTTTCCAAGTGTAAATTTTCCAAGCGTAAATTTTCCAAGTGCCGCGTTTGTTGTAGAATGGCAACGCCGCGTTTGTTGTTATTGTAGAATGGCACCACCGCGTTTGTTGTTATTGTAGAATGGCAACGCCGCGTTTGTTGCTATTGTAGAATGGCAACGCCGCGTTTGTTGCTATTGTAGAATGGCAACGCCGCGTTTGTTATTATTGAAGAATGGCAACGCCGCGTTTGTAATTGTAGAATGGCAACGCCGCGTTTGTTATTGTAGAATGGCAACGCCGCTTTTGTTATTGTAGAATGGCAACGCCGCGTTTGTTATTGTAGAATGGCAACGCCGCGTTTGTTATTGTAGAATGGCAACGCCGCGTTTGTTATCGTTGTAGAATGGCAACGCTGTGTTTGTTGTAGTAATGGATTAGCTTATTACTGACTAGGCGCTTTGTAACGACGTGCCTCATTGGTCAAAACACCCCTCACCGGTTTATACAATTTAAACTGCTATCGAGAGTAATGTATAGTAGAGCAGAGGATATAAATGAATATATGTAGATTAGTGAATAGAAGAGATGACTCTACTTCTGTGCTTAAGGGAGCCGGTCGGCCGAGCGGACAGCACACTGGATTTGTGATCCTGTGGTCCCGGGTTCGATCCCAGGCGCCGGCGAGAAACAATGGGCAGAGTTTCTTTCACCCTATGCCCCTGTTGCGTAGCAGTAAAATAGGTACCTGGGTGTTAGTCAGCTGTCCCGAGCTGCTTCCTGGGGGTGGAGGCCTGGTCGAGGACCGGGCCGCGGGGACACTAAAGCCCCGAAATCATCTCAAGATAACCTCAAGATAAGGTTTATTGACCTTTAATGTAAACAATATAACATATGATAATTTTACCTATTGACATTTGCCTGGTGAGGCAGAGACGACATGACGTCACGCAAAATGCTACTTCGATTGTTATTAAAAATCAATAACAACAGTGTTTAGGTTATTATGCACCCCCATACCCATCTTGTGGAAAGGGTTACAGAGGCACATAATGGGCTCAGGGACTGAATCAAACAATTCATGTAGTTAAACAAGTTACAATCTTGATGAGCTAGTTGCAAATTCAGTGCACATCGTGACATCAACACTGGGCTTGAGACCAACCATAAGCAGTCTTTAAGTTAAGCAACTGACATATGTAGAGTGCTAGTGTCATTAGTTGATATGTTTGTCCTGCACACCGCCCTAATCCAGTGGGCAGCGGTGGATAGGTTACAATCACTCAGTTACTACCTATAGTTAGCAAAGTGGAGATAATTGGCTAAAATTTCTGGCAGCAGATAATTTTGAATGAAATATTGACGCATCGCTGGAACATTGGTTATAGAATTGTCTCTGAAATCACGAATCTTTTCGCACTCCACAATAGTTTAGTTGACACAGTTTACATTTGGTCAGGTCTACATCAGCAGATAATGAGAATTCACAGAGATAATTATAGCAGAGTATAAGCCCAGCAGTAATAACATCAAGGATTATACTGATTATATTGGATTATCCATAGATGTGTGGCTCTTCTTGCATGATAGTATGACAGGTGAAATTACTAGTGATAATTACTCTTTATTACTTTCGATAGCAGTGTGAATTATATAAACAGATGAGCGGGCTTTGGACCAATGAGAATCGTCGTTACAAAGCACTTTTTCGTTCTTAATCTTTACCCAATATTATGACAACAACAAAAGCGACGTTGCCACTTTCCACAGACTTGAAGGTAAGGAATACATTTCTTCAGCTGTTTACTCGGGTAAAGAAAGGTCCCAAAGACCAGACAATCTTCTAATTTGTGAACGGTGGAAAGATATAGTTTGTTATCAAAATTACAATGCAAAGCCTTACGTTATTAGGGTATAAAGACTGCCAACTTTGAGAAATTCGCGGCTGTCATCCTTACATGATCTACAAGATTGTTTAAACTGTGTCTTATAATATAGTAACTACATATTGTACCGTTTTGGAACATTTGTACCACAGGTACAAGTAAGTACTAAGGTACAGAGTGCTCCTTGCCTCGTCCTAAGAGATGGAGTAAGCAGCACCATTATAGAAATTCTCGTACGCCAGCACCTGGGAGCCAGCGGCTGGTCAACTGGGGCCCCGCCTGTGTTTACAACCATCAGCTGATTCATTCCCGTATAAATTACAAGGTCGAAATACCTTCTGTAATGTGATTGGAACACAGGAAGTGAGCTCAACACTTGGTGGATGTTGTGTTGCTGGGATGAAACACCACCAGGCTTTATATGGGGTCGTTAACAACCATTGGTAACTGGAGAGGTGATCTGTACCCCCATAGTTCGGCGGGTCAGGCCAGTATAACATTAATGGTGACGAGTGATGGCTGTGTTGTGGTGACTGACAGACAACTCTAAAGTGTATCTGAAAGTCTTCCCAAGTGTTCGGTCACACCGAGTTAGGAAGACTGAATGTTGTGGTAATTAACAACTGTGACTAGTTAGTTACCACTAGTGTGTGGACTAGCAAACTACACTGTTGTGGTTAGCGGTTGGCAGTATTGTTATTGTTAGTGTAGTGTCTAAGACAATGTTGAAAGTGCATTGTGGAGAACACCCAGGAGACCAAGGCAGGACCCGCTGCTACTAAATGTTAACACTTAGACAGTTTAGTGATTTACTGGAAATAAAAGATAGAAATTGGCTTTTATATCCGCGACAAAATAGTTCATGCAGTGTTTCTCGTCTCGTGTTGGAGATTTAATTCATTGTGAGTGATTTGTGAATGTTGGCAACACCGCTTTTGTTTATGTTAGTGAGCACGTGGTGAATGTTGGCAACACCGCTTTTGTTTATGTCAGTGAGCACGTGGTGAATGTTGGCAACACCGCTTTTGTTTATGTCAGTGAGCACGTGGTGAATGTTGACGCTGACCCCCGTGTCTGACCCCCGTGTCTGACCCCACTACGGCCAGCGCTGACCCCCGTGTCTGACCCCCGTGTCTGACCTCACTACGGCCAGTGCTGACCCCCGTGTCTGACCCCCGTGTCTGACCCTACTACGGCCAGCGCTGACCCCCGTGTCTGACCCCACTACGGACCCCCGTGCCTGACCCCACTACGGACCCCCGTGCCTGACCCCACTACGGACCCCCGTGCCTGACCCCACTACGGCCAGCGCGGACCCCCGTGCCTGACCCCACTTCGGACCCCCGTGCCTGACCCCACTTCGGACCCCCGTGCCTGACCCCACTACGGACCCCCGTGCCTGACCCCACTACGGACCCCCGTGCCTGACCCCACTACGGACCCCCGTGCCTGACCCCACTACGGACCCCCGTGCCTGACCCTACTACGGACCCCACAACCATCCTTCAGGAGAAGGTAAGCACCACCTTGAGCCTCAAGGGTGACCTCCGTCTCCACCTCCAGCATACCAACATGGAGGTGGATGTGACCATTCATATGTTATATATGTGGTATATGATTATAATGTGTATATAGGACTGTCAATAGGCACATTAATAATGACTTTTTCTGTCATTACAGGTAAGGCTTTTTTAGCTCATCGCGGGACACAACTCCACCAGCTTAAGGTACGTTCCACTTGCTTGTTGTGTCTGATGTTTGATTGTTTCAACACAATATTACAGGACACGCGGTTACCATTATGTAATTATGGGTAAATGTCCTAACCCTGTTAATGGTCCTGGGGGCGCGTGGCCCCCCTTTTACTGATCCTAGGGGCGCGTGGCCCCCCTTTTACTGGTCCTGGGGGCGTCGAGGTCCCCCCTTTTACTGGTCCTGGGGGCGCGTGGCCCCCCTTTTACTGGACCTGGGGGTGCGTGACTCCCCTTTAACTGGTCCTGGGGGCGTCGAGGTCCCCCCTTTTACTGGACCTGGGGGCGCGTGGCCCCCCCTTTTACTGGTCCTGGGGGTGCGTGGCCCCCTTTTACTGGTCCTGGGGGCGCGTGGCCCCCCTTTTACTGGTCCTGGGGGGCGTCGAGGTCCCCCCTTTTACTGGTCCTGGGGGCGCGAGGTCCCCCCTTTTACTGGACCTGGGGGCGTCGAGGTCCCCCCTTTTACTAGTCCTGGGGGCGCGTGGCCCCCCTTTTACTGGACCTGGGGGCGCGTGGCCCCCCTTTTACTGGACCTGGGGGCGCGTGGCCCCCCTTTTACTGGACCTGAGGGCCGTGGCCCCCCTTTTACTGGACCTGGGGGCGCGAGGTCCCCCCTTTTACTGGTCCTGGGGGTCGAGGTCCCCCCTTTTACTGGTCCTGGGGGCACCGAGGTCCCTACTTTTACTGACCCTGGGGGCACCAAATTCACTTTTATTTTGCGTTGTGGATTCTATCGAGTATTTTTTAAGTTGTGATCATGTCCCTCCAGCTGTGGCCTTCAGTGACGTGAGCTTCAGTTTCATTAGTCTTTCCTTGTATATTACTCCCTAAAACTCTCGTACCAACTTTGTATTATGGGGTGGGAAGGGGTGGGGGGGGGCCTTCGTGCTAGAGCTGCATACTATATAAAGTGTCTGACGTTCGTGGTGTTGGGAGACACGTCACTGTGTAGCGTCAGTGTTGCGGGTGAGACAAGACGGATTGAGTGTTGTGTCTTAGGGTTAAGACACACTCAACACTCCTCCAATGTTCTTGAGTGTCTCAAGTAGTTACAGAGCTCAAAGTGCCTCACACCATTTGTTCTGAAATCATTTATCACAGAACAATCACAGATAGTGATGGAGAATGTGTCCTAATTTGTTGATATCATAGAGCGTTATCAATGGCTATCTTTTCCTTGAATGTCAGTGACTGCTCCTCTGCCTTACCTAATGTCCTAAAAAGTGTTCACTTTACAAGATTGGATTATCTTGACCAAAATTGTGCAGAACATATATTGAAAAAATAAAAACTGGCCTCGCTTGAGTGTACGCAAAATAAAAAAAAAAAAAAAAACGCATACCAGTTACATTAAAGAAACAAATTCATCGTTTTGGGAGAATGTATGGGAAGAGAAATGTAAGGGTGGTCGACCAGGCCTCCTGGTCGACGACCGGGCCGCGGGGACGCTAAGCCCCGGAAGCACCTCAAGATGGTAACGACTGTATTAACACACTAACGATGCAGTTCATTAACGTACTGTCTAATTAGTATTATACCGAACTGTCTATATGGAGGACGGGTTGTACTTTCTGTGGCAAGTTGAAAGATATAATTAACATAGGATTAGAGGTTTGCTGTGTGTTCTACATTGTCTACTCTCATGAAAATCCTAGTGTCATGTGCACAGGATGATACAGTACTTGTGTTCTTGTCTATGTCTGATAGGATAAAGACCCGATGGCTATGACCTCGCAAACTGGTCCATTGGGGGCGTCCCTCGGGCAGAGCTGGGGCCAGATTCACTAAGTTACGCAAGCACTTACGAACCTGTCCATCTTTTCTCAATCTTTGGCGGCTTTGTTTACAATTATTAAACAGTTAATGAGCTCAGAAGCACCAGGAGGCTGTTTATAACAATAACAACAGTTGATTGGCAAGTTTTCATGCTTGTAAACTGTTTAATAAATGTAAACAAAGCCGTCAAAGATTGAGGAAAGATGTACACGTTCGTAAGTGCTTACGTAACTACTTCGTGAATCTGGCCCCTTGTGTCCTGACGTCCGCTAATCAATAGTATTGAACAATGAAGCAACAGTGAAAGTATTACTCCATTTGTTCATTGAAAATGGAACAAAAGTAATAACATTAGTGTATGATTATATGTTAATAGAACGTGACATTTCAATAATCGTTAACGGAAATGACTTGAATGACTTACGATCAAAGGGAAAATTACGTAATCTAACCAGAAATATATTGGTAAACAATTATACAATCTTTATATAATTATTGTTCTGAAAGTGTTAGTCTTTCTGTGTTTTAAGAAAGTGTTTTGCGTCACAGAAATTCACTTGTACTATTATTTAATTATCTCTTAAAATGTTTGTTTAAAACTTTGCCCTTGATGTTTGTACTTAATCGACAAGGATAACTTTATTTTTTTCTCAAATTGTGCATGGAATATATAGTGCTGTTGTTTGTGACCTTTGGTGATGAGTATTGACCTTTCCTGTGACCTTTGGTGGTGAGTATTGACCTTTCCTGTGACCTTTGGTGATGAGTATTGACCTTTCCTGTGACCATTGGTGATGGGTATTGACCTTTCCTGTGACCTTTGGTGATGAGTATTGACCTTTCCTGTGACCTTTGGTGATGAGTATTGACCTTCCATATGACCATTGGTGATGAGTATTGACCTTTCCTGTGACCATTGGTGATGAGTATTGACCTTTCCTGTGACCATTGGTGATGAGTATTGACCTTTCCTGTGACCATTGGTGATGAGTATTGACCTTTCCTGTGACCATTGGTGATGAGTATTGACCTTTCCTGTGACCTTTGGTGATGAGTATTGACCTTTCCTGTGACCATTGGTGATGAGTATTGACCTTTCCTGTGACCATTGGTGATGAGTATTGACCTTCCATATGACCATTGGTGATGAGTATTGACCTTCCATATGACCTTTGGTGAGGAGTATTGACCTTCCATATGACCTTTGGTGAGGAGTATTGACCTTTCCTGTGACCATTGGCGATGAGTATTGACCTTTCCTGTGACCTTTGGTGAGGAGTATTGACCTTCCATATGACCTTTGGTGAGGAGTATTGACCTTTCCTGTGACCTTTGGTGATGAGTATTGACCTTTCCTGTGACCTTTGGTGATGAGTATTGACCTTTCCTGTGACCTTTGGTGAGGAGTATTGACCTTCCATATGACCTTTGGTGAGGAGTATTGACCTTTCCTGTGACCATTGGTGATGAGTATTGACCTTTCCTGTGACCATTGGTGATGAGTATTGACCTTTCCTGTGACCTTTGGTGATGAGTATTGACCTTTCCTGTGACCTTTGGTGATGAGTATTGACCTTCCATATGACCATTGGTGATGAGTATTGACCTTCCATATGATCATTGGTGATGAGTATTGACCTTCCATATGACCTTTGGTGAGGAGTATTGACCTTTCCTGTGACCATTGGTGATGAGTATTGACCTTTCCTGTGACCTTTGGTGAGGAGTATTGACCTTCCATATGACCTTTGGTGAGGAGTATTGACCTTTCTTGTGACCTTTAGTGATGAGTATTGACCTTTCCTGTGACCTTTGGTGAGGAGTATTGACCTTCCATATGACCTTTGGTGAGGAGTATTGACCTTTCCTGTGACCATTGGTGATGAGTATTGACCTTTCCTGTGACCATTGGTGATGAGTATTGACCTTCCATATGACCATTGGTGATGAGTATTGACCTTCCATATGATCATTGGTGATGAGTATTGACCTTCCATATGACCTTTGGTGATGAGTATTGACCCTGTCACTGACCATTGGTGCTCAGTATTGACCTCTGCCTCTGGACGTGCTGAGGTGTACAATAGCGAAACATGTCATTAGCGATGAGCATCAGGGCCATTCAAATGTGATAAATGAGCTATGTAGAGTTCTGAGGTTCGAATCCCTGACGGGACAGAAATGATTGGGCACAGTTTCTTTCACCTAATGCCTCTGTTCACCTAGCAGGGCGTAGGTACTCAGGAGTCAGCTTGTTGTGGGGTGTCATCCTGGGGGAGGGGGGGGGGGGTGACCTCGATAAAAGCCTAACGTGTGCGAATACACTCTGGCATCCTGTCCCCTGTCACAATGAATTAATAATATACACAATGAAATGTCGTTTCATCATTTTCTGAAGAGTGGTTTGGTCATTATATCTTCAGCCACGTTAGTGTGACTCATCCTCTGCATTGATCTCTAATTTAAGTCATCGTTCTCTCAAAATGCCGACACACCATCTTGAGATGATTTCGGGGCTTAACGTCCCCGCGGCCCGGTCCTCGACCAGACCTCCTTTTTGTTACACACCCCTTAGGAAGCAGCCCATAACAGCTGTCTATCTCCCAGGTACCTATTTACTGCAAAGTGAACAGGGTGGCATCAGGATGAAAGAATCTGCCCATTTGTTTCCACCTCCAAGGGGGACTGAACCCGGAACCTTAGGACTACGAATCCCGAGCGCTATCGACTCGACGCTATCGAGATTAGTGAATCAGCCCAAGATGTTTAGATCCTGATGCCCCACAGCTTCTTGCATCTTGACAACTCTCTCTCAGAAGTGACTTTCATAACAAACCAGCTTGAATATAGAACAGGCAGGGCAGCCACGATGACTCTTGCTTCTCACTATTTTTCTATATTTTAGAAGGAAATATTAAAGTTACAATTTTTTTATATATTATGTGTGGTGGCTTTGTTTCTTCACTACCAACACCATCATGTGTAAGGAATTAAGATGCCAAGATGTAATAAAGATGTGGATTACTTAGTCGGAAAGATGCAACCAGTGCCTTGGTTACACCTTAGGTGCAAGAAGGTGGTTAGGTGGTTTAAGGTTAGGTCCTTAAACTGTAAAAGTGTAAATAAAAGATTAATGTAGGAAGGAAGGCATCTAAGATGCAGGAGGGGGTGTAAGGTGTAAGGTATAATTAACCTAAGACTGTGTAGGTTAATTGATGGAGTTGTAAGGTTTTTATCTCTCCTTTATCTGTCTCTCTTCATCTGTGTCTCTGTATCCTTCTCACTCTGTCTCGGCTCTGTTTCTCTCCTCTCTCTGTTTCTCTTCTTTCTGTGTGTCTTCTTCCTCTGTTTCTCTCGCTGTCTCTCTGATTCTCTCCTTCTCTGTATGTCTTTATCCTTCTATGTTCTTTCTCTGCTTCTCTCTGTCCTCTCTTGCTCTCTCCTGTCTGTTTCTCACCTTTCTACTCTGTCTCTCTTCTCTCTGCTTCTCTTTCAATCTCTTTTTTCTCTCCTCTTTCTCTACTTTTTCTCTCTGTCTCTCTCTCCTGTCCTTATCTCTATCTTTCTCCTGTGTCTCATTCTTCCTATCTCTTCTCTCTGAGTCTGTATGCCTCTGTCTCTCATCTTCTCTCTTTCTCTCATTCCCCTGTGTTTCTCTCGATCTAGTGTGCTGGATTCTCCTTTTTTTTTTTTTTTTTTTTATTAACATATTAGGTACTCATAACTTTCAAGGGAAGAAGTCTAGGGACTTGGTCAGCCACCTTTCATTGCATTTGAGGCAGGTTATCATATTGCCTTACCTTTGTTGTTAATAGAACCGATCTTAACAAGCCTATGTCTGTCCCATACCTCAGACCATTCCTCCTGCAAAGTTGGGTGATACAAGCCCAAGTATCTGGCTTCCAACTATGGACAGATAGGCAAACAGGCATTCTCTTATATCTATAGATACTTTTGTGGATATTTGTACACCTGCATTTGTGCAGATTGTGGAAAAATCAACATGTCCTCAGGCAGGAGATACCCGTGGAGGTAATGACTTTAAAACCACAATGTTATTAGTGCTGTTATCTACTCCCTAAGTGAAGGTTAGGTTAGGTTAAGATTAGGTTAAGTGAAGGTTAGGTTAGGTTAAGATTAGGTTAAGTGAAGGTTAGGTTAGGTTAAGATTAGGTTAAGTGAAGGTTAGGTTAGGTTAAGATTAGGTTAAGTGAAGGTTAGGTTAGGTTAAGATTAGGTTAAGTGAGGGTTAGGTTAGGTTAAGATTAGGTTAAGTGAAGGTTAGGTTAGGTTAAGATTAGGTTAAGTGAAGGTTAGGTTAGGTTAAGATTAGGTTAAGTGAAGGTTAGGTTAGGTTAAGATTAGGTTAAGTGAAGGTTAGGTTAGGTTAAGATTAGGTTAAGTGAAGGTTAGGTTAGGTTAAGATTAGGTTAAGTGAAGGTTAGGTTAGGTTAAGATTAGGTTAAGTGAAGGTTAGGTTAGGTTAAGATTAGGTTAAGTGAGGGTTAGGTTAGGTTAAGATTAGGTTAAGTGAAGGTTAGGTTAGGTTAAGATTAGGTTAAGTGAAGGTTAGGTTAGGTTAAGATTAGGTTAAGTGAAGGTTAGGTTAGGTTAAGATTAGGTTAAGTGAAGGTTAGGTTAGGTTAAGATTAGGTTAAGTGAAGGTTAGGTTAGGTTAAGATTAGGTTAAGTGAAGGTTAGGTTAGGTTAAGATTAGGTTAAGTGAGGGTTAGGTTAGGTTAAGATTAGGTTAAGTGAAGGTTAGGTTAGGTTAAGATTAGGTTAAGTGAAGGTTAGGTTAGGTTAAGATTAGGTTAAGTGAAGGTTAGGTTAGGTTAAGATTAGGTTAAGTGAAGGTTAGGTTAGGTTAAGATTAGGTTAAGTGAAGGTTAGGTTAGGTTAAGATTAGGTTAAGTGAAGGTTAGGTTAGGTTAAGATTAGGTTAAGTGAGGGTTAGGTTAGGTTAAGATTAGGTTAAGTGAAGGTTAGGTTAGGTTAAGATTAGGTTAAGTGAAGGTTAGGTTAGGTTAAGATTAGGTTAAGTGAAGGTTAGGTTAGGTTAAGATTAGGTTAAGTGAAGGTTAGGTTAAGTTAAGATTAGGTTAAGTGAAGGTTAGGTTAGGTTAAGATTAGGTTAAGTGAAGGTTAGGTTAGGTTAAGTGAAGGTTAGGTTAGGTTAAGAATAGGTTAAGTGAAGGTTAGGTTAGGTTAAGCGAAGGTTAGGTTAGGTTAAGTGAAGGTTAGGTTAGGTTAAGAATAGGTTAAGTGAAGGTTAGGTTAGGTTAAGCGAAGGTTAGGTTAGGTTAAGTTTCATTAGGCTTGGGTATGTTAATATAATGTATTATTCTTCAAAATGTGATATATGGAATTCGAAAGCTATTTGGGTATACCCTAGAATTTCATGCACAGAAACCAAACTCTTCATACACTTTCAAAGAAAACTTGTTTAGCATATACTTTTTACATTTTAAACTAATGATTTAGAACACAATCAAATTATAACCTGAGAATGTTCTCTATTTAGGACAAAGGTTCACTTGTCAGTTTATAAGCAGACTATTTTAGGAACCATAACATGCTTTTAGACCACAAATATCCAGGTGATTCAAGGGGGAAGGGAGGTGTCTCGTTGTAATGGATTTACTCAGAAAACAGGCTGTGAAAAAATATGGAAAACAAAAAACCCATTTCAGACTTCAAAGGGCATCGCTGGTATTTGGAAGAGGAGCTAATATGTTTTGATCAGTGACGCTGTTCAGCCTATGACAGTCCTATACCATCCATGTGTAATTCTGAAAAGTCAGGTGAAGCTAACCTCCCCAATTGTCTGCCCACCAACATTTTACAGACAGAAAAACATCCTTTTTTATAAATATAAATTGGATTGTTTCCTTAAAAATTGGGTTGCCAGCAGCTTTAACGACCCGAGCTATGAGATCATCTCCCTCAAGTTCTTCCCTACACAAACTATCGCCAACTTACATAAGAGTGACCTGCAGATGCTGCGCAGAACTACCTTACTGAATTTACGGGTTAAATACTTCATTGTATGAACAAATTCACAAGGCCCGTGACGAGGGTTCGAACCTACGTCCGAAAGGATCCCAGACGCAGCCTTAATCGACTGAGCTACGACATGGTTAAAAGAATGGCAACCAGTAGATCTTCATTGTATGTCTGTTGATGCGGACATGCATTGTGTAGGCCCAAATTAATTTCTTTAGCCCAAGTTGATTATATTTGGTGTTTCTAGTGACCTCACACCACTTTTATTTAACATTTTCTTAAATTCAATTATATTTGTAATAAGGTTTTTAACAATTTTCTGAGGAAAAGTATAAAAAAAGGATCACAGAACATTATAACTTTTAATGAAAACATCAGTTAAAAAAATAGAAATTAGAGTTCGTTGTATAACTTTAATTCGTTAGCCATAGGTGGGAGCGGGCTGGTAGGACGGGGCTGGTGCGGGCTTGTAGGCTGGGGCGGGCTGGTAGGCTGGGGCGGGCTGGTAGGCCGGGTACTGGGCCTCGCCCTGGTAGTCAACCTGGGCTATGTAACCGGAGTCGCCGTTGACGACGTAAGTCACCGTCTGGAGGCGACCGTCGGGAAGCTGGACGTAATACTTGCCCTGGGTGTCGTAGCCGTCACGGGACTCCTGGTGACCGAAGTCGTTGCCGGCATAGTCGTCCTTGACGGCATAGTTGAAGTCGTACCGAGGAGGACCCTGCAACATGCAACAAGCTGGTTATCCTCATTAAGTGTAAACAATTACACCTTTTACAGGCTATGTACAATACGAGTAAAGGTGTATCTAGTCCTTTGTTTATTATTAATACACTCCGGAATACCACAAGTGGCAGCACTGGGACCTGTTCCACTTCCTGTATACGTAAATGCAACCATAGTGAAGTGACAACCCAAGAGAAGTGTTTACCACTCCTGGGTCAACCGGTTGACCCCTGGTAGCACTTTCAGGTGACTACATTTAAGCTAATACCCACACAAAGACACGTGGTTCCAAGTACCCACACAAATACACGTGGTTCCAAGTACCCACACGAACTCACATGGTTCTATGTACCTACACGAACGCATACATGGTTCAATATCTACACACAGAAATATACATGTAGAAAAATCTCTTCATCGGTATAAAGTAGTCAGCAAATAGAGTGATCAAACCAGTGAGGTACTTTAGCCTTACTGCATACATGGTTTCAGGCCAAGCAGCTGAAAGGCAGAGCCCAGGAGCTGAGACTCGTCTTGCAAAGCACATGTTGATGAGCACCCACACTTGAATACAGACATGGGCCAAACCTACATGATACTTATTGTCTCCGGAGGAAATAAACGATATTATAGGACTTACCACAATGAGAGGCTGGTGGTGGAGTGGTCCAGGCGGGCCATAGCCTGGTGTGAGAGGGCCCTCTGGCCGGGCCATGGCCACCACTGCCAGGGCCGCCAGTGCCAACACCTGCCAATGGAACGAGAATATTATTATTGGTATTGGTCCGTCCTGGACCATTCTCAAGACAATCGACTTGAGAATGGTCCAGGACGGACCAAAACGTCGTCGTCCCTTCACCTTCTAGTGTGTGGTCTGGTCAACATTCTTTAGCCACGTTATTGTGATCATCGCCTGCATTATTGATATGTACTCCTAGAAGCTGGATGTACACTACTGATGTACATTTCCCTATTCCTTTGGGGGATTTACTGTTACATAATGTACCAAGATTAATATAAAATTAATCTCAGTACACTCGTTTATAATAATTATAAGATAATTTATTACGCGTATCTCGTACCCAAGATAATTACACTCGAGCATTACTCAATTACCTCAAAGCACATTTCATATTCTGTTCATAGATCAATGGATTTGCCAGACAGGCAGAAATAGATGAGCAGTCAGAATGATCAATTTAGCGTTTTCTATTTGCGTAATGTTGGACCAGTTTTTATTACCAGTCCGGAGGATGTGAGGCGTCGCGACGCCACCTCTGTCTGTCAGCGTTGATGAACGGGGACCTGAGTGTGTCGGTGAAGCCTAGATGAGGAGCTTCAGGCGGTGATCGCCAGTGAGGCCTGGTAGTGATCGCCAGTGAAACCTGGTGGTGATCGCCAGTGAAACCTGGTGGTGATCGCCAGTGAAACCTGGTAGTGATCGCCAGTGAAACCTGGTGGTGATCGCCAGTGAAACCTGGTAGTGATCGCCAGTGAAACCTGGTAGTGATCGCCAGTGAAACCTGGTAGTGATCGCCAGTGAAACCTGGTGTTGATCGCCAGTGAAACCTGGTAGTGATCGCCAGTGAAACCTGGTGGTGATCGCCAGTGAAACCTGGTGGTGATCGCCAGTGAATAATGACAACGAAAACCTAATCTATCGACTGCCGGGTTAGTGTTTGTGTCTGTACTTCAGGGATCTAGACACAAACACTCCTCCCAGTACCATGTAACGTCCACTACTGTGACCTTGTGTCTACGACAGGCCAGGCACGCTACATAAACTTACAGTGCTGGTAGGAGCTTACGGTGCTCTGGTACTTGATTCATCGTCCTATTCGAGTACCTACAAGCCCCTTATCGAGTTCTTTAGATTCAGCTACTTGGAAGAAAAGTACCAAGTAGCACGAGCTATGGTGAGCCTGTAGTGAACTTACCTGGCACAGGAGCGGGGCAAGTAGCACGAGCTATGGTGAGCCTGTAGTGGACTTACCTGGCACAGGAGCGGGGCTGTAACTAATAAGGTGACACTAATATCCCACTCAACAGGTCAGGAGAACAAGCCAAGCAGGGTAGAAGGAGACAATGAGTACCTTATAAGTCATGACGAGTATAGAGTGAGGGTGGAGAGAGAGATGTGATGCCTTGTGCTCCTTGCTACTGGCTTATATATACCTCTGCCCTCCGCCCTTGGCTCTGGGTTACGTCACAGGAGTTAAAAGTCATCCGGCTCTTGAATAACTCTGATGTAATCCACGCTACTCTGGATTATAATATTTCTAATATTTATGTCTAATATTATGACTCGTTCTCCACTATTATATTCATATGTTTGCTCATTTCATTTTACCTGATGCATCTGTTCACCTAGCAGTAACTAGGTACCCGGAAATTGGGCCACTGTTCTGGGACTCGTCCTGTGGCAGGCCTAGAGGCCAGCCTAGGCCAGGAATGGCAAAACTTTCTGAGAGTGAGTGCCCAAATAAGCAATAATTTTCTAAAAAAATTCTCTCTCGTGCCCATGGGAATTTTGAGCCGCAGATTAAATTCATTATTATATTTGTATGTTATCATTTTGTTTATTGAGGGAGATAACAATATGTATGAAAGTATAGCAGAGGATGGAATAAATGAATGCTTTTTAGGAAGCCTGTTACAAAATTATTAATAATGATATTTTAACTAGACAATTGAAAATTAACATAATTCATAAGTAGTATTCTACATTTTAAGCAACAAGAAATGTGAACGTGAAATTATGAACTTTAGTTCATAATATTAAGCATAGACAAATGAGGAAAATAAGGTTATTTTATTCCATTCAATTTCAATTCAATGGAATTATAATTCGATTCAATTCCATTATATATAATATATAAGGTTTATTTTACACTAGGTGAGACTTTTTTGCTGCCACATCAAGGATAACATTATTTGGTTGTTTTGAGAGTTATTCATACAGTACTAGTTTCATCTGTACCCACACTTCTATACCATATTTTTATAATTCCAGTTAACAAAGTCGGTGACCTGAGTGACTATGAAAATGAAAATACTGGTAATGTTACTATTGCTAGAATTTTCGGTCGCAAATTTCAGTAGTGGAATTTCAGTTTCCAAACCTCATCTTTTGTAGTTTTCTGCGTTAATCCAGTAGCTAATTTATCTCTTTTTCAATATTTTCTAGTTCAGGGGCCAGATTCACGAAGCAGTTACGCAAGTACTTACGAACCTGTACATCTTTTCTCAATCTTTGGCGGATTTGTTTACAATTATTAAACAGTTAATGAGCTCCGAAGCACCAGGAGGCTGTTTATAACAATAACAACAGTTGATTGGGTAGTGTTCATGCTTGTAAACTGTTTAATAAATGTAACCAAAGCCGTCAAAATTGAGGAAAGATGTACACGTTCGTAAGTCCTTGCGTAATTGCTTCGTGAATCCGGCCCCAGCACTTTAGTCAATACATTTTTGCCATCAAATTGAGCTGCTTTATAAATCATTCGGTTACATCTCAAAATTATTTAAACTGATCCACTGCAACATATAGAAATTCGGGTTATCTAATGTTACACTGCCTGTGCACTTTGTGAATTTTGAAGTTCCTTCAAAAGATCTAAATTTAGTCATTCTTAAAGAAAAATGAATCTTCGAAAAATGCATTCGAAAGCTCTGAATATCTGATTTCTCATGATGTTCAAAATCTGTCGTGCGTTTTTTTTCTAAATTTAGGAAATATTTATAAGTATCATTGTCCATATCATGTTTTAAACGTTTTCAGTTTGATTTCAAAGGCTATTTATAATCAAACATAATATCAAATATTTTGCCAGCTCCCTGTAATTTGGTGTTCAAGTCATATAATGCGAGGAGAAAACTGTGAAAACCATCTACAAGCCCACATAATGTCTGATAATTCTGGACAAAAACATTTTTCATTCGTCAAAAATAGACGAATTTCACCCAAACACTCAACAAATCGCTTAAGCACAAAATCTCTACGAAGTCAACTTATATTATTACACATAAGTAGTCCGGTGTAGACGTAATTCACACCTCTCAGTAAATTCCGGAAACTGTCCCAATTTGTGAAAAAATTATACTGCTTCCTTTGGAATTAACGATAATCTTTACTTATTGGTTATGGGTGAATTTATAGCATAAATAGCAGCACCACATGCAACGTGAGAGCAAAATTTGCTTGGGGTGCCACCGTGGGCACGTATGCCATTCTGGGCACGCATGCCACCGTGGGCACGCGTGCCATATGCTTACTACCCCCTGGCCAGGGGAAAGTCTTTAGTAATCCTCACGATTTTCCAAATCCCAACGATCTCAGCAATGGGCTGACTGTCCTTGTGCCGATTTCATAAACTGGGTATTGGAGTGGCTGTTCTTGGACAACACACTCAGTGCTCACAACACTCTCATAGTACACATACAACAGGAGACAATAACAAAGTGTAACTAGTGACGCCAACTATATAAGTCAACAACAGTGTGAGGAACTGCCCTGAAACATACATTCGACTCTACCCTTATGGTGAGTCACCTGTATAGTCTTTTCCTCTTTTCCTGACTTAACTTTGTCCCCGAACTCTCAGTGCTATAAATCAGATGTTCCTTCATGTCACTTCTCGCTTGAGAATCAACGTTGAAGGTTCTAATCATTGTATAAAGTTATAAGTATAATGCATTATACAGGTAACTTTTGCTCTTTTAGTCAACCTTGAACAAACATGACATTTAGAGAAATCCTCTTCGAGTTACTTAAGATGCAGGAGCACTAAACACAGCAATAGCAGCACTAAACA
This sequence comes from Procambarus clarkii, assembly GCF_040958095.1. NCBI lineage: Eukaryota > Metazoa > Arthropoda > Malacostraca > Decapoda > Cambaridae > Procambarus > Procambarus clarkii. The sequence goes on along the minus strand of NC_091210.1, from coordinate 16,632,649 downwards.
CAGCAATAGCAGCACTAAACACAGCAATAGCAGCACTAAACAAGAAAATAATCAATTTGCAGTCATATTCAATGAAACACACACACACACACACATATATATATATATATATATATATATATATATATATATATATATATATATATATATATATATATATATATATATATGTCGTACCTAGTAGCCAGAACGCACTTCTCAGCCTACTATACAAGGCCCGATTTGCCTAATAAGCCAAGTTTTCATGAATTATTTGTTTTTCGACTACCTAACCTACCTAACCTTACCTAACCTAACTTTTTCGGCTACCTAACTTAACCTAACCTATAAAGATAGGTTAGGTTAGGTTAGGTAGGGTTGGTTAGGTTCGGTCATATATCTACGTTAATTTTAACTCCAATAAAAAAAAATTGACCTCATATAGAATGAAATGGGTAGCTTTATCATTTCATAAGAAAAAAATTAGAGAAAATATATTACTTCAGGAAAACTTGGCTTATTAGGCAAATCGGGCCATGCATAGTAGGCTGAGAAGTGCGTTCTGGCTACTAGGTACGACATATATATATATATATATATATATATATATATATATATATATATATATATATATATATATATATATATATATAATATAATCAAACTGCATAGTGTTTAATAGTGACTTTGTTATCGACGAGTTTGTGAAGTAACTTTGATCGAAAATATGCGCAATATATACGGGAGAATTTATAAAACGGGTAAATAATAATTTTATTTTTAAAAAAACATTGGTGGACATAGAAAAATAACTGTTAAAGGTGTTCATTGTATAACTTTAGTTTGTTAGCCATAGGTGGGAGCGGGCTGGTAGGACGGGGCTGGTGCGGGCTTGTAGGCTGGGGCGGGCTGGTAGGCCGGGTACTGGGCCTCGCCCTGGTAATCAACCTGGGCTATGTAACCGGAGTCGCCGTTGACGACGTAAGTCACCGTCTGGAGGCGACCGTCGGGAAGCTGGACGTAATAAGAGCCCTTAGTGTCGTAGCCGTCACGGGACTCCTGGTGACCGAAGTCGTTGCCGGCATAGTCGTCCTTGACGGCATAGTTGAAGTCGTACCGAGGAGGACCCTGCAACATGCAACAAGCTGGTTATCTATATCGAATTTAGATAATTAGTCTCTACTTCATCAGGCTATAAAACAGCCACTTATGTCTACTGAAACTTTTCAGCTGCCGCCTGGGACAGCCCGAACAAGGGCGGAAAGACTTCAACTTTGTGTTCGGAAACAATAACGTGCTTTAATGAGAGCTTACCACAATGAGAGGCTGGTGGTGGAGTGGTCCAGGCGGGCCATAGCCTGGTGTGGGAGGGCCCTCTGGCCGGGCCATGGCCACCACTGCCAGGGCCGCCAGTGCCAACACCTGTCGAAGGATCAAGTGTCACAGCTGCACAACTATGATGTTTATTCTACGTATTTATTTTTTGCTTTGAAGTGAGCATTGGCACCTAATTTGTCAAAGTACTCGAGTGCCAGCAAGCCCCTTATCGAGTGCTTTAGAGTCAGCTACTTGGAACACAAGTTCCAAGTAGCACGGGCTATGGTGAGCCCGTAGTGGACTTACCTGGCACAGGAGCGGGGCAAGTAGCACGGGCAATGGTGAGCCCGTAGTGGACTTACCTGGCACAGGAGCGGTGCTGTAACTAATAAGGTGACACTAATATCCCACTCAACAGGTCAGGAGAACAAGCCAAGCAGGGTAGAAGGAGACAATGAGTACCTTACAAGCCATGACGAGTATAGAGTGAGGGTGGAGAGAGAGATGTGACGCCTTGTGCTCCTTGCTACTGGCTTATATATACCTCTGCCCTCCGCCCTTGGCTCTGGGTTACGTCACAGGAGTTAAAAGTCATCCGGCTCTTGAATAACTCTGATGTAATCCACGCTACTCTGGATTATAATATTTCTAACATTTATGTATCATTAATCCTCACGTTCTTCCCTACGACAAAGCCTGAGGACAAATTTCCCTACGACAAAGCTTGAGGACAAATTTCCCTACGACAAAGCTTGAGGACAAATTTCCCTACGACAAAGCTTGAGGACAAATTTCCCTACGACAAAGCTTGAGGACAAATTTCCCTACGACAAAGCTTGAGGACAAATTATCTTTTGTATTTCTTATTTAAATCGTTCATAAGGACATTATATGTATATTATATAATATATATAAATGCATGGAATGTTCTATAATAGATCAGAGACTCGTTAGAGGATTGGGACGACAGCTTCTCTGACGAACTTTGCTTTGCAACCTTCGGACGGGTGGCTTTGTTGATGTCTAGTTTGTTTACAGAGCTGTGATTCGAACAGAGACCTACCGAAGCACTGTTCGACTCATATTCGAACGTTATTGTGAGTCGTGTGTAAACCGTTTTTTCTTCATAAGTAGAGGGGGTTTGGCGGCTGAATTAACGCGCATTTGTCTTTTGTTGATGAGTGGGATACGAACAGAGGTCGTCACCGAAGCATTTTTCGAGAAATGTTCGAACGTCATCAGTTGTGAGTCGTGTGTAAAGGTTTTTTCCGTTCATAAATGGGGTTTGGCGGTTGAATTAACGAGCATTTGGCATCTGTTGATGAGGACGGGCTGGTTGATGAGGACGGACTGGTTGATGAGGACGGGCTGGTTGATGAGGACGGACTGGTTGATGAGGACGGGCTGGTTGATGAGGACGGACTGGTTGATGAGGACGCGCTGATTGATGAGGACGGGCTGGTTGATGAGGACGGGCTGGTTGATGAGGACGGGCTGATTGATCAGGACGGGCTGGTTGATGAGGACGGGTTGATTGATCAGGACGGGCTGGTTGATGAGGACGGGTTGATTGATCAGGACGGGCTGCATTTGCAACTCTCCACAACGCTGGAAGTTTCTTCATTTCTAATATTTAATGAATATGCTAGACAAGGCTCACCAAGTCCATCTTGACATTCTTTTAACACCTTGGTAAATACTTGGTCTGGCCCCGGGGACTTCCTGGGCTTTCATGTTGCTAATCAGTTTAATAACTTCCTCCTTGATAACTACTAAACTAGACAACTATCCTCCTCACCTTCCTACATAAACTGGTTCAGCTGCAGGAAAAATATCAAGTTCTTCTCTAGTAAATACAAATAATAGTGACATTCTACATATATTTATATAGAATGTCACTATTATTGACAGACTTAATTACTCGTTAAGTGCACCGATACGTTGAACGTGTTTAGCGAGGCTGTAAATAATTGGAACATCTTCTGTGAATACACATTGCTTTCAGGATCATGTCTCGGACCTCTGTTTCTGCGCCACACTCTGTCTCAATATATCTCCACCTCTCTCTCTCTCTCGCTGTCTGTCTCTCTCTCTGTCTGTCTCTCTGTCTCTCTCTCTCTCTCTCTCTCTCTCTCTCTCTCTCTCTCTCTGTCTCTGTCTCTGTCTGTCTGTCTGTCTGTCTGTCTGTCTGTCTGTCTGTCTGTCTGTCTGTCTCTCTCTCTCTCTCTCTCTCTCTCTCTCTCTCTCTCTCTCTCTCTCTCTCTCTCTCTCTCTCTCTCTCTCTCTCTCTCTCTCTCTCTCTTTCCCACGACCTCTCAGAACCAGATCAACATCCACCGCAGTGCTTGTGTTGGGTCGCTTTGCTTCCTTTACCATTAAAACCCTGCTCGCGTTCTTCAATAGTCACGCTGTCGCCCGTAAAAACTTGTTGATACCTCTTGTAGAGCAGGGAAAGCTTTCCGGTTTCAGTTCTTTTTTTCTTGTAATATGGAGTAAAAGTTCCTCGATAAATTTGATCCGTATGTATGTCAACTAGAATTGTATTTATTTATACATATTATTTTGTCCATTCCTCGTGTGTCTTGCAAGAAAGAAGTTTTCCCTTTTTCTTACATGTGAAGTTTGATATTAATACCTTCATATTAATGGTATTTTACCATAATATATATATAATCAATATCATTTTAGGGAGGAAATCTAGATAATATCGGGGTTCGAACCGGTAGTTAAAGAATCCAGTTCCACTTACAACCACAACCTGAAAGAATCACAACCTGAGAACTGTTTCAAATATAGTGTGGAAGGTTGTAGGCCTTGGGCCTTGTAGCCTGGTGGATAGCGCGCAGGACTTGTAATTCTGTGGCGCGGGTTCGATTCCCGCACGAGGCAGAAACAAATGGGCAAAGTTTCTTTCACCCTGAATGCCCCTGTTACCTAGCAGTAAATAGGTACCTGGGAGTTAGTCAGCTGTCACGGGCTGCTTCCTGGGGGTGGAGGCCTGGTCGAGGACCGGGCCGCGGGGACACTAAAGCCCCGAAATCATCTCAAGATAACCTCTCAAGATAAGGTTTGTATATGTTCCTGAAATTTGTTTTTGCTTAACTTAAGACTATAAGCACGAAGGGCAAATGCCATAGAGGACTTATTTGCCCCTCTTAGACGGGGTCGGATTCAGCTCCACACAAGGTGAACCGCAAAATGTTTAGGAAACATTTTTGTAAATTTTAGTAAACTTTTTTTGGTTGGTCAGTAGATTATTGTGGTTTTAATAACCATCTAGAGGTTGATAGATCTTAAGACCAACACTCAACCAACCATCTCTCGTCCATATGCCTATCTCATAAACAAAGACCCAAAAGTCCATTCCATCCATCCACCAAACCCCTGTTTATGAATGTAAAACGGTTTACACACGACTCACAACTGATGACGTCCGAACACTTCCGGAACAAGTGCTTCACTGACGACTGGTGTTCGAACCACAACGCTGTAAATGCTTCACCCACGTACTACAAATACAAATAATCGCCAACAGAACCTAAACACCTAACCTAACCTATGTCTATATATGCACAATATGCTAATATATAACTGTATTAATTTATATTTGAGAAAATTCCTGTTTTGAATTAACAGCATGTTAACACTGTTGAATGCGCCTTTGGGGGTCGACCGCTGGATGGAATGAACTTGGTCTGAAGATGGGTTGCTGTTCGTATCCCACCTCTCTGTAAATGCATCACCCACGTACTACAAATATAAATAATTGCAAACAGAACATAAACACCTAAGCTAACCGAATTCAGGCCTATCTATCAAATTCTAATAATATAATCATGCTAATTTATATATGGGAAAGCACCGAGTTTGAATACACGTTACGATTAAAGAGAGAAATGCGCCTTTGGGGTCGGACGCTGGATGGATGAGCACAACCTGAGGACTGGTGGTGCAAAAGTTGTGATTATTGTAAGGAAGAGAAACAAATCGCTTGCGTCGAACAAGCGCAAGCGATTAAGAAGCCCAGAAGCGATTAAGAAGCCCAAGAAGCCCAGTTAGCTTGACGTTCGTGTTGTTAAAAATTATCATGAAACGACGGTCGATAAAGCAAGGCGTTTACATCTGGGAAAACATAGATTATACCAAAGTACTCACAACATGGCTTTTATAAGCGTGATAGTTAGCCGGACAGGAGCCGGATGTGTGAGAAGTGCCCCCAGGGTCCTGCCTTGGTACTTCTGTTTATCATATAGTAAGCCGGACAGGAGCCGGATGTGTGAGTAGTGCCCCGGGGTCCTGCCTTGGTACTTCTGTTGTTTATCATACCCTTAAACGGTTTAGACGCAGGAATGAGCACCAACATTTGTAAATAAGCAGACGATCTACAATTTGAGTGAGAAATAGGTTCGAAACAGGAATGTGTTTGGATGGGTGGCCCATACGAGCGGCCTGTTATAGGCCAGTAGGCCGTCTATTGCTTCTTGTATTCCATTGTCTTATGATTCACTGCTTAAATGACGTGGCTGTTTGAGAGCAGCTTGACAAACACTTTGTGAAAGGTTAAATGTACTGTATCTTGCCCCCAGGTGCCACAGGTGCCAACAGGTGCCACAGGTGACACTTCTCTAAGGTTAGAATGTCAATATTCGACAACTGTTGTTAACCTACTTCTTCAGAAACTGCTGATTTTCTTGACACAGTTTAACATTTCTGATAATGACTCGAGTATTTAACATCTTAGAATTTGTATTTCTTCAGGACGTAAAATCATTTACTGCATATATAAATGTTCCAATTAATTTGTATTTAGTTCTTTCTTTAATAGTTTACTTAATACTTTTAAGTCCTTACTAACACCTCACGCTAATGGGGTGTTCATAAAATTTAATATAGGTATCTAATGACAGGTTCAAGACAATATTCTACCTTAGGATTTAACCTACAAGCCTACACTAACCCACAAGCCTACCCTAACCTACTGTCATACACTAATCTACAAGCATACACTAACCTACAAGCGTTAAGGTCAATTTCCAGCACACAAACACCTGAAAACCACCCTTGGTGCAAGATGATGGATCAAGGGATGGATATACAGATTGATAGGTGGATAATTAGATATATATGGATTGCTGGACAGATAGATGTTAGGATAGATATAGGTCTTAATAGTTATCCATAAGTTGATAGACCTTAACTCTCCAGAGGATGAGAAGTCTTAATAACCCTCCAGAGGTTGATAGACCTTAACTCTCCAGAGGATGAGAAGTCTTAATAACCCTCCAGAGGTTGATAGACCTTAATAACCCTCCAAAGGCTGATAGGTCTCAAACCTCTCCAGAGGTTGATAGATCTTAATAACCCTCCAGAAGTTGATAGACCTTAATAACCCTCCAGAGGTTGATAGACCTTAAGAACCCTCCAGAGATTGATAGACCTTAATAACCCTCCAGAGGTTGATAGACCTTAATAACCCTCCAGAGGTTGATAGACCTTAAGAACCCTCCAGAGATTGATAGACCTTAATAACCCTCCAGAGGTTGATAGACCTTAATAACCCTCCAGTGGCTGATAGACCTTAATAACCCTCCAGTGGTTGATAGACCTTAATAACCCTCCAGTGGTTGATAGACCTTAATAACCCTCAAGAGGTTGATAGACCTTAATAACCCTCCAGAGGCTGATAGACCTTAACCCCAACACCAACCCAAAAAATAACCAGGTTACCTCATCCTGCCACGAAGAAAAAAATAAAGAAACCATCGCGTCTTAGCGTGGAAAAAGTTATATTGCAAAACTATTGTAGATTCTTTAATTTGGAGCGAAGGTGGCATTGCATGTCTTGGATGACAGTGTTGTTTACCGGGGAATGTCACGGGTCGTCTTTGTGTCATAAGGAAACCGGTTATTAGATTAAGTTTGCGTGGTCGAGGTTCGAGGGGCAGATCTTGTAATTAGACAGGGCGAGGTAATTAGTAGTAGCTGGCATCTATCAGTCATAGGGGAGTATGGAGTTGTGCTCTGGTTGTCGGTCTGGAGTGGCCTCTCCAGGGCGCTAAGCCTGGGTAGGTTGATATGGAGGAGAAGCTGTTACCCATGCAGCAGGTCCCTCCCCCCTCTCCACGGTAATTATTAGGAAAAAGATCACTAAGTCAATATTGATTAAATAGGATTTGGAAGGGATATGAGGACGAGGATTTTAGATAGGATAGAGGAAAGGAATGGTGCTGAACCTCTTGGATCTTGAGGTTATCTTGAGATGATTTCGGAGCTTAGTGTCCCCGCGGCCCGGTCCCCGATCAGGCCTCCACCCCCCAGGAAGCAGCCCTTGACAGCTGACTAACTCCCAGGTACCTATTTACTGCTAGCTAACAGTAATCAGGGTGAAAGAAACTGCCCATTGTTTCTCGCCGCCGCCCGGGATGGAACCCGGGACCACAGGATCACGCATCCAGTGTTCTGCCCACTCAGCCACCGGCTCCCATCACTGGATCATCGGGGATCGAACGCCGATCTGCTTGAAATAAGGCGATCGCTTTACCAACGAGCTCAATCAAGGAGGGGACAAGATGGTGTCTTGGGAATCCGTCTTCGAGTAACGGGATGGGTAACGAACCCAGCTGAACCATGTCAGAAATCATAGAAAAGTTACCATAATATTAGATTTTTAGCTTAATATATATGTTAAGAAACCCAAGCAGGAAGACATCTATCATCATTATTACTTACAAATATATAAAACATTTTACTTTTCTAGATTACTTAAGATGTAAAGTATAAAATTACTTTACAAATATACTGGGAACAATAATTTTGTTATATTATTAATAAATTTAATAAATAATGGTAATGTCTTCTCTTAGACATAATAACATGGTATAAAACCCCACAACTTTGTATTTGTATTTATGTAAATAATTTACACCAAGTCTTTTGGACTCTCCTGAGTGGTTGATCAAAGTCTGAGTGTGTGGTTAAGACGAGACTTACATCTCAACGTCTAATCACACACTCAGACCTTGATAAAGCACTCAGGAGAGTGCAAAAGACTTATTGTAAAATACATAAAGTTCACAAATAAAAAATAAATGTAATAATAATACTAATAACTATTGAACAAATTCTGTGTGTAATAATAACTATTATTATAAATTAATAATTAATGTTTTAATTATTTTTTTAACTCAATCTTAGTTATTTAGTTTAGTTTTTCAGTTAATGTATATTTATATCTCTTGAGGCCTGGATATGTTTCAGGTCTATTAAAACCATTTTTTATTTATTATTTGTAAGAAGTGAATGTATTGGACACATTTAGTCTATAATTTTCTTATTTTGGATAATACGAGCTTCGAATTTTCCCCTGGAAGCATCTGTCTAGTAGTTATGGTCTGATGTCTATCTGGTAGTGATAGACTACTGTCTATCTGGTAAGGTTGTCTTTCTCCAAGAAATATGTCATTGGTGTTCGACTCAGGGTGTTGAGTTATACATAAAATCATTTTAATTTCGACGGGAAAATAAGTGAACTATCAGGGGGAAAGCGCCAAGCCATTACGACTATATAGCACTTGGAAGGGGTCAGGATAAGGATTTGTGATGGGACGGGGAGGGGAAAGGAATGGTGTCCAACCATTTGGACGATCGGGGATTGAACGCCGACTTGCATGAAGCCAGTTATGTTTACTTAGCTCCGGAAAGTTACGAAATTCGTAGCGGTTTGACGTTCATAGACCTTCGTAGATACAACATCGTTATGATCTAGATAAGAGGTGTTGACCTCGTAAGTGGGTCGTGAATCCTGGTAGCTTATTTTAAGTTTGGCTCCCATGATCTTGGCCCAAGTGAGTGATTGGAATGATACAATCCAATCAATCCTCTATATTAGAGTACCATTAAACGTATCTCAGAGATTCTGCCTGTACAGGAGCGTAGCGTTGTTATACATGGAGGAAATAATGAACAATGAACGATTTGTACATTTAATAGGTATATACAATCTAGTTACTTAATATTATTAACTACATATTATGCATATGTGGGTTGAGTCCGGTGTTCTGTTGACGCTGTGGGTCTGTACTCCTGGCTAGAGTCCTCATCGTAGCTAGGAGAGGACTCGTAGCTAGGAGAGGGCTCGTAGCTAGGAGAAGGCTCGTAGCTGAGGGAGGGATCGTAGCTAGGGGGAGGTGTAGGGTGGTAGATCCTAGATGGCGCAGGCTTGTAAACTGCTCTTTGAGCACTCTTGTAGCTCGGGTTTGGAACCGATTCGTAGGATTGATTAGGAACTGGTTCATAGGATGCACTAGGGGCAGGCTCGTAGGCTTGACTAGGAATTGGCCCGTAGGTTGGACTAAGGGCTGGGGCGTTGCTGGGAGTGAAGGCTGGCCTTCGTCTGGGAGTTGGAGAAGTTTGGTAAGCTGGAATGGTGACAGGGTTGTAGGCAGGACTCTGCGCTCGCTCGTAAATTGGAGTGGGAGAAGGTTGGTACCCATTCCTAGAGGCAGACTGGCGTCTAGAGGCTACTGTAGGTTCGTATTCTGAACTAGAAATAGGCTCATAGGTTGAACTAGGTGTATCCTCGTAGCTGGGAGCTGGGAGAGGCTTGTAGCTGGGTGCTGGAGTAGGTTGGTAGCTAGTGGCAGGCGTAGGTTGATAGCTAGGGGCTGGAGTTTGTTTGTAGCTGATGGCAGGCGTAGGTTGATAGCTGGGGGCTGGAGTTTCCTTGTAATTGGGGATAGGGGTTGATAGGTATCTTTGCTTAGATTCTGGAGCGCGTCTAGGTTCCGGATCAGGATGGTAGGCTGATTTATCTGACTCCCGAGAGTACTGAAGATCCGGATATGTTGCCTCGCCCTCGTAGGAGACCTCGGCTACGAAGCCCGAATCACCGTTGACGTAGTAGGTCACCTTCTGGACGCGTCCATCCGGAAGGGGGACGTAGTAGGAGCCCTGAGTATTGTAGCCTTCTCGGGTCTCCTGGTGGCCGTGGTTCTTTCCGGTTTGAAGGTCCTGAGCGTCGTACTGGAAGTTGTACTGCGTGGGATGCTGAGGGAGATACAAGGCTATTAACATGCGTTTCAGTGTTGAAAAAAACACACACACTTGAAAGGTGAAGGGACGACGACGTTTCGGTCCGTCCTGGACCATTCTCAAATCGATTCTCAACGTCGTCGTCCCTTCACTTTCTAAGTGTGTGGTTTGGTCAATATATTTCAGCCATGTTATTGTGACTCCTCGCCCGCATGCGTTTCAATACTTAATTGACTAAATGTTTCACAGAAATGGGGCAGAAAGCACTTAAGTATAAGTGTCCCGCCACAGCACTCAAACAAGTGACGAAGAGTGAAGTATGACATGACTGAAGTGTGTAAAAAGAAGGCATAACAAAAGAGAATATAAAGAAGGTTAAAAATAAGTGAACACAATACAGAAGAAACACTGGCTACACAATGGAAAAGTTAAGATAAAGAAAAGACCTGGATAAATACTGGGTTGGAAATAGGGTTGTTGATTTATGGAACAGATTACCAGGTAACATAATGGAAGTGGGGGTCTCTGGATTGTTTCAAGCGTAGGTTAAAAATATATGAGTTTGGGTGGATGTAAATAGGAACTGCCACGTATATGGGCCAATAGGCCTTCTACAGTTTCCTTAATTTCTATGTTCTAACGTTAAGCCTACATAGCCTCAGTTTGTAACTAGAAGTCCTTAGTCCTCCCTGATAAGTAATTTATTTTTGTATTTATCAGGGGAAAGGGGTAAGCCATTACGACTATATAGCACTTGGAAGGGGTGAGGACAAGGCTTTGGGATGAGACAGGGGAAGAAATGGTGCCCAACCACTTATGGACGGTCGGGGATTGAACGCCGACCTGCATGAGGCCAGACCGTCACTCTACCGTCCACCCCAAGTGTCTGGGTTCCTCTCTGACAAGCTCTTCCCTCTCACCAATCCGGCCTCTCAACCAGTACATCTCATTTTATACGCTATAGTTCCTAACATACAAATTACACACTACTATGAACTCTAACAACTCACAAATATCCACCTTTTTCTTTGTATCGGCAGGTTAGGTTAGGTAGGTGGCTCGGGTTCGTACGGTGCTGGTTATGTTAGCACTTTGTATTATGTACGTTGTGGCAAATGAAGAGGCTGACGTGATTCTGTGCACAGAAGAACCAGTAAAGAGATTCAAGTACACAGAAACTCTATTTGAACATTATTTCTCATTATTGGACTCTTTGTTCATAATATGTAGTAGATTATTGCTGTAATGGGGTCAATATGTAGTAGATTATTGCTGTAATGGGGTCAATATGTAGTAGATTATTGCTGTAATGGGGTCAATATGTAGTAGATTATTGCTGTAATGGGGTCAATATGTAGTAGATTATTGCTGTAATGGGGTCAATATGTAGTAGATTATTGCTGTAATGGGGTCAGTATGTAGTAGATTATTGCTGTAATGGGGTCAATATGTAGTAGATTATTGCTGTAATGGGGTCAGTATGTAGTAGATTATTGCTGTAATGGGGTCAATATGTAGTAGATCATTGCTGTAATGGGGTCAGTATAATATGTGGTAGATCATTGCTGTAATGGGGTCAATATGTAGTAGATCATTGCTGTAATGGGGTCAGTATAATATGTGGTAGATTATTGCTGTAATGGGGTCAGTATAATATGTAGTAGATCATTGCTGTAATGGGGTCAGTATAATATGTGGTAGATTATTGCTGTAATGGGGTCAGTATAATATGTGGTAGATCATTGCTGTAATGGGGTCAATATGTAGTAGATCATTGCTGTAATGGGGTCAGTATAATATGTGGTAGATCATTGTTATAATGGGGTCAGTATAATATGTAGTAGATCATTGCTATAATGGGGTCAGTATAATATGTGGTAGATCGTTGCTATAATGGGGTTAGTGTAGGTGGTGGTTTTACAAAGCTTTTCCTCAAAAAGTGACACAAATTCGAACGCTTTTGCATCTCTTCCTCTTGGTCTCCTCGTCACCCGTCAAACCAAGCGTTCGGATATCACAGCTGATTGAATTCCTCAAGCACTTAAGCGCCCACTTGCGAAACCTGTATATCTTTCCTGGTGGCATATTCTGTATATATTAAGCAGTTTATGAGCCCCGAAGCACTAATAGGTTGTTTATAACAATAATTACCTTGGGTTGTGAAGTTTCCAAGATCGTAAACTGTTTAATAAATACATACTATGATTATGAAAAGATGTACAGGTTTCGTAACTGTGCACATAAATGCTTGACGAATCCTGGCCGGGGTCTTCATTTAGACCTAGTGATTCCCAAATAGGCTTCCGCGAGAATTCACCAATCCAGTGGCGTTCAAGAAAGCAATCCCAAGTCTCTCATTAAATCGGAAGACAGAATCAATATCATTCTTTTGATACTTCTTATATTTTATGTTGTGAATCTGTCTTGTAAGAGAGAATGTTTGTTTGGTTGGATGCCAGACGCTTGGGGGTAGTTTCACTCAACTTTGCAGGAAGAATGGTCTGGGGTGAGGGACTGACAAGGGTTAAATACATACCCTTTTTTTTAAGCGAAAAATGTATAATGTATCACGTATTTTCAAACTGGGATCCAGTTCATTCACCTGGACTATCCTCTAGTTTACATATATCTTCAAAGTGATCTCCAGTCTACAAGTTTACATCTGATTTCAATGTGGTACCCACTCTAATGGTTTACATCTGTTGATTATTACCAATACTGAACGTGATATATACTCTCAATAGTTTACCTAAGATAAGGTAAACATGTGGAGCAAGCGCTAAGCCAGTATGACTATATAGCACTTAGAAGGATTATGAAAATATGCTGGGATGTGAGGACAAGGATCTGGGATATGAGGGTAAGGATCTGGGATTTGAGAACAAGGAGCTTGTAAATTGGGACAAGGATCTGGAATATAAGGAAAAAGAGCTGTAATATGAGGACAAAACCGTAACGTCAGTAAACGAGATTGAAATGAACTGTTGGGTTCAGTAGCTGAACCCATTATGTGCCTCTGTAACCCTTTCTACTACCACCCACGGGATGGGTATGGAGTCTACCACTGCCCACGGGATGGGTATAGGGTCTACCACTGCCCACGGGATGGGTATGGGGGTCCACCACCGCCCACAGGATGGGTATGGGGTCCACTACTGCCCACTAGATGGGCATGGGGTCCACCACCGCCCACGGGATGGGTATGGGGATCCACCACCGTCCACGGGATGGGTATGGGGGTCCACCACCGTCCACGGGATGGGTATGGGGTCCACTACTGCCCACGGGATGGGTATGGAGTCCACTACTGCCCACGGGATGGGTATAGGGTCTACCACTGCCCACGGGATGGGTATGGGGGTCTACTACCGTCCACGGGATGGGTATGGGGATCCACCACCGTCCACGGGATGGGTATGGGGGTCCACCACCGCCCACGGGATAGGTATGGGGGGTCCACTACTGCCCACGGGATGGGCATGGGGATCCACCAACGCCCACGAAAAGGGTATTGTGTGCATAAAAGCTATTAAACCAACTAGCTGTACCGACCTCTCAAATTTGTTTGCGGGTTTCCTAAATATTTAAATATGTCGTTCATCCTGACTTCTCTTTAAAAGGGAGGACGGGATAACTTTGACTTAATTTAGCACTAGAGAGACAATTTAAACATGCCTTTTGCTGTCTTACCTTTGATTTGTCGTCTTGGAGAGAGTTCTCATGGTATGTTGAGTCGCCTAAGGACTTGGCTCGTCCCCTGGATCTTTGCTTAGCAGCAGAAGGATAAGAGTCGCCGTAGTCGGGAACTAGTCTCTCAGGGCTGCTGTACTTTGGAGTACTCTGACTCCTGTATCTGGAGGAAGTCAAGTCAGGCCTGTTGTATGTTGCAACAGTTGAGGCTTTGTACTCTGGGCCGTCAGGACTGTTGTGTCTAGTATCAGGGATATTACTGTAAGCAGGTTCTTGAGACTCCGCGTCGCTGAAGTCAAGACTCAGGGCTTCAGGGACATCGTAAGTAGCAGCTGAAGTACCCAGACCTGCGGCTGTGTGGGCGTTGTACCCTGGGGCATGTACGGAGCTGCCACGCCCTTGCGCGGCGTAGTTTGATGTGAGGTTCACAGACAGCTTCTCAGGGCCGCCTCTGACGCCCACCAACACACCCACAAGCATCAGTATCTACCCAGAAGTGGAAAGGTTTATATTTACATAAAGAAAAAAAATACAAAATAGGGAAACTGGAATACCACATTAAATTAAATTTACCAATTACACAAGCACCCACACCCACACACACAAGCACCCACACCCACACACACAAGCACCCACACCCACACACACAAGCACCCACACACACACACACACACACATACAAGGGGCGCTGGTGGGTGAGTGGACAGCACGCTGGATACGTAGTCCTGTGGTCCGGGGTTCAATTCCCGGCGCCGGCGGAAACAGATGGGCAGAGTTTCTTTCACTCTGATGCTCCTGTTACCTAGCAGTAAATAGGTACCTAGGAGTTAGACAGTTATTACGGGCTGCTTCCTATGTGTGTGTGTGTGTGTGTGTGTGTGTGTGTGTGTGTGTGTGTGTGTGTGTGTGTGTGTGTGTGTGTGTGTGTGTGTGTGTGGAAAAAAAAGTTAGTAGTAACAGTTAGTTGATTGACAGTTGAGAGGCGGGCCGAAAGAGCAGAACTCAACCCCCCCAAGCACAACTAGGTGAGTACACACACACACCACACACACACACACACACACACACACACACACACACACACACACACACTCACACACACACACACACACACACACACACACACACACACACACACACACACATTTGATTGGCTCCAGTTGATTGGCAATTGAGAGGCGCGACCAAAGAGCCAAAACTCAAATCCCCCGCAGACACAACTAGACAAGCACATCAACCACCGAGCGAAGCGTGTTACACAACATCCAAACAGCCGAAGCAGTAACCAAAATAGCCAATCTAAGCTACAAAGCGAACCAGTCCGTGAGGACACCCTCACCTGGAGAGTCATAGCGGAGGAATGAGACCTCGGCCCCATGCGCCGGCCCTTATATACCCTCGACCCCGCCCGCCTCCTCGAAGCCAAGCGGGAAAGGCGTTCGAGGCTTCAGCGAAAAGCTTCGGAAATGCTAGCCGCAGGTGAAGCTCTGAAGAAGTGGATGATAGTGAGTTGGAAAGTAATTTCGCGTTCATGAACTGGTTTAAAATGGCAACAGTGGTTGGCGGTCGAGTTGTAGTGTGAAAATGTATTTTCAGGCACATGGAAGCTGTAACTAGTTTATTTTCGGTGTAAACTGTTTACCTTCAAGACCTTTGGGGTTTTGTACGTGACCCTATTATACGTGACTATTCTTTCGCTACAGCCCACAGGATGGGTATGGGGTCCACTACTGCCCACAGCATGGGTATGGGGTCCACTACCGTCCACAGGATGGGTATGGAGTCCACTACCGTCCACAGGATGGGTATGGGGTCCATTACCGCCCACAGGATGGGTATGGGGTCCACTACCACCCACAGGCTGGGTATGCGGACCACTACCACTCACAGGATGGGTATGGGGTCCACTACCACCCACAGGATGAGTATAGCGTTTACTACCGCCCACAGGATGGGTATAGGGTCCACTACCACCCACAGGATGGGTATGGGGCCCACTACCACCCACAGGATGGGTATGGGGTCCACTACCACCCACAGGATGGGTATGGGGTCCACTACCACCCACAGGATGGGTATGGGGTCCACTACCACCCACAGGATGGGTATGGGGTCCACTACCACCCACAGGCTGGGTATGCGGACCACTACCACTCACAGGATGGGTATGGGGTCCACTACCACCCACAGGATGAGTATAGCGTTTACTACCGCCCACAGGATGGGTATAGGGTCCACTACCACCCACAGGATGGGTATGGGGCCCACTACCACCCACAGGATGGGTATGGGGTCCACTACCACCCACAGGATGGGTATGGGGTCCACTACCACCCACAGGATGGGTATGGGGTCCACTACCACCCACAGGATGGGTATGGGGTCCACTACCACCCACAGGATGGGTATGGGGTCCACTACCACCCACAGGATGGGTATGGGGTCCACTACCACCCACAGGATGGGTATGGGGTCCACTACCACCCACCCACAGGATGGGTATGGGGTCCACTACCGCCTGCAGGATGGGTATGGGGACCACTACTACCCACAGGATGGGTATGGGGTCCACCACCATCCACAGGATGGGTATGGGGTCCACTACCGCCCACAGGATAGGTATGGGGTACACTACCACTCACAGGATGGGTATGGCGTCCACTACCACCCACAGGATGGGTATGGGGGGTCCACTACCACTCACAGGATAGGTATGGGGTCGACTACTGCCCACGGGATGGGTATGGGGCCCAAGTAGGTGAGTACACCTAGGTGAATACACCTAAATGAGTACACCAGGTGAGTACACGCACCAAAATAACCTAGAGAGCTCATAATGAACATGGCCATGACCGTAGTGCGCGTGTGAGAGCGCGCGTGTCCGCAAGGCAAGAGCACCCTGGTTGAGGACGAGTCCTCAGCATTTTCCAGTGTTTATATCTGGACCCCCTGGCACCCAGGACACGTTATCCTGCTCCCTGGGCATGTTATCCAGCTCCCTGGGCACGTTATCCAGCTTCTTGGGCACGTTATCCGGCTCCTTGGGCACGTTATCCAGCTCCCTGGGCACGTTATCCAGCTCCCTGGGCACGTTATCCAGCTCCCTGGGCACGTTATCCAGCTCTCTGGGTACGTTATCCAGCTCTCTGGGTACGTTATCCTGCTCCCTGGGCATGATCAGCAGGTCTCTGGGTACGTTCACCACCTTTCTAAGGGTTCCTGAGCCACACAAGGTGTTGAGTAAAGGGTTCCTGAGCCACAGAAGGTGTTGATTAAAGGGTTCCTGAGCCACACAAGGTGTTGAGTAAAGGGTTCCTGAGCTACACAAGGTGTTGACTAAATGGTTCCTGAGCCACACAAGGTGTTGATTAAAGGGTTCCTGATCCGCACAAGGTGTTGATAAAATGGTTCCTGAGCCACACAAGGTGTTGATTAAAGGGTTCCTGAGCCACACAAGGTGTTGAGTAAAGGGTTCCTGAGCCACAGAAGGTGTTGAGTAAAGGGTTCCTGAGCTACACAAGGTGTTAACTAAATGGTTCCTGAGCCACACAAGGTGTTGAGTAAAGGGTTCCTGAGCCACACAAGGTGTTGAGTAAAGGGTTCCTGAGCCACACAAGGTGTTGAGTAAAGGGTTCCTGAGCCACACAAGGTGTTGAGTAAAGGGTTCCTGAGCCACACAAGGTGTTGAGTAAAGGGTTCCTGAGCCACACAAGGTGATGAGTAAAGGGTTCCTGAGCCGCACAAGGTGTTGATTAAAGGGTTCCTGAGCCACACAAGGTGTTGAGTAAAGTGTTCCTGAGCCACACAAGGTGTTGATTAAATGGTTCCTGAGCCACAGAAGGTGTTGAGTAAATGGTTCCTGAGCCACACAAGGTGTTGATTAAATGGTTCCTGAGTCACACAAGGCGTTGAATTAAGAGTTCCTGAGCCACACAAGATGTTATCATGCCATAATTTAACATATATTCAACACTTGTCAACAAATATATATTCTCTCTCTCAAAAAAAATTATTCTCTAGTTTTCTGGAGTGAAAATCATCTCCAATGGGAACCTTACATCCATAGTCGGAGGTTATTGGGCTACTGCATCTTCTGTTTCACATAATAAACACCTTTTTGTACCAGTTACAGAGAGTGGTTCTATGACAATGAAGTAAATATTGCTAGCATAATCACTTATCTCTCAGTTTTGTGCCTATATTATCCTCTCTTTATAATTTTTGGGTGTGTAGGAGACTGTATGTGTGTGTATGTGCATGTTTGTGTCTTGCTGGATGTGTGTGTGTATGTGTACGTGTGTCTATTTGAGTTGTTGTTTGTGTGAGTATGTGTTGGACTAACCACCAGGCTTCAAACCACCTGTTACATGACTCCAGAGAATGTGAAATGCTCAACTGGCAATTTCGACATTTTTTCTCACCATTTCGGATATCAAAATCATGCATGTGATTGATGAGTTTTTCGTTTATTTAGGTACTTAAAATATATTATGGTGACTCAGTGTTAACAATAGCATGAATTGCAATAAGCAAAAATGAAAATAGTGAAATTTTGCATGAATGATAAATCAGCTGACTAGTGTAAACATAAACAAAGGCACGTGTGCAGATACCCATCTCGCGCACCTTGATACATCAGCTGATCAGTGTAAACATAAACAAAGACACGTGTGCAGATACCCATCTCGCGCACCCTGATACAACAGCTGATCAGTGTAAACATAAACAAAGACACGTGTGCAGATACCCATCTCGCGCACCCTGATACAACAGCTGATCAGTGTAAACATAAACAAAGACACGTGTTCATGCCCAGCATCCTCTCCTCCTACCAGTAGGGATGCTGTCGAGAGCTGCTGCTGCTCCTTGGCTTTTGGCGACCTCCGTTTCCTCTTCTCCTTGTGTGTGTGTGTGTGTGTGTGTGTGTGTGTGTGTGTGTGTGTGTGTGTGTGTGTGTGTGTGTGTGTGTGTGTGTGTATCTCTCTCACTCTGACTCTCACGTTCTCCCGCATGAGAAACAATAAACAACTTACAGATATCATGGGAAGTGTGTGTGGAACAATTTTGCAGCTTTCAGCTGCTGCTCCTAGCGTGACTCAACAGGTGGTGGATGACAGTCTATACTGAGCCGCCGTCAACGGTTAGAGGGGAAGAGTGAAAGGTGGAGGGTTGGGGAAGGGAGAGAGAGTGAATAGAGGGGGGAAATGAGAGTGAGTAAGAAGAGTGAGTGAGAAGGGAGGGAAGAATTTTCCTCATCTCCATATGCTTGTAGAGACTTGCTCGGCTCCTGTAAGACTTCATGTAAACGCGAATGTATCCAATTATATGTATGATTACAGAATGCATTTCTCAATCATTTATACTCATTTTGACTCATTAAATGAATGAAACACTGGCACGCCCCTACGACCTAAATAGGGGTCGTTAAATAGCCATTATCACATTGGTAAATAGCCACGTCGTTAACGTTATCAAACTCGACACAAATGCGTTAATTAGACGGTGAAATAAGAGTGTTGAAGGCTTGTAGAGGTCAATAATATTATTTGTAATGGTGTAATGGCGACGCATTTGTAAGATTTTAGGGATTATTGGATATATATTTTTTTATGTTTTTTTTGTTTTTCTGTTCTCTTTTTATCTTACTGTTTTTATTCGTTATTCTCACATGCTCATCATCCCTGTATTTTGCTTGTTCTTAAGTTCTCTCTACGTCTCTTTATCCTATCCTCCCACACTCTCCTTTCTTCTGTCTTTTCCACCCACCCTTTCTCTTTTCCTTCCTCTCTCTCCCTTCCTACCTCCTTCCATCCCACCCTGCGTCTGTACCACCCTCCTCCCCGTCTCCCATCTCAAACACCCCTCTAATCTCTGCCAATCAGAGAATTAAGATGTTTCAGCGCAGCGTGTCGACACTCTCGTCTTCTGAACCAGCCCGGTGGCGGCCTCCTTATTTTCTTGGGTAATCTCTCTCAACCTCTGAGGGCGCGGTGGTGGTGTGTGTGTCAACCTCTGAGGGCGCGGCGGTGGTGTGTGTGTGTGTCAACCTCTGAGGGCGCGGCGGTGGTGTGTGTGTGTCAACCTCTGAGGGCGCGGCGGTGGTGTGTGTGTGTGTCAACCTCTGAGGGCGCGGCGGCGGTGGTGTGTGTGTGTCAACCTCTGAGGGCGCGGCGGTGGTGGTGTGTGTGTGTCAACCTCTGAGGGCGCGGCGGTGGTGGTGTGTGTGTCAACCTCTGAGGGCGCGGTGGTGGTGTGTGTGTCAACCTCTGAGGGCGCGGCGGTGGTGTGTGTGTGTGTCAACCTCTGAGGGCGCGGCGGTGGTGTGTGTGTGTGTCAACCTCTGAGGGCGCGGCGGTGGTGTGTGTGTGTGTCAACCTCTGAGGGCGCGGCGGTGGTGTGTGTGTGTCAACCTCTGAGGGCGCGGCGGTGGTGTGTGTGTGTGTCAACCTCTGAGGGCGCGGCGGTGGTGTGTGTGTGTCAACCTCTGAGGGCGCGGCGGTGGTGTGTGTGTGTGTCAACCTCTGAGGGCGCGGCGGTGGTGTGTGTGTGTGTCAACCTCTGAGGGCGCGGCGGTGGTGTGTGTGTGTCAACCTCTGAGGGCGCGGTGGTGTGTGTGTGTGTCAACCTCTGAGGGCGCGGCGGTGGTGTGTGTGTGTGTCAACCTCTGAGGGCGCGGCGGTGGTGTGTGTGTGTGTCAACCTCTGAGGGCGCGGCGGCGGTGGTGTGTGTGTGTCAACCTCTGAGGGCGCGGCGGTGGTGGTGTGTGTGTGTCAACCTCTGAGGGCGCGGCGGTGGTGTGTGTGTCAACCTCTGAGGGCGCGGCGGTGGTGGTGTGTGTGTCAACCTCTGAGGGCGCGGCGGTGGTGTGTGTGTCAACCTCTGAGGGCGCGGCGGTGGTGGTGTGTGTGTGTCAACCTCTGAGGGCGCGGTGGTGGTGGTGTGTGTGTCAACCTCTGAGGGCGCGGCGGTGGTGGTGGTGTGTGTGTCAACCTCTGAGGGCGCGGCGGTGGTGGTGTGTGTGTCAACCTCTGAGGGCGCGGCGGTGGTGTGTGTGTGTGTCAACCTCTGAGGGCGCGGCGGTGGTGTGTGTGTCAACCTCTGAGGGCGCGGCGGTGGTGTGTGTGTCAACCTCTGAGGGCGCGGCGGTGGTGGTGTGTGTGTCAACCTCTGAGGGCGCGGTGGTGGTGGTGTGTGTGTCAACCTCTGAGGGCGCGGCGGTGGTGGTGGTGTGTGTGTCAACCTCTGAGGGCGCGGCGGTGGTGGTGTGTGTGCCAACCTCTGAGGGCGCGGCGGTGGTGTGTGTGTCAACCTCTGAGGGCGCGGCGGTGGTGTGTGTGTCAACCTCTGAGGGCGCGGCGGTGGTGGTGGTGTGTGTGTCAACCTCTGAGGGCGCGGCGGTGGTGGTGTGTGTGTCAACCTCTGAGGGCGCGGCGGTGGTGGTGTGTGTGTCAACCTCTGAGGGCGCGGCGGTGGTGTGTGTGTGTCAACCTCTGAGGGCGCGGCGGTGGTGTGTGTGTGTGTGTCAACCTCTGAGGGCGCGGCGGTGGTGTGTGTGTGTCAACCTCTGAGGGCGCGGCGGTGGTGGTGTGTGTGTCAACCTCTGAGGGCGCGGCGGTGGTGTGTGTGTGTGTCAACCTCTGAGGGCGCGGCGGCGGTGGTGTGTGTGTGTCAACCTCTGAGGGCGCGGCGGTGGTGTGTGTGTGTCAACCTCTGAGGGCGCGGCGGTGGTGGTGTGTGTCAACCTCTGAGGGCGCGGCGGTGGTGTGTGTGTGTGTCAACCTCTGAGGGCGCGGTGGTGGTGTGTGTGTGTGTCAACCTCTGAGGGCGCGGCGGTGGTGTGTGTGTGTCAACCTCTGAGGGCGCGGCGGTGGTGTGTGTGTGTGTCAACCTCTGAGGGCGCGGTGGTGGTGGTGTGTGTGTCAACCTCTGAGGGCGCGGCGGTGGTGGTGTGTGTGTCAACCTCTGAGGGCGCGGCGGTGGTGGTGTGTGTCAACCTCTGAGGGCGCGGCGGTGGTGTGTGTGTGTGTCAACCTCTGAGGGCGCGGTGGTGGTGTGTGTGTGTGTGTGTCAACCTCTGAGGGCGCGGTGGTGGTGGTGTGTGTGTCAACCTCTGAGGGCGCGGCGGTGGTGGTGTGTGTGTCAACCTCTGAGGGCGCGGCGGTGGTGTGTGTGTGTGTCAACCTCTGAGGGCGCGGCGGTGGTGGTGTGTGTGTGTGTCAACCTCTGAGGGCGCGGTGGTGGTGTGTGTGTGTGTCAACCTCTGAGGGCGCGGCGGTGGTGTGTGTGTGTGTCAACCTCTGAGGGCGCGGCGGTGGTGTGTGTGTGTGTCAACCTCTGAGGGCGCGGCGGTGGTGGTGTGTGTCAACCTCTGAGGGCGCGGCGGTGGTGTGTGTGTGTGTCAACCTCTGAGGGCGCGGCGGTGGTGTGTGTGTGTGTCAACCTCTGAGGGCGCGGCGGTGGTGTGTGTGTGTGTCAACCTCTGAGGGCGCGGCGGTGGTGTGTGTGTGTGTCAACCTCTGAGGGCGCGGCGGTGGTGGTGTGTGTGTCAACCTCTGAGGGCGCGGCGGTGGTGTGTGTGTGTGTCAACCTCTGAGGGCGCGGCGGTGGTGTGTGTCTCAACCTCTGAGGGCGCGGCGGTGGTGTGTGTCTCAACCTCTAAGTGTGTTGTCTACACTCAGGTGTGTTCGTGGTACGTGGGTTTTGTAGTGTAGTCATTTGTGCTGTTTGATTTTCCAGCTTCTGGTCCCCGGGGTTTGTATGTGTGTGTGTGTGTTCTCACTTAGATGTGCTTGCAGGGGACGAGCTTGGCTCCGAGTTCCGCCTTTCGAACGTTCGAAGATTAATGTAATGATTCATTTCTCACGCTTGTATCATATTTATATTTACAATTTTAAATCGGATTAGCTTCAAAGACTCCTGCGTCTATCCTGTTTCATTTACTGGCAGCTCTGACGGTGACAAAGTTCTTCCTGATGTTTCTATGGCTCATTTGCGTCTCCAGTTTCCATCTGTTCAGCTGTTCCTAGCTTTGAACAATGCTGTTTTGTCTATTTTGTTAATTTTCCTTAAAATCTTATATGTTATCATATCCCCCCTAATTACTCTTTTTCCCCAGTGTAGTAAGCTCTAGTTCTCACAGTCTTTCCTAATAGCTCAATCCTCTCAACTCCGAAACGAGTCTTGTTGCATGTCTTTGGACCTTTTTTTAGTTTCTTCTTGTAATTTTTCAGGTAAGGGTTCAATGCTGGGGACGCAAATGCATGAGTGGGTCTCTCATGAATTTGCTGCTACCAAGATGGCAGGTACGCACTTATACCCACTGCAACATACTCAGAGCCCCGGCAATGGTATAGTGAGAGGCTTATATAAGTGCATACCTGCCATCTTGGTGGCCAGGGTTCAAGTCCCCTGGTGGGTGTTGTGTGTCTCATGAATCTTGTGCTGTTTATAGGAATTGGATATATATACCGAGAAGCTTAGTTGTCCAATGAACAAATCAGGATGATTTACCAGTTGCAATTCTTTTCCATGTAGCTCAGTCGATTAAGGCAGCGTCTGGGATCCTCTCGGACGCAGGTTCGAACCCTCGCCACGGCCCTTGTGGATTTGTTCATTTGATGCATCACGCTATTGTGATTTCTGTGTGTCATTTGTCCAAGTTTCTGAAGGATACACGGATGTGTATGCCAGAAGGGATCTTTCCGAGGACCATCTCTTGAGGCTTCGATCTGGTGTGACAATATACTGGCTTCGTTCTCACATTGCATATTCCATAAGAGGTCTGACGTATGTTGCATTCAGAGCTGTGAATGGCTCTTTGTTCAGATGCCTGATGACCGTTCGCATGTTGACCAAACTTGCACATACAGCTGATGTTATCGGGTGTGTGTGTGTATACATCACGGTGGATAAACAGAGAAATTGAATGAAATGGTGATAGAAGAGCACTTTGAGTCTGACTTAAAGTTAAATATGTATTTGGGGGATATGTTTATTGAGCAGAAGCATGGAAATGGGAAGGGACTTGAAGGGAGTGATAAGTGGGAGATGAGGCATGACAGGGAGATGGAAACGTGCCGAAATGGGAAGAAGTGACATGGTTTATGCTTCTGTTGTGGTTAGTGTCATGTTGGGAGACGTGAGCATCAGGTTAACCTGCACTTTCCTGTGTCTTTGTCGCTAGTGTTGCATTCTTTGTCAGAGCCATCTGAAGAAATCAGTTTTGGTTATGTCTTTCGCTACGAATCTGTTTTCTATCTGATAGGGATTCTCTTGCCCTGTTCTACAAGCTTACGGTTACTCCTACTGCTTCTCAAGCTTACATAGAAGCCACCTGTGGAGTCCAAAGCCTTTCCAACTGTCCAGAAATATGCAGTCAGTTCACCATTGTTTTATATTTTTCTATATAGTTGAAGGAATGAGCTTCAGTTATATATATATATATATATATATATATATATATATATATATATATATATATATATATATATATATATATATATATATATATATATATATATTAGTATATTTTGGTAGCAGTCTTTCCTGTAGACATATATTATTAAATATGACCGAAAAAGTAAGATTAATAATTCTAACACGAATTTTCTCAATCTTTCGTACATTTCTTTTCACTGTTGGAGGTAAATCAAAAATCAATTCTCCAAAATTCATTTTTATTTCTAGTCTGACGCGACACTCGCGCGTTTCGTAAAACTTATTACATTTTCAAAGACTTTAGTTCACAAATACACAACTGAATAGAACTTACGTATCTCCGATTTTATATCTACATTTGAGTGAGGTGGAAGGGGTGATGTGGCATTAACACAAGACAGAACAAGAGGGCATTAATAGGGTATTAATTTCATCAACACAAGACAGAACAAGAGGTGATATTAATAGGGTATTAATTTCATCAACACAAGACAGAACACGAAACAATGGGTATTGAATAGAAGTGATTGTAGAAAGCCTATTGGTCCATATTTCTTGATGCTTCTATATTAGAGCGGAGTCTTGAGGTGGGTAGAATATAGTTGTGCATTAATTGGCTGTTGATTGCTGGTGTTGACTTCTTGATGTGTAGTGCCTCGCAAACGTCAAGCCGCCTGCTATCGCTGTATCTATCGATGATCTCTGTGTTGTTTACTAGGATTTCTCTGGCGATGGTTTGGTTGTGGGAAGAGATTATATGTTCTTTAATGGAGCCCTGTTGCTTATGCATCGTTAAACGCCTAGAAAGAGATGTTGTTGTCTTGCCTATATACTGGGTTTTTTGGAGCTTACAGTCCCCAAGAGGGCATTTGAAGGCATAGACGACGTTCGTCTCTTTTAAAGCGTTCTGTTTTGTGTCTGGAGAGTTTCTCATGAGTAGGCTGGCCGTTTTTCTGGTTTTTTACTATAAAACCAGTAAATTACCAGTAAAAGTAATCTTGGGCATAGCCCAAGATTACTATCCGAGTGCCGGCGGTGGGGTGGTTCAAATAGCCTCGGCTATCACCTCATTTTGTCCGGTCGTGATGGTCAAGTGGATTAAGGCGTCTTGTACATACCAGTTGCGTTGCTCCTGGGAGTATGGGTTCGAGTCACTTCTGGGGTGTGAGTTTTCAGTTGAATATTGTCCTGGGGACCATTCAGGCTTGTTCATATATATATATATATATATATATATATATATATATATATATATATATATATATATATATATATATATATATATATATAAATATATATATATATAAATATATATGTCGTACCTAGTAGCCAGAACGCACTTTTCAGCCAACTATGCAAGGCCCGATTTGCCTAATAAGCCAAGTTTTCAAGAATTTATTGTTTTTCGACTACCTAACCTACCTAACCTAACCTAACTTTTTCGGCTACCTAACCTAACCTAACCCATAAAGATAGGTTAGGTTAGGTTAGGTAGGGTTGGTTAGGTTCGGTCATATATCTACGTTAATTTAAATCCAATAAAAAAAAATTGACCTCATACATATTGAAATGGGTAATTTTATCATTTCATAAGAAAAAAATTAGAGAAAATATATTAATTCAGGAAAACTTGGCTTATTAGCCAAGTTTTCTTGCCAAGCTTATTAGCCAATCGGGCCTTGCATAGTAGGCCGAGAAGTGCGTTCTGGCTACTAGGTACGACATATATATATATATATATATATATATATATATATATATATATATATATATATATATATATATTGCTTGCTTCTATATATATATATATATATATATATATATATATATATATATATATATATATATATATATATATATATATATATATATATATATTTCTCTGTCTCTATATTGCTGTGTCTCACGCACTCTTTTAAATCTGCCTTTTACAGTCTGCTTCTTACTCCATCTCTATGTTTTCAAATCAGTCTTTCACATTGTTTATCATTTTGTCTCTCTCAAACTAACTTGTTCTTTACATTCAGGACGGTAAATGCTGGTTTGGTAACACGGTTGTTGATTTATGCAACAAATTACCGGATAGCATAAGTGACTTTGGATAACTGTGTTGTTTCAAGGGTAGGTTAGACATGTAGGTGAATGAGCTTGGGTGGATATAAGTACGAGCTGCCTCGTGTGGACCAATAGGCCTTCTGCAATTTCATTTATTCTTATGTTTTTATATGTGTCTCTGTGTCTCTCTGTGTCTCCCTGTGTCTCCCTGTATCTCCCTGTGTCTCCCTGTGTCTCCCTGTGTCTCCCTGTGTCTCTCTGTGTCTCCCTGTGTCTCTCTGTGTCTCCCTGTGTCTGTGTCTCCCTGTGTCTGTGTCTCCCTGTGTCTCTCTGTGTCTCCATGTGTCTCCCTGTGTCTGTGTCTCCCTGTGTCTCCCTGTGTCTGTCTGTGTCTCCCTGTGTCTTCCTGTGTCTCCCTGTGTCTCTCTGTGTCTCCCTGTGTCTCCCTGTGTCTCTCCGTGTCTCACGTATGCCGAGTCTGTATTAAAAAATATACTCAGACGTAATTACAAATGGCTTGCCAGACTTGTTCAGATCGACAACAACAGGACTCCGGTTTCACCAATTATGTGTGAGAGACAAATACTTGTAACTGAGCCACGATCCAAACATCCAAAGGCAAATAAACTCTTTCACACACACACACACACACACACACACACACACACACACACACACACCAAAGAGCCAGAGCTCAACCCCCGCAAACACAACTAGGTGAGTACACACACACACACACACACACACACACACACACACACACACACACACACACACACACACACACACACACACACCAAAGAGCCAGAGCTCAACCCCCGCAAACACAACTAGGTGAGTACACACACACACACACACACACACACACACACACACACACACACACACACACTCAGTCATTGCAGCCTTCTCCACTATAATTGCTTTTCATCTAACTGGGATGTGGTCGAACTGTCCCAAAAGATGGCTTCTTGACTTCATCCCTAGCAAATGCAAGGCAACGAAAGGGCGAAGGAGGTCAAGAGGAAACTTTAAGAACAGTACACAGTGAGGATAAAGCAGATTTAAGAATCAGAATCAGAGAAACTTGTAAACAAAAAAAAACATTACCATACACAGCTGGTAAAGATTCGAACACATTTCAGAAACCGGGACAAGGAAATAATTTAGGAATCTAAAATACCAACGTGAGACCAGTGATGGAGTATGCAGCTCCTACAAGGAGTGCTCTGCTAAAAAAATAATAATCGAGACGATCCAGAGAAATTTAGACTGAGGTAACTGGATCTCACAACATTAGATTGAAGACAGGAAAGAGGAGACTTAATTACGACGTATAAGATCCTAAATAGTATTGACAGTTATGACCGGGTTAGCAGGTGTAACAGTGGAATAAGAGGCTTCAGTTAGATGTTAGAGACGCAGATGATCCCAACTGTTGCAAGTATAATTTAATTGAAAATAAAGTTAATGCGGAGATAATTGTTGAGTTCGATCCCCCTTTGTAAGATTGAAATGGTTCAGCACGTTCCCTTTCACCTAATACATCTGTTCACCATGCAGTAAATAGGCACCCGGGAGTCAGACAACTGTTGTGGGGTGCATCCTGGTGGAGGGTCATAAGTTCCACCTTTGAGGAGGACCTCGATACAAGCCTTAAGTATATACATACACAGGCTTCCTGTCCCCCCAACAAAGATAATTATATATTCATATGTATGTGTGTAAATCACGAAAATTAATGCGTGATGAAAAATGTGACAGTGTCAGACTACGGAGGAAGAATTGAAACAGGAATTTCCTTAAGTACTTTCGTATTTAATAATACATCTTCAGAAGGGTGAATGAAGATATACATATGAATATAATTCATATGTATATATCAGAAACAATAAGTGGGATGAATTCCGTGTCATTAGACTACAGAAGTGACTAAATCCTTGTAACACTGTGAGATGTGTACCCTTAGGTGAGTACAATAAGGTGAGTACATGAAAATACGAGTACAATTAGGTGAGTACACGCGCAGGTACGATTTTACCTGTTTTTCACTCTCACTCTCTCCACTCTCACTCTCTCCACTCTCACTCTCACCACTCTCACTCTCTCCACTCTCACTCTCACCACTCTCACTCTCACCACTCTCACTCTCTCCACTCTCACTCTCTCCACTCTCACTCTCTCCACTCTCATTCTCACTACTCTCACCTTCAAAGAGTATCTTGATCACACTTAAAAAAAAATAGGATACAAGTAATTAATTCATAGACATTGACATTAGCACTAAATGTGTATTTTAACATATCAATAAACATTGTATTATACATAGGTTACACAGAAGGTCTCTTGCTCTATGGCGAAGCTGTGCTCTGCAGAACTCGCTCTGTTGGTACCAGAACAACATAAGGCTCTCTTCCTCTTCTACTCTCTCGAACTCTACAGGGGTGAGGACAGAGGAACCCTCAATAGAGTAACAGAAACTTATGGGAAAATATTGAAACTTAGAGGGGTGGAGAAGGAGTCACACCTGAGGATGAACTCATGCTTGAAGATGAAGAGAACACACTTGAGCATAAAGTCACCCTCGATGAGGATGCTCACACTAGAGGTGGACCTCACTCTTATGGCTTAAGACGAAAAAAGCCTTTCTTCTGATTAGAATTCCGTCTGTTCCCTGTCATGTGTTCCGTCTGATCCACTGGGATCTTTTCTGTCTGCTTTCTTGCTTGCAGAGTGAGAGTTTGAGAGTCGTGAGAGCTCTGGGCCAGAGAGAGAAAGAGTCCGTGCTTGGCTCGTACTCTGAGAGTCCGCGTCTGATTAAGAGCCCAAGGAGGACCTGGACTTCAGATCAGATTGAAAGTCCGGGGCAAACTTAGACTCATGGAAAGAGTATATAAAAGATTCGGACTCTAAAGACTAGTGAGAATCCGGATGTGATCTATACTCTGATGCAGAGCGAGAGTCCGCAACAGAATTGTAATTATTGTAATTTGAAGATAAGTTAGAGTCCGGGGAGGACATGTACTCTGGACTAGAGGAAGAGTCCTGGGAGGACTTGTACTCTGGACTAGAGGAAGAGTCCGGGGAGGACCTGTACTCTGGACTAGAGGAAGAGTCCGGGGAGGACCTGTACTCTGGACTAGAGGAAGAGTCCGGGGAGGACCTGTACTCTGAACTAGTGGTAGAGTCCTGAGCAGACTCTAGGTCAGAGTTGTCCTCCGAGTCGGACCTGTAGGCTGGGCCGAGCCAGTAGGCTGGATCAGGCCTGTAAGAAGGGCGAGAGACGGGCTTGTAGACAGGCTGGTAAGCTGGCCGTGGAGGGGGGTATTTTGCCTCGCCCTCGTAGGAGACCTCAGCTACGAAGCCGGAATCACCGTTGACGTAGTAGGTCACCTTCTGGAGGCGTCCATCCGGTAGGGGGACGTAGTAGGAGCCTTGAGTATTGTGGCCGTCTCGGGTCTCCTGGTGGCCGTACGAGGCGCCTCCTTCGTTGTCCTTAACCGCGTAGCTGAAGCCGTACTTGGCCGGTCTACGACCCACCTGCAATGGCAGAAAATCCGGCTTAAAATATTGTTGGTGGGGACGAGGACAGGTTGACTAGTTTTGCAGCTACCAGGGAGAATGTTATTAAACAAATTGTGAAACTCAAGCAAATCCCCAGGGCCGGATGAAGTGTTTGCCAGGGTGCTTAAGGAATGCAAAGAAGAGCTTTGCGAGGCGTTATCTACCATATATAATAAATCATTAGAGTCAGGCAGAGTGCCAGAGTCGTGGAAGGTTGCTAATGTGGTACCAAATTTCAAGAAAGGAGATAGATCACTTGCGTCAAACTATCGGCCAATTAGCTTAACCTCTATTGTCGGAAAGTTACTTGAATCGATAAATGCAAATACTATTTGTCTTCATCTTGAAAAACATAGATTAAAAACGAGTCACAACATGGTCTTACAAATGGCCGTTCATGTTCATGATGTTGTGTACCTAGACTTTAGCAAAGCCTTTGATACAGTGCCACATGAAAGACTGATTAAAAAGATAAAGGCTCATGGTATTAGGGGTGCTATATTAAGTTTGATATACGAAAATAAAGTCTAGCCTTGTGAAGTTTCATTGATTCTTATGTTCTTATGACAGATATAGAGAGACAGAAAAACAGACGTAGCGAGACAGACAGAAGTCAGTCAGAGAGTAGAGTGAGAAAGTGAGTTAAGTTAAAGAGTTTAATCTCACCTCATACGAAGGCTTCCTTGAGATTACAGCAGTATACTTGTCTATTTCTGCCGAGGTCTGGTCTTCCAGGGAGTGGTGGGATGGCACGGGATAGGACGGGGTGGAAAAGGGGATTGCAGGCCTGAACGTGGAAGGGTAAAGTGAAGTAGGAAGGGACGGAACAGGCCTAAACGTGGATGGAAAAATTGAAATTGGGAAGGACAGAGTAGGCCTGGACGTCACTGGACGAGCAGAAATGGGATAGTAAACTACAGGCTGAGTGGTAGTGGGATAGGAAGAAGGAGGGTGGAAGGAGATAGTTCGGATAGGCCTCTCTACACTAACTGGAGAGGATTGGACAGAATCAGAGAATTCAGGAGTTTCTTCTCTATCCGGGTGGGACTGGACGGAGTCAAAGAATTTAGAGTTGAAGGATTTAGGGCGAATCAGGGAGTAGAGAGCATCGTTATCCATTTCGTCATATTTGGGAGGTGTTGGGTTAAACTGGACCTGATCGGATGTTCGTGGGCTGAATTGAAATATGAGAAAGCTGCTTTCCTCAGGGATAGGCTTCGATGAGGAGAAACTTTGATGTTGACTTAGGGCGTCTCTCTTCTCAAGTTCGACTTCCTCTTCGATAGGCAGTAACTGAAGAGGCTTGAAAGAACCAAGCTTCGACGATGCAGTATTGGATACGTTTTGTTTGGACGGGATGGCTGTAGGACTTGGCACATTGAGCGTCGTTGGAGCAACTGTCAACAAGTCAGGCTGAACCACATCATGTTCTGATAGAGAAGATCTGAGCTGATCATTATTTGACAAGTTGGGGCCAGATGGATCAGATCCTGTCAGTGGAGGTTTGGACGAGTCAGATCCTAAGAAGCTAAGTCTCGATGAATGAGGATCTAATAGCATTAATCTCGAGGGATTAGGCTTTAATTCAAAAGGTTTTGATGTTTCAGGCCTTTTGGAGATAAGTTTTGATGGATTAGACTGTGACAGGCCAAGTCTTGCCAAATCAGACCGTAATAGTCCAGCTGTTGAAGAATCAGACTTTATCAATGAATATTTAGACAGATCAGGCCACATTTGTGTTGATCTGAATGGGCCAGTACTCAACAAAACAGATTTAGATGAATCGGGAGTAAGTAGGATGTATCCAGGCTGATCAGACCTTATGTGTGTTACCTCTGATGGGTCTGTACTTTTGACAGATTTAGACGAGTCAGAATTTGAAATGATAAATCTAGATGAATCATGCGTAATCGATGTAGGTCTGGATGGGGTAGGTGTGATCTCAAAGGATTTTGATTCATCGGATTTTAACTGGCTTGATACGGACGAGTCAGGATTTATTTGGTTATGTCTAGACGAGTTCTCTGACGATACAAATTGACTGGACGAGCCAGGATTTATTTGGTTATGTCTAGACGAGTTCTCTGACGATACAAATTGACTGGACGAGCCAGGATTTATTTGGTTATGTCTAGACGAGTTCTCTGACGATTCAAATTGACTGGACGAGCCAGGATTTGACAGGCTATGGCTGGATGAGTTAGTTCTTAGCTGCACAGGTCTTAATTGTTCATCATTTGAGTCGCTAACTTTTGAAAAGAGAAGCTGGGAGAAATCAGGTTTAGATGGGGTAGGATGGGATGCAGAGGGTTGGGATAAGGAAGGTTTGGATGACACAGTCTGAGAAATGATACTCTGTTTTGCCAAATATTTTGATGAAACAGGCTGTGAAGCCTCTGTTTGAGATGTAATAGGCTGCGATCCCACAGATTCAGCTGGGAGAGGCTGTAATGGAACAACAAGTGACTGTAACACTTCAGACTTGACCAGACTGTTGTTAAACGAAGCGGAATCCGGAGTGGCAAGAATGGTACCCATAAGGCTAGCCAACAACAGTACCTGCAAGGAAATGATAAGTTGTAAAAATACCTAAACATATTTACTGAAGATGTTATCAAAGGTCAGACACAAGCATTTTGAAAGATCGTAGAATTATCATCCATTTTGATCACGGAACAATGAGTATATACTTATTTCTTGCCCTAAGGAGTGTAATGCTAACATACAGCAGCCATATTCCTTCAATGTAATGACTGCGCTTGACAAATGGAGAATATATCGAGAAGTATACCCTGTTTCTTGGTAAATATACACTGTAAGTTTGCTTTAGATCTGGGTTATATTCAGGACTAAAATATACTTGTTGGTTGATCATTAAACAATAATGGTTGTTTTAATAATCCTCTAGAGGTTGTTAAGTCTCAAACCAACAATAAACTTGCTGGTTGGTCAGTAAGAGAGAGAGAATGAAAGAGTGAATGAGAGAGCGTGGATAACAGAGAAAGAGAGAGAGAACTTTCACCAACTTTCAGCGATTTCTACCTGGGGTAGGAGATGGCAGGTCACATTTGCGGCTAAGACACAAGCGATGATGATAACTAGACTGCACATGGATCAACAGAGGGCTACTAGAGTTCACTCAAGCAAGTGCAAGGTAATAAACCTACCTGCTGGGAACAGCATGATAGTCCCACGGTACGAAAAGATAGAGAGAAACTTAGAGAAAGAGATAAAGACCTAAGGGTTGACAACACCTCGAACCTTTGACTTGAAGCCCATTTCAAACAGATATCAGCAGAGGTGTATGCTAAGTTATCCAGTATATAAACTGTAGATACTTCAATAAGGAAATATTCATGCAACGTATATCAAACCAATCCTGTAATATGTGTCCACAGGCACACCATCAGACGAGTCCCACAGATGATAAGCATGAGTTATGAAGAAAAACTAACTGAAAATCATAACACTGGCAGATAGAAGAATTTAGAGGACACATGATTACCACATACAAAATTATTATGGAAACTGATGGGACAGACATGGATACATTATTTGGAATGAATTGTAAATGAAGAAATTGGAATCCACTAAGAAATCAAGTGCTTTAATGGTACTCTGAACATACCTTCAAACGTAGCAATAACAGAATCCAATATGCTCAGAAACCTTTACACAAGTAAGATAAAGGTTGAGAGGCGGGTCCACAAAACTGAAGATAATCCCCAGCAATCACAACAAGGTTGTTACAACTAGGAGAGTACACACACACACACACACGATAATAGCAACAGATAATCGACAAGGATTAGTGCTGACTTGAGAGGGACTTGTGAGAGGGACTTGTGAGAGGGACTTGTGAGAGGGACTTGTGAGAGGGACTTGTGAGAGGGACTTGTGAGAGGGACTTGTGAGAGGGACTTGTGAGAGGGACTTGAGAAAGGGACCTGAGAGAGGGCCCTGAGAGAGAGACCTGAGGCACCAGAACCTCGCCACTCTAGAAGAGTGAAATAATAAGACGGACATGATAACGACATATAAGATTCTAAGGTTCTAAGGCAAATTAGACGAAGCCATATTCACTGTTAGGAATAGCAGAACAAAGAGGAATAAACGGAAACAAAAGACAAAAATAGATAATAGAGATGTCAGAATTTTTTTGTCAGTGCTTAGAGCTATCGAAGAGTGAATTAAATGTATTAACGAAGAAATTTTTAGGTTATCATAGAACACGATTTAAAATATAAATATAACATGAAAATCGTGATAACTGAGTCGGTTCACTAAACTACTCCACGTTAGGAAGGTGGGGCTGTGAGCTGAAGCTCGACCAAGCAAATAAATTTACTTCAATACATCTACATAAATACTCTTAAGCACACACACGAGTAATTAAGTAATAGTAAAACTCATTATACGTCCATTTTACAATGGTTTGGGAAGCCAATGACGAGAGCCAGTAACGACCCTTAACTTCCTTTAAAACTATACCCCATAAATCCCGTATACAACAGGAACAGAAGAAGTATGAAATAATGTTGACCAGACCACACACTAGAAAATGAAGGGACGACGACGTTTCGACTTGAGAATGGTCCAGGGGCCAGATTCACGAAAGCACTTACGCAAGCACTTACGAACCTGTACATCTTTTCTCAATCTTTGGCGGCTTTGTTTCCAATTATTAAACAGTTAATGAGTTCCGAAGCACCAGGAGGCTGTTTATAACAATAACAACAGTTGATTGGCAAGTTTTCATGCTTGTAAACTGTTTAATAAATGTAACCAAAGCCGTCAAAGATTGAAAAAAGATATACACGTTCGTAAGTGCTTGCGTAAGTGCTTTCGTGAATCTGGCCCCAGGACGGACCGAAACGTCGTCGTCCCTTCACCTTCTACTGTGTGGCCTGGTCATCATTCTTCAGCCACGTTATTGTGACTCATCGCCTGCAAGTATGTAATAAGTCTGGACAGACAGCGTCTGGGATGCTCTCGAACGTAGGTTCGAATCCTCGTCACGACCCTTGTGAATTTGTTCATTATAGAATAAGCCTGTTTGCCACCATACCAGGCATGTATTTAATTAAATCTCAATAATTTCAAAACAAAATATATCCGTTTCAAGCACTTACTCTGGATGTCATCGTTGCACTTTCTCAAAACAAACTGATACCATGAGGCTCTGACACTCGCCTTTATATCTAAGACTTTCCCACACCGGCGCTCCATAACGAGAAAGCAATCCGATTGGTGGGAAAAAGCTTCATTTTCAAGATGGTCTGTTTTGATTGGCCGTGATTGGCAGCATCTTTGGAACTCCTTAGTGTCACGTAGATCCCAAATAAAATGCCAGCTTTCTCTTGATGATCGATCTAACTGTTATAGATATATATCTTATATTTCTCCTCTGAAATTTAATCCTAATTGCTAGAAGATCTATTAAAATGTTGTAGATTTGGGTAATTAATGACCCTAAACTGCACAGCACCGGGGATAATGGCCTTGTTAAGTTTGCTGAGTGTGATTACTCCTTGGTGTGGGTTTGAGTGCGTCTATGTGAAGGTGAGTGCGTTTAGGTGTGAGTCTGAGTGTGTCTAGGTGAAGGTGAGTGCGTTTAAGTGTGGGTCTGAGCGAGGCAAGGTGTGTGGTAGTGTGTAGTTGATTATAAGTGGGGTTAGGTGTAGGTCAGAGTGCTTGGGCGCTGCTGAGTGCATCTTGGTGTAGGGTTGAGTGCGTAGGTGACGATTATGGGACGGAATGTGGCTGAGGGGATGGATGTGTGAGTGTGTTTAAGTGCATCTTGGTGTATGTTTGTGTGCGGATCTGAGTGCTTGAATGCGTTTAAGTATATACAAGGGACTGGGTATGTGTTTGCATTTACTTATTTGACTCAGTTCTTGCACCAGTAATGTTCATCGTCTACATAAACCATCTACCAAAAGGAACACAGAATTATATGAACATGTTTGTAGATGATGCTAAGATACTGGGGAAGATAGGAGACGCAGACGATTGTAATGCTCTTCAAATTGATCTAGATAAAATGAGTGCTTGGAGCAACAAATGGAATTCATTGTGAGAAAATGCCATGTTATGGAATGTGGAATAAGAGAAAATAGACCACACACAACTTAGAAATTATGTGGAAAGGAATTACAGAACGCTAATAAAGAGATCTAGAGTGCTTTTGGATAGTAAAATGTCGCCAGAGGAACACACAAAAACATTGTGAGAGGAGCGTATGTGTCGCTTTTCAACTTGAAACTTGCTTTTAATTATATGGATGGTGAAATACTGAAGAAACTGTTCATGACCTTCGTGAGACCAAAACTGGAATATGCAGCAGTTGTATGGTGCCTAAATCTCAAGAAGCACATCAATAAACTGGAAAAGGTGCAGCGACATGCTACTAAATGGCTTCCGGAACTGAAAAATAAGAATTACGAGGAAAGGCTAGAAACATTGAATAGGCCAAAACTAGAAGACAGAACAAAGATCACAACTAACACAATAATAACAGGAATTCTTGAGATCTTGAGGTTATCTTGAGATGATTTCGGGGATTTTTAGTGTCCCCGCGGCCCGGTCCTCGACCAGGCCTCCACTCCCAGGAAGCAGGCCGTGACAGCTGACTAACACCCAGGTACCTATTTACTGCTAGATAACAGGGGCATAGGGTGAAAGAAACTCTGCCCATTGTTTCTCGCCGGCGCCTGGGATCGAACCCAGGACCACAGGATCACAAGTCCAGCGTGCTGTCCGCTAGGCCGACCGGCTCCCATTGACCAAATTGACCAAATTGTCAAACAGGAATTCCTGAAACCAGCAACTTCAGGAACAAGAGGACATAGATTTAAGCTAAGCAAACAAAGGTGCCGAAAAAATATTATAAAGTTTTCTTTTGCAAACAGAGTGGTAGACGGTTAGAATAAGTGAGGTGGTGGTGGAGGCCAAGACCGTCAGTAGTTTCAAAGTGTTATACGACAAAGAGTGCTGGGAAGACGGGACACCACGAGCGTAGCTCTCATCCTGTAACTACTCTTAGGTAATTACACATACACACATGCACACATACCTATCCTAAAAATGCAACCCGTAACTGCTTTCTAACTACTAGGCACCTATTTGCTGCAAGGTGAACAGAGGTATCAGGTGAACGAAACTCTGCCCATTTGTTTCTGTTTCGACTTGCAATTTAATCCATGACTTTAAGACTACAACCCCAGAGCGCTGTCCACTCGGCTGCGAGGATATGTGTATTCACCTAGTTGTGCTTGCAAGGGTTAAGCTCTGGCTCTTTGGTCCCGCCTCTCAACTGTCAATCAACTGGTGTACAGGTTCCTGAGCCTACTGGGCTCTATCATATCTACACTTGAAACTGTGTATGGAGTCAGCCTCCACCACATCACTACCTAATGCATTCCATATGTTAAGTACTCTGACCCTGAAACAATTATTTCTAATGTCTCTGTGGCTCATCAGGGCACTCAGTTTCCACCTGTGTCCCCTAGTGCGTGTGCCCCTTGTGTTAAATAAACTGTCTTTATCTACTCTATCAATTCCTCTGATAATCTTGTATGTAGTGATCGTGTCTCCCTTAAGTCTTCTGTCGTCCAGTTACGTGAGTTTTAGTTCCCGTAGTCTCTCCTCGTAGCTCATGCCTCTCAACTCGGTTGCTAGTCTGTTGGCATACCTCTGAACCTTCTCCAACTTAGTCTTGTTCTTGACGAGATACGGACTCCATACTGGAGCTGCATACTCCAGGATTGGTCTGACATATGTGGTATACATGGTTCTGAATGATTACTTACACAAGTGTCTAAAGACTTGTGTTGTTATCTAAAGTTCTTATGTTGACCAACCAGGCATATGCCGCTGATGATATTCTTTTAATGTGTGCTTCTGGGACAGGTTGGGTGATGTCAACCCTCAGATCTTTATGTCTACTTGACTCTAGAAGGATTTCACCTCCCAGATGGTACCTCGTGTCCGGCCCTCTGGTCCCTACACTCTTATCACTTTACACTTGCTTGAGTTAAACTCTAGCAGCCATTTGTTGAACCAGTCCTTCAGATTATCCAGGTCATCTTGAAGCCTCATGCTGTCATCCTCTGTCATAATCCTTCTCATAATTTAATCATCATATAACATTGAGTGGAATGAGTCTATACCCTCTGGAAGATCATTTACATGTATCACAAGTAGGATAGGTCAGAGTACAGAACCCTGTGGGACTCCACTGGTGACATCTCACCATTTGAGTGTATTTACTATTTGTGACTGTTGGATCGAGTTGTTAGCTCTTGGACCTCGCCTTTCTAACTGTTAGTTAGTTCTCTAATGTACTGCCGCTCGAGCCCTTGGTTTAGGGCGTTTTGTATATATATATATATATATATATATATATATATATATATATATTTTTTTTTTTTTTTTTTTTTTTCGCAGCCCTGAATTGTGGTGGGTAGCAGTGAGTTCCCAGAAGTATACTATTGGTCAAGATATCCCGTTTTCCTTGGATGAATTTAACATCTAGTTTCCTATTTTCTCTCATTTAATCGTTCCCAACCTAAATAATATATATATTTCTCTAGTTCCCTTTTGTTATAAGTATTTACGTATGGCGATTATTATGCCATTAAAACTTGTATAAATAATACTCGTGTTTTCCTCATATAGTGAATTGATTTGATGAAAATATCTGAGCCCACTGGCCACCGAATGCTGTTGGCAATTGGGTTAAAAGTCTAACAAACTGCTAATTATTTTAACAGTCAGCTGTGGTCTAGTGGGCATCGTACTGGATAGGCTAGTTTGTTATGGAGCGCCTGGCTTTCCCAGGTTCGAGCCCCTCACGAGGAATAGTTTTTGTGTGATATGTAAACTACTCTAATGTAGACATGATACTTTTATTCACCCAGTCGCTTGGGAAGGTTATCTTGAGGTTATCTTGAGATGATTTCGGGGCTTTTTTAGTATCCCCGCGGCCCGGTCCTCGACCAGGCCTCCACTCCCAGGAAGCAGCCCGTGACAGCTGACTAAAACCCAGGTACCTATTTTACTGCTAGGTAACAGGGGCATAGGGTGAAAGAAACTCTGCCCATTGTGTCTCGCCGGCGCCCGGGATCGAACCCGGGACCACAGGATCACAAGTCCAGCGTGCTGTCCGCTCGGCCGACCGGCTCCTTAAGAGAGGAATCCCGGGAGAGAGGAATCCCGGGAGAGAGGAATCCCGGGAGAGAGGAATCCCGGGAGAGAGGAATCCCGGGAGAGAGGAA
The DNA here is from genome assembly GCF_040958095.1 of Procambarus clarkii. Lineage (NCBI taxonomy): Eukaryota > Metazoa > Arthropoda > Malacostraca > Decapoda > Cambaridae > Procambarus > Procambarus clarkii. The sequence continues at coordinate 16,593,299 of NC_091210.1, read as the reverse complement.
TCCCGGGAGAGAGGAATCCCGGGAGAGAGGAATCCCGGGAGAGAGGAATCCCGGGAGAGAGGAATCCCGGGAGAGAGGAATCCCGGGAGAGAGGAATCCCGGGAGAGAGGAATCCCGGGAGAGAGGAATCCCGGGAGAGAGGAATCCCGGGAGAGAGGAATCCCGCGAGAGAGGAATCCCGGGAGAGAGGAATCCCGGGAGAGAGGAATCCCGGGAGAGAGGAATCCCGGGAGAGAGGAATCCCGGGAGAGAGGAATCCACGCTCCAGGATACGTCGTATTAAAACAAAAATGATGAGTAATTTAAAGAAAACATCAACATTTATTGCTCTGACATCACAGAGAAGGTACATCAGCGGATGGTTAACTTGGCATGATCTGGGAACATGCTGGTCGAGCGAGGTTATAGGTAAACAAATCCACAAGGGCCGTGACGAGGATTCGAACCTGCGTCCGGGAGCATCCCAGACACTGCCTTAATCGATTGAGCTACGACAGGGGGTTTCAACTCTTTTTAACCCTGTCGTAGCTCAGTCGATTAAAGCAGTGTCTGGGATGCTCACGGACGCAGGTTCGAATCCTCGTCACGGCCCTTGTGGATTTGCAGGCGATGAGTCACAATAACGTGGCTGAAGTATGTTGACCAGACCACACACTAGAAGTTGAAGGGACGACGACGTTTCGGTCCGTCCTGGACCATTCTCAAGTCGATTCAGAATGGTCGATTCGACTTGAGAATGGTCCAGGACGGACCGAAACGTCGTCGTCCCTTCAACTTCTTGTGTGGTCTGGTCAACCTTGTGGATTTGTTCATTTGATGCATCACGTTAGTGTGATTTCTGTGTGTAAAGTTATAGGTAGTTCTTGTCTGAGGTATTCCGGTGGGTTTGGGTGGGTTGGACTTGATCTGAAAACCAAAGCTAGTTTTCTGCTGCGGGTTCGGACTCCGGATCAGAGCGATAGGCGGCGGATGGCCCGTAGGCTGGAGGATAAGGGCTCTCGTAAGTGACCTTAGCGATGTAGCCGGAGTCGCCGTTGACGAAGTAGGTGACCTTCTGGACGCGGCCGTCGGGAAGCGGGAAGTAATAAGACCCTTGAGTGTCGTAGCCATTGCGGGTTTCCTGGTGGCCAAAGGAAGCCCCGTTGTAATCGTCTTGGACCAGGTAGCTGAAGACGTATTTTGCAGGATCCTGAGGAGGGAGACAAACTTCTAAGGGACCTTATTCCTTAGCACTAAGCACTAATCGAGTTTTTATTCCACCTGAGGCATAACTTTTGGTGCAACCTCTGATCTCTCGCCTTCGTTATAGAAACAGTCTTCTAGAAAGTATATCATATTGAGTAAAAAGAGAAATATGCATATATCATGAAATCTTAACAGGGTGGAAATGCCAAATATAGCAATATTCACACACACACACACACACACACACACACACACACACACACACACACACACACACACACACACACACACACACACACACACACATCCAGGCCTGAGCCGCAACACAACAAGACCAAATGAGGTCCATCACCACAGTCATTCTGGCCCAGTTTCCGGTTACGTCACTTCAACATACTACTGTTATTGATGTTAATGGACTCACCTCCTGGACGTATGGGTCATAAGGAAGGGTTCGAGCGATCCTCTCTGCTGGGGCGTGGTGCTCCTCCTTTGCAGGGTGAGAGGAGGAAGGTTGGGGCATACCCGGCTGAGGGTAGGTAGCCTCTACAGCAGCGAGGGCAGCGGCTACGAGACTCACCAACACCACGACCTGAAATGAGCCTTAGAGTAGGATTATCATGTAGAATAACATCTATTGTTTACTTCAGTAATCAACTTACTGCTTACTGAAGCAACTTTGCTTACTGAAGCAAACAGTTGCTTCAGTAAACAACTGTTTGGTACACGGGACGTGGCCATTTTTGTACCATATATTTGGTACTCTGTGAGGCAGGACGTGGTCACTTTTGTACCATATATTTGGTACTCTGTGAGGCGGGACGTGGTCACTTTTGTACCATGTATTTGGTACTCTATGAGGCAGGACATGGTCACTTTTGTACCATATATTTGGTACTCTATGAGGCTGGACGTGGTCACTTTTGTACCATGTATTTGGTACTCTGTGAGGCTGGACATGGTCACTTTTGTACCATATATTTGGTACTCTGTGAGGCGGGACGTGGTCACTTTTGTACCATGTATTTGGTACTCTATGAGGCAGGACATGGTCACTTTTGTACCATATATTTGGTACTCTGTGAGGCGGGACGTGGTCACTTTTGTACCATATATTTGGTACTCTGTGAGGCTGGACATGGTCACTTTTGTACCATATATTTGGTACTCTGTGAGGCAGGCCGTGGCCACTTGTGTACTCAGCTAATGCTTGTCTAGTCCATAAGGAAATTGAGCAATTGTCTAAGATTGACTGAATGGTTACAGCACTGGACTGCCCGGAGCAAAGAGACTCCTAGTTGCCTGGGTTCGAATCCTTCAGGGGGGGTGAAGATTTTCCGGATGTAAATTGGCTTGAGGACCAGTCAAGCTTAGAGGCGCAGAAATTACGGGCTATTCATGCCCGTGCCACCTCTTGGGTGGCTTAATCTTTATCAATCAATCAACGCAGAAAGACATAATAGAAAGGAGAGTAGAGGGAAGAGATAAGAACAATGGTGCTGCCATCTAGCCGACGAGAAAGCAAAACACAACATCTCATCAACAAAATTAATATAAATAAGAAATACAGGAAGAATCCTAATTTTAACGAATGACCAATAATAACACAATTTATCTCCTTATCAGTAAAATAGGAAATAGTGAAGACAGAATGCCACAGTTTGAAAAATAATCAAAACAATTGAATAACTTCGCCGTATAAATAGGATCTATCACATGATGGAGCGGAAGTGATTCACTTCAAGAACTGCGTTAAACTATTGTTCAGAATCTTAGAAGCAATTCTATTAACCAAAAATGGATCTAAATCAAGGTTCATATTGAACGTATTATCATAATGATTCAGACCATTTCTTCAAGACGTAAGGTGTAATTCTTAACAGGGAAACACCTTTATGTTCAATAAGCCACAATGTAGAACAGAAAGCAGATGTTAGGAGAGCTTTGAACATCTCCGTGAACGGTGCTGTTAGGAGGGCGTTGAACATCCAATGAACAACACTGTTAGGAGAACGTGCTGCCTGGTCGTTCAGTATGCTCAAACACCACATGTGGGATGCTTAACTCGGGGACTTAATGACACTTGAATGTCCAAACATTCAGATCTGATAGGAAAGAACTTACTGACTCCCAACGACCTGAAAGTACTAGTATAAAAAGCTATGATTTGTTCAGATCTGAAACCTACATCTATGGACAGCACAAAACGTCCACTAGACTGTGCGACACAGTGGTTGCAAGGATCCGGTTGGGTTACCGTTACCTGTGGCAGGTGGCTGCAGGTGACGGATCTCCCAATCCTGAGCACTCCAGTTGCAAACTTTGTGAGCAGGAACTGCGGCATGATCTCCCGCACTACATCACCGAATGCCCAGTTATTAGGCCATTCAGACTCGTTAATATGAGGTACCTAGAGCTTTGCAATTGCTTTATTCACTCTCATGTTCTTAAAGATATCCTCACATTGCACCCAAAATTTGCCAGTGCCGGCTATTAAACACATGGCTCCGTATGACTAACCATCCTGCGAGATGGGGACTTTTATTACCACTGCTACCTTATTCACTCTTGTGTTGATGATATCCTCAAAATGCATCCGGAGTCTGCCAGTGTAGACTACCTATCACATGCCTCTGTATGACTAACCATCCTGTGTGATGGAAATCTCTTTCATCACGGAGCTAGTTTTTTGACATACTGTTCTCCCCTTCATATAGTCTAGGGCAGCTGCACTAATGCAGATGTACCTAATGTATTAATAAAAAAAATGTAAATGATTGGTCTTGGAGGAGTAAAGCGAAGTCTAAACCCGGGCCTCGTGAGTGTCAGAAAATAGTCGTCTCTTCGTGCGTCAAGTAACGCATAACGCATAATGATTGTATGCGTACATATCTGATTGTAACTCATCAGTTGCCCCTGGCTGTACCACGTTGGACTTTGATTGTAACTCATCAGTTGCCCCTGGCTGTACTACGTTGGACTTTGATTGTAACTCATCAGTTGCCCCTGGCTGTACTACGTTGGACTTTGATTGTAACTCATCAGTTGCCCCTGGCTGTACCACGTTGGACTTTGATTGTAACTCATCAGTTGCCCCTGGCTGTACCACGTTGGACTTGCATCTTCGTCTGACGATGAATAGTACAACAGCAGCATTACATGCACCATCACATTTCATATAACTATTATGATACAGTTTAAGACAAAAATGCTGATCACCACAGAGAAAATAACAGTGACCAAAATTGTAGTGATGACAACATTACAGAGAATCAACAACGACGCTGAAACCAACAAATCATCAACACACTCGAAATTAAATGAAAGTGATCACCACTGTGACATGTCAATGATGAATATGACGTTACAGAGACGATGATTGTGAAGATGCTGCCCCCAAACTCCTTCCCCCCAGAGCGACGTACACTGAGGGCCATGTTTAGTGGTGTTCACAGTGTTACTGCTGCTGGAGGAGGCGTCCCAAGTGGCTATATACCCCTGGAGAGCAACTCACTAGAAAGCAAGAGCAACTTGAGAGATAGAGAAGAAAGGAGGATGGGTGAGGCTAGAGAGCGGATTTGGGGAGGGGGATAGGTAGGGGGGAGATTGGGGAAAAGGAAAGGGTTGTGGGGAAAGGTAAGGCGATATATTTGTTTTGTATAGTTGGATCACATGCGTTTTTTAACTTGAGATATTAATTTTTTTCACAATTGCATAAAAAACGGAGATATTTAACAATATCTTCAAGCTCATTCGCTTCTTTTTGGCCCGTTTAAAAGCAATTCTCGTGTCTTAATACATCAACTGGCTCTGCAATAAATGACGTTGATAGTTGATAATAAGAGGAAGACCGTGTAGAGAGACCGAGTGACCAATTTTGGTGAGTTTCTCAGACAAGCACCTGAGGTCTTGACTGCAACTCTCCATAGCTTAGGTTAGCTGCTCTAACAGTGCTCGCGTCTGTGAAAGATTATGAGCTCAGAGATGTAATTTCATATATTTCGTATGTTTATTGTTGTTGTATAGTGAAGCTAACGATAACACGTTATCTAACCCAACTTAAACTTGATTTATTCTTCTGATCAAATATTAAAATATGAACTGGTTGTCGAATTGTTAAGATGATCAGCTTGTTACACACAGAAATCACAATTGCGTGATGCATCAAATGAACAAATCCACAAGGGCCGTGACGAGGATTCGAACCTCAGTCGATTACGGCAGCGTCTGGGATGCTCTCGGACGCAGGTTCGAATCCTCGTCACGGCCCTTGTGGATTTATTCATGATCAGCTTGTCGTTACTCATAACTTTTACTCCGTTACTTATACTGTTTTGACTTGTAACAGAACTTGTGACGCTGTTCGCTCTTCGTTATATCTTGTATATCGTTATACGCAAATTAAAACAATAATAATAGGATGCAATCTACAATAGGAATAGATATTGGATAGACTATCCTGAGTCTCCAGCTCAGGATAGAAGCTGGAGAGTCAGAGAGATGCCAGAAGGAACTTTTTTCAGTGTTTAAGAAACCAGTAAATGGAATAAACTAGACAAAGAAATCACTGAAGCTATCTATAAAACTATAAATTGAAATACAACAGGATGTGGAAACTGAGTCATTGCATCAATCCAAGACAACCGGGTCCAAGAGCTGAGCTTTTACCCGCAAGCCTAGCTAGGTTAGTATATCTAGGTCAGTACACATGCAGCTTAGGTAGCCATCAAAGCGCTCGCTTGAGGGCTTGAATGGGAGACAGACTCTCAGACAAGCACGCACGGTATAAACCACCACTCAAGCGCTTGTGGGCGTGGCAGGAAGACAGCGGGTGTTGTACACATATATCTCTCGTAGCTCCAGCGAAAGTGACCACTTTCATCCTCACTCTTGCGTTGTTACATCACGGCCAATTAAGTCGTTAGCGGGAACCACCAGACTGGCTTACGGCGCGCTGCCCTCATCAACACCTGCTGGTTCAGACGGTCTTGTGATACACGTGTTATTTAGGACACCAGTGGCAGGTGTTTTTCTCCCATGCTTTATAGACAGATGTTGTGTATCTCGGATTACTTGAAGCCTTTGTTGTCATACGGTGAATATGTGAGTCTTTCTGAAGCCTCGTGTGAAGGTGTTTTTAAACGGGCTTTATATATGTTATTTGATGTGGTTTACCTGATGTGTGTGTATATATATATATATATATATATATATATATATATATATATATATATATATATATATATATATATATATATATATATGTCGTACCTAGTAGCCAGAACTCACTTTTTGGCCTACTATTCAAGGCCCGATTTGCCTAATAAGTCAAGTTTTCCTGAATTAATATATTTATTCTAATTTTTTTTCTCATGAAATGATAAAGCTACCCATTTCATTATGTATGAGGTCAATTTTTTTTTATTGGAGTTAAAATTAACGTAGATATATGACCGAACCTAACCAACCCTACCTAACCTAACCTATCTTTATAGGTTAGGTTTGGTTAGGTAGCCGAACAAGTTAGGTTAGGTTAGGTAGGTTAAGTTGTCGAAAAACAATTACTTCATGAAAACTTGGCTTATTGGGCCTTGCATAGTAGGCTGAGAAGTGCGTTCTGGCTACTAGGTACGACATATATATATATATATATATATATATATATATATATATATATATATATATATATATATATATATATATATATATATATATATATATAATATATATATATATATATATAATATATATATATATATTGTTTATAGGTGTCATTTTAAGCTTGGGTAGTGGTTTGCTCAATCTTGTTTATATATGTCTCTGTTAATTTGGCTTTGTTTAATTCTTGTTTATATTTCTTGTTTGCAAGTCTTTGACTTATGCTTGTCTTATCTCGTTTCTAAGATGTTTACCGGAAGCTATGTTTGTGTGTTTTTATCTGCGAGTATAAACAAGATGTATTATTTAGTTGTTTTGTTTGTTTTCCTGAAGCCTTGCTTAACTTAACTTTAAACTTGTTTGACAACAAGTTTCTTGTTTACTATGATAAGTGCGACGAGAAAAAATATTTTGATTTCTATTATTTCTGTTTAATATACAAAACAATTAAACAATCCTCCGACGACAGCAACAATAACAACAACAAAAGATTTACAACAAAAAACAATCAATGTTAACAATTTTGAACATCTTTCTCTGCCTTCAAGAGGTCTTTGAACATCTTAGTTTAGAGGCTTATCAAGAACGCAGGGGTAATTAACTCTTATGTCTGTAGGCAATCACCCCTGGGCTATCTTTACACACACACACACACACACACACACACACACACACACACACACACACACACACACACACACACACACACACACAAACATACAGACACACACTCACACACGACATCCTACTGGGCAGCTAAGTACAGCCACAAGCACTGGGCGAAAGAAACAGTTATATTATAGACCGGGTCACTTGGAAACCCAAACTTATGAGGTGAATAAAACCTTCAGGATAAATCACCTCCGTTCTCAAATGCCTGAACCCAAGCCACCCACCTAACCTAACCATCCTACTCATGGAAAACGTGGATAAATGTGATCCGCTACTTTTCACAATACCCCTTATTTTGTGCATTGGGGGACCATAGCGTATGAAATGAGACGCATTAGTTGACGGGGACCGGTTCTGAGGTCGTTCCTCTCCTCACATCATGGGATCTGAGCCGTGTAAAAGAGACATGAAATGCTGAACGTATTTAGATATAGCCTGGTGTTGGATGGTAAAGCAGAGACGGGTGGAAATCTAGAGGAGTGTTTAGAGGCTTGTAGGGGAGGCTAGGAGTGTGTGGGGGCTTGTAGGGGAGGCTAGGAGTGTGTGGGGGCTTGTAGGGGAGGCTAGGAGTGTGTGGGGGCTTGTAGGGAAGGCTAGGAGCGAGGGCTGGGTAGTGGGCCACTCCTTCGTATGAGATCTCCGCCACGAAGCCGGAGTCGCCGTCGACGTGGTAGGACACCTTCTGCAGGCGGCCGTCGGGAAGCGGGACGTAGTAGAAGCCCTCCGTCTTGTAGCCGTCGCTGGCCTCCTGGTGGCCGAAGTTGGCACCTGTGTAGTCGTCTTTCACGTCGTACCGGAAGTCGTAAGCGACGGGACCCTAGAGAAGTCGTAGCAAGTTAGGTTAGGTTAGGGTGGGGGTTAGATCAAGTTAGGTTTGATATAGTTTCTTACGGTCATATCATGTAGGGTATTGATAGGTTTAGGTGAGGTGAGGTGAGGTTCTTAAGGTCTAGGTCACCTGAGTTTGGGATCATGATAGCCTAGTGGATATAGTCCAGGGTAAAGATAATATACATATAAATAAGTTAACCAAGAATCAAAACACTAATTTTAACAATAGCAACAAAAAATTGTTTCATGAAAATTCTTTAATTTTAAAATTTTATCACCTTTTGCTTTAGTTTAACTGGACGTTAATAACGAATTAAATCTAAAAAAAACTATATAAATATAAAAATTGCTGCAATTGCCTTTACCTTCTATACTCTTAAATATAAATCTTACTTAAAGATCTAAGTATACTTGTAATGAAGGTTGAGAGACGAACAATTGTCGACAGTTTCTGTTGGCGATGATTGTCAGGCAGTATATCTCCAGATGTCGCCTGCACTGACAGCTTCCTGGATCAAACACCTGCTCGAGACACTCACCCATCTTGGGAGACACTCAGCCATCTTGGGAGACACTCACCCATCTTGGGAGACACTCAGCCATCTTGGGAGACATTCACCCACCTTGGGAGACACTCAGCCATCTTGGGAGACACTCAGCCATCTTGGGAGACACTCAGCCATCTTGGGAGACACTCACCCATCTTGGGAGACACTCACCCACCTTGGGAGACACTCAGCCATCTTGGGATACACTCAGCCATCTTGGGAGACACTCACCCATCTTGGGAGACACTCACCCACCTTGGGAGACACTCAGCCATCTTAGGAGACACTCAGCCATCTTGGGAGACACTCACCCACCTTGGGAGACACTCACCCATCTTAGGAGACACTCAGCCATCTTGGGAGACACTCAGCCATCTTGGGAGACACTCACCCATCTTGGGAGACACTCAGCCATCTTGGGAGACACTCACCCATCTTGGGAGACACTCAGCCATCTTGGGAGACACTCACCCACCTTGGGAGACACTCACCCATCTTAGGAGACACTCAGCCATCTTGGGAGACACTCAGCCATCTTGGGAGACACTCACCCACCTTGGGAGACACTCACCCATCTTAGGAGACACTCACCCATCTTAGGAGACACTCAGCCATCTTGGGAGACACTCAGCCATCTTAGGAGACACTCACCCACCTTGGGAGACACTCACCCATCTTAGGAGACACTCAGCCATCTTGGGAGACACTCAGCCATCTACGGAGACACTCATCCACCTTGTAAACACTCGAGTTTAATGCTAAACGGAACAATAACTCCATCTCCTCCCATGTATCCTCTTGTTGTTGTCAAACTACTACTGCTGGTAGTACTACTACTACTACGACCACTACTGCTGGTAGTACCACTACTACGACCACTACTGCTGGTAGTACCACTACTACTACGACCACTACTGCTGGTAGTACCACTACTACGACCACTACTGCTGGTAGTACTACTACTACTACGACCACTACTGCTGGTAGTACCACTACTACGACCACTACTGCTGGTAGTACCACTACTACTACGACCACTACTGCTGGTAGTACCACTACTACGACCACTACTGCTGGTAGTACCACCACTACTACGACTACTGCTGGTAGTACCACCACTACTACGACTACTGCTGGTAGTACTACCAATTCCTGCTTGTGTCTCTGGGTTGATACGTTCGTCACTTTCTGTCCTTATTCTTCAACTCGTCACATTCTGTTATTGTTTTATCATGCAATACCATTGTCTCCATCACTGTACCTTCACTGTACCCATAAGTGCAGCCATAACTGTAACTATCACTGTACCCACTACTGTACTTAAATATTAGTTACAGATCACACTCACAATGTTGATGTGTAAATAATGATAAAACAATACAGTCGGAGAGAAAGATACAGAGAGAGACAAAGAGATTAATATCTTACCTCGTCATAATCGTAACCCAAGTCGTGGATTGGGGCTTTCGGTCGGTGGATTGGACTAGGGATTGGATGAATAGGCCCTGGTGAATGATAAATAGGCTTGGGAGAAAGTTGGATAGGGCCAAGAGAGGGATGGATTGGGCCGAAAGAAGGGTGGACAGGGCCGAAAGAAGGGTGGACAGGGCCGAAAGAAGGGTGGACAGGCCCTGGAGAAAGATGGTAAGGGATAGGCGTAGAGTGGATAAGGTTAGGGCGGAATAATTGACGGCCCATTGGCCTGGGTTTGCGATGGATAGGACGTGGTTTAAGAAGGGTCGATTCTGGCGAGGGATGGCTTGGATATGAGGTAGAAGGGATTGGACCAAGAGAAGGATGGAAAGGTCCTGAAGTAGGGTGAACAGGCCCTGGAGGAGGACGAATAGGTTTAGGAAGAGGGAGGATAGGTTCAGGGGTTGGGTGGAGAGGTTCTTTAGTTTGCGGGATAGGTCCTTGGGTTGGATGGACAGGTCCTTTAGTAAGATGGATAGGCCGATTATGACCGTGAATAGGCCCAAGGGTGGGGCGAATCGGGCCATGAGTGGGACGAGTAGGTAGTCGAGAGTCAGGTCGAATGTGTCCTGAGGCTAGATGGACAGGTCGACTGTAAAACGGGTCGAAATCCAAGTCAATAGAATCAAAGGACAAAGGTTCCGGACCCATATATACAGAAGACGTAGCCATGGGTTTAAACCCACGAGCTGGAATAGGTGTTGAAGGGCCATGGGCAGCAGGAATAGGATCCAAGTTGTAATAGATAGAATTGAAATCAGATTGAGTAGGACCTAGATCATTGCGAAATAGGTCTGCATCAGGTGGGATATGACTAGGGGTGAGCCGAATGCCTCTTCTATGGATGGTGGATTGAGACTTCCCCCGGGCGAAGCTGTTGTCAGGATAGCCGACGGCGCAGGCCACAAGCACCGCCTGGAACACCGCCACCTGTAGATATATATAAGAAAAACCAATTAACAAATATCAGCACCTGGGAGACATGATCAACCGAACCTGTGAATAAGTTTAATTCACGATTACGTGAATAAATATAAAAATATTACAAATATATGAAGAATAGCTGTGTACTGTATCCCCTTCAAGGGTTCCGTGACCATATAAGAATACAGCAATACAGCTATCGCAGTAGATGTATCATGGGCTTGCAGGAATGCAGTAATACATCTGTATACCGTAGCGTGTCAAGAGTAAGTGCGTTTAACACCTAAATTCTCTGAAATCTATGTGAAAACTAGAACATACAGTAGGTAGTGTGTATGTATCTTGCCACCGTAAGTCCAAATAACACCTTAACTCTCTTATATGTAAGTGTGGGACGACCTGTCGTTTAAACTGCATTGATGCTTGAAGCGGTACGCTGGTAGTACCTTGGGCAGCATGTTGTTGAAGCCCACACGGACGGGCGCTGCTGTTGAAGCCCACACGGACGGGCGCTGCTGTTGTAGCCCACACGGACGGGCGCTGCTGTTGTAGCCCACACGGACGGGCGCTGCTGTTGTAGCCCACACGGACGGGCGCTGCTGTTGTAGCCCACACGGACGGGCGCTGCCGAGGGAGCCCACACGGACGGGTGAGCCAAGAGGACAGGTGAGCTCCTCACACGGACAGAGGAGCTAAGAGGACAGAAAGCTCAGGACTGAGAGCTCAGAGGACAGTTACTTGTGCTGTTACTAAGACGTCGGGAGCTAAAGAATGACTTCATTAACACACTTGGCTCC